>NC_140579.1:87652527-88118527 GCF_964204655.1 Triturus cristatus
TTTCTGGCTACAGTAGTTAATACAAGCTTTAGTAACGTACTATATCTGCCAACAATTCTACCATCGACCCTGGGCACTTGTTAAAAAGAAAGCGATAGCATGTCTAACGATTTGATATTGCACAAAATAAGTCCGAAGACTTTGCATGGAAGCCAAAGTACACCATCAGATTTCTGTGCAGAAATAAACTCCCGTTTTCTGACAAGAGTGCAAGATAATACTAACGTGCATGCTACAGTGTATTGTCCGGTAAAAATGAAAGCAACACAAATCCTGACCTTAGAACTGCTGTTGATGCCTCGTTAAGCATGGGATTATGTACAACGCTCAAAGGTTAAAGGGCATATTAGATAGATCACTACTGAGCTATATATCACCGTCACCAATCTGTACACATTAAAAGCAGATTCTTTTTTACCCGAGCACATGCTTGCAACAGCGAGCATGATTCTTGCATACAATCTTCAGAGACAATTGACCAAGTCCAATTCTAGCAAAAAATACACAATAGCAATCCCGCAATAAAAGGCAGATAAATGCGCTCCACATGTCATCGCTATAGATCCCATAAATATTTCGCAAGACAGCCAGATAGTTATCCTTAAAAAATATAGCTGCATACTACGGGTGGGGCAGAGATTATAAATGAGCAGGAGGGTACAGGTTACAGTCAGCCTGGTGCTTGACGTCACAGTGTGCAAGCAAGGGCTCGTGAAAGCCAAGATGAAAGCATTTCATTGCAAAAAGGACAGGTGAGCACTGGTCATGACACTCCGATAGCGACGTGGAATACCACACTTCAGACAAGTGACAGACCTTAGGCTCAACTAAATACTGGGTAAGAGTACGCAGAAAATACAGTTAGGTCAAATAACCCCCAATTATAAATGCCATCCAGTGGAGGACAGGTGGTGGCAGCGAGAAAGCTCGGACACGCACGCGTTGTTCGAAAGACTTGGTCTCACCGAAGGCTTCGAAACAGGGACTCAGGCCGAAAGCCACAAGTCTGGCTGAGATCAGAAACAAGGCAGGGCGAGTCGAGTAAATGAGCTTCAGGGCCAGGTCCCCAGTCTACCGGTCCCGAACACAAGCCCGCATTATTACCGGAGGACCCTGGCCACTCATCTCTGGGGTGATGGTTTTGCCCGTTAGGGTCTTCAAGAAGATCTGCATGCGGCAGCTCCACCTCCTCCCAACCTAAATGTGCTTATTTCCAAAGGCATGCTCAGAGTCAGGCCACAATTAAACGAGGAAGAAGACTGCTGCAGAATTTAATAATATTTTAAAAGCGATGCAATCCCAGAACCAAAAATAACCACTACCGCCTCAATTGTTAAGGATGCCCGCCATTTCTGAGTACAATCCGATCCCACTATTTCGCTGACCACGTTTTTACCTTAAAGCAAATCGAAAACAGGGGCTGAATGCACATCTTCGAGTTGTTAGATGCTGAATAATGCGTCTCAGAATGGCAAAGAAGAGCAATAATTCTCCTTTTTTCGTGTATATCTTCGATTTTATGGCAAGGCCCGGAGGCCAATATTATGCATAGTTCCTTTATTACTACTGAAACAGCAGCAACATCACATGGAATTAGAATACAAATAAACACTCTAGAACACTGATCATGCTTAACAGGCAGCCATCTTCCTCTTTTGTTGCTGCTCGAACAACAAGATCAGTACATTCACATGAACTGTATCATGAAAGATTATAGAGGTTGTATGTTAATTAGGAAGTAATATGAATTTAAATTGAAATTTTAAAAAGCATAAATAGTTGTGAGTAAAGCTTAGAGAGGGCTATTTATTAAAAAACGGTGTGTTTTGATCTAGGGACATGTGGGATAATTTAGCGGGAATGGATGGTTGGAAAGAGAGTTACAGGAGGTATTTATTCTGTAAATGAGGATGTTTAAACGCGGAGAAGCGGAGAGCAGTCTTCGCGCAGAGATTTACCGGTATTTAGAGACGGAGGTCGTTAGGTGCGCGAGAGCAGTAGGGCAGCGCACGAGGAGAGACGAGGGGCGTGTTGCTTTGCGCGCGTCAGCGCGTGCTGATTTACAGCGCCCGAGCGGATTGAATGTTACGCTTGAGAGCGTTTGTTATTTGTTGAAAATAAGATTAGAGAAATGGATTAGATCAGCCGGCGTACAAGCGCAACGTACGGCGGCCATTTTGTGAGCTTGGGAGAGTGCACATTAGTTAATATAGGAAAACGAACGTCCATATTTAGGGAAGTCGGTGAAGTAAGGAGATGTCAGTTTCTGTCAAAGTTTGATCGTTTTTTCACACACGAAAGGTCGAGTTTTGGTCAGTTGGCATTGAGTTGAGAGGTGTTGTTTTTTTGGGAAGTACTGAGTGAGGTAAGATTTGGAGGTTGTTTAGGAAAAAAAAATAGGAGAATATTTATTTGATTGGAGAAAGATTATTTGGAGAATATAAATTTAAAATGGAGAATATGGAAGGAAATTTGGAAGACAAGATGAAATCCTATATGGAAAAAATGTTTGATGGTTTAACAGCATCAATTGATAAGAAAATAGAGGATACTTTTGAGAAAAGCTTAAGAAAAAGAGACAATAGGCAGAAAAGTGGTGAGGAGGAGAATTATTGGACGACTGAAGATGTTGATGTGGTGGCAGGAAAGTCTGGTGTAGGTGGAAAAAGGAAGAAGAAAAGAAAGACTGTGGAGAAAGGTAAAAAATGAATGGGTGATGAACGTAAGGTTCAGAAAGAAAAGGCTATAAAGGCCAAAATTAGCGCTATAAAGGCGCAAAAGAGGAAGCACAGTGCAGTATCCTGTGACTCAAGTTCATCCTCAGGTGATGTGGAACTGACATGTAGTTCTAGCCTGGAGGATTCAGATGTTGAAGAGATCCCTATAAAGAAAAGGAAATATGATGATAAGGAGATAAAAATGGAAATAGGGGATTTTGTAGATCCTCAAGGAGAGGATATGTTTGATCCGCTATTGATTCAGCACCCATTATCACCACAGTGGACTCCGGCTGATCATGTAGCCAAATATATAAGATTTTGGATTAGAAGAGAAATACCTAAAGAGGTAAGAACGAGGCTACGTTCGGAGTGTCCAAGGCCTAGTCTCAATAGTAAGGTGGCATACACACCTGAATTAGATCAGAAGATGTTTGCTTTTATAAATAAAGGTGGTAGGGATCCAAGAAGAGGTCTTGACAAAGGTTTAAAGGGTTGTCAGGACAGGCTTTTGGACGTCTTGGGCCCACTGACTAAAGTCTTTGATATGTGTGAGGAAGCTCATAGCAGTAATACTGGTGTGGATGTAATTGAGATGCGCCAGCGGCTGCAAAGGGCAATTTGTTTACTCGGAAATGCGAATGCAGCTTTGTGCATAGAAAGAAGAAAGAGTATTCTTTTTAAAATTGACCCAAAGCTTGCAGAATTGGCTGGCAAGGAGTTGGGTGAAGGAAGCGAAGGCCTACTTTTTGGAGATTACTTCGTTAAAGACATGGCCAGATATGTAGGCACATTCAATAGCTTACAAAAGGTTCAAAAAGACATTAGGAAGGTTTTTGGATCGGCCGGGCGAACGCGGGGTCGGTTTCCCGGCCGAGGACAAGGCTTCACCAGAAGCAATTTTGGAAGAGGTTCAAGACCCTATGGAGCAAGTTTTGGAGGAGGATATGTGTTCTCGAGATCAGATCAGGGAATTTTCTTTCCACAAAGGCCAAGAGGAAGAGCAAGGGGCTCGCGTGCTGAGAGGAGGCCTAGAGGAGTTTCAGGTAAGACCTCTAGCAGACCATTCCGTTACTCGAATAAAATTGGGCGGCAGACTAGCCCAATTTGTTTCACGTTGGGAGGAAATTACTCAAGATCCTTGGGTGTTGGAAACTATAGCTGGTTACAGGATAGATTTTGTCAGTACACCAGTTCAGGAGAGAGTACCGAAAATCTTAAGATTCACAAGAGAGATGGAATTGCTTGTGACAGAGGAGGTGTTAGCATTGGAGGAGAAAGTGGCAATAGAGCCAGCAAGAGAAGTTCAAGGCTGTTTCATAAGCAATTTGTTTTTGGTAGAGAAAAAAGAGAAAGGTATGAGACCGGTAAAAAATTTGAGGGAGCTAAACGATTGGGTTGGTTACAATCATTTCAAGATGGAAGGGATACACATGTTGAGAGACTTGTTGAGGAAAGGAGATTGGATGACGAGGTTAGATTTAAAGGATGCTTATCTAACAATTCCGATGTGTCAGGAGCAAAGAGACCTTTTGCAATTCAGGTGGAAAGGGAGAAGATGGAGATTCAAGAGTCTTCCGTTCGGGCTAACATCGGCTCCATGGTGCTTTACCAAGGTGATGAGACCTGTGGTAGCCTGGTTGAGATCAAGAGGGATTCGTCTGATTGTGTATCTGGACGATATTCTGATTATGGCAGAGGAGAGGATTCTGGCGAAGGAACAAACAGAATTCGCGGTGAAAGTCATAGAGGACCTGGGTTTTGTAGTGAACAAGGAGAAGTCTTGTGTGGTTCCACAACAGGAAATGAAATTTTTAGGTTTTCAGATACTGACATTGGAATGTGTATTGATGTTGCCGATGGAGAAGGTAAGGAGAATCAGGAAGGAAGTGAGGAGAGTCAGGAATGCGGAGTGGATAACTCTGAGACAATTGGCTTGTTTGCTGGGTCTTCTGTCATCATCGATTCAGGCAATTTTCCCAACACCTCTTCATTATCGTGCTTTACAGAGATTGAAGGCATATCATTTAAGGAAGGATGTGAGATATTCACAGAAAGTGAGAATGAATCAGGAAACTCAGGAAGAGTTGGATTGGTGGATGATGAGTTTGGATGCTTGGAACGGAAGGGCAATTTTTGGAGAAATGCCAGAAATAGAGATAGAGTCGGATGCGAGCATGCATGGATGGGGTGCAAGGTGTGGAATGATTGCAACGGGGGGACAATGGTCGAAGAAAGAGGGAAAGATGCACATAAATTGTTTGGAACTCCTGGCGGGAACCTTTGCGATAAAGAGTTTTGTGAAGGATCGAGTGAAGTGTTGTGTACTTTTGAAAATGGACAATTTGTCAGCAGTTCGGTATGTGAACAAGATGGGAGGTGCTCGGTCAAGAGGGTTGGCGGAGCTAGCCAAGGAGTTTTGGGAGTTTTGCTTGGAAAGGGAGATAAAGGTTCAAGCTCAGTGTATACCAGGGCTGAACAACGTAGAAGCGGATTGGTATTCAAGATACCTGAGGGATGTAAGCAATTGGAGATTGAAGAGAGAAGTTTTTCTGAGTTTGGAGAGGTTGTGGGGTCCGTTGAAAGTGGATCTTTTTGCAGACAGGTTGAATGCTCAGTTGAAAGATTTCTACAGTTGGAGTCCGGATCCAGAGGCGAAAGGGGTAGATCAGTGGCGTATGGTGACATTTGAAAGTGGTGAGCGTAAAATTATTGTCATGCTACACCGTAGCGAGCGAGCGTAGCGAGCGAGCCCGAACAAACTAAGGAGGGCTTTAGAAAAAAGAGTGGCCAAATGGTGCATTTTCAAGCAAATTTGAGAAAGCAGGAAGGTTAATAAAGCAATTGTGAATGTGCAGTTATTACATTAATAAAGAGATGTCATATAATATAGGTAGCTTATTCAGTATAGGCAGCTGCTTATTTAGTATAACCACAGATCTTCATAACAGACTTTGAGATACAATGCATTTCTGAGTACCTCACAGATGTTTTTTATTTAACAAACAACTATACATCTAAACATCATGTGCATTTTGTGATCTGCATCAGGTACATGTTCTTTGCAGCAGGCACATTAACCTTCTGCACTACCTTTCCATGATTCAAAACTTCCACAGGCAAAACTCTGATCTCTCTCTAGGAAAAACATTAACCATCAGCGTTATCATGACATTTTTATTGTTTCTGTGATTAAAATCAATCTAGCCACTTTGCGAACACTCTGACTTGCTTTATTTCGGTTTTTTTTTTTTTTCATAGTTTGAACCTTTTATTCCCAAAGCGTACTGTGAAAACAAAAATGTTGACCTCCCCCTTACTACTACAAGGAGACTGAGGCCTGTTGCTATATAACAGCGTCATAGAAACAGCTCTCTTTATAAATGAGCTCTTTAAACTAATCACAACCAAAATAAAATTAAATCAACCTCTTACTTCCCACTGACACCACCCTGTTAAGTAACGTTCATACCGGGTTAACTATATCTTCCGATTGGAATACTTCTGAAGTGCCACATATAACCCCGGCTAATGACCTCCGTGAGAAGCTTAGAGTCCAAATTCAAGCTTCAAAAGGTCCAAAGGTTCTGAAATGCACTTCCATACATTTAGACATTTTCCTCCCTAATTAATATCCCATCGCCCCAGTCTGCGAGTCAGAGTGCTGTGAGCGCAACCGTGGCAGAGCTGCCGCTGATTGGTGTAACACTGTACAGCAAAGCACAGACTGCTGACCATTCCAGTATACATCAATAGTGCGCTGTATAGTGCAGCGCAGCAAAGCAAGTAAAACACCACAAAGTATAGTGTAGCAAAGCACAGCACAGTCCAGCAAGCCTCAGAACTGTGGAGCAAACATAAGTGCACAACGTTACCGCTCAATACAGTACAGAAAACTATAGCATACAACAGTGCAATACAGTGCAACATAGCACACGACAAAAGCACAAATCCGGACATCCGATTCAATACGGGAAACCCCTTGGCACTCGATTAGAGCAGTGAACATCAAAGCAGAATATAACATAACACAACAATACACAGCACATTAAAGTACAGCACTGTACACAATGCAATGCAAAACAGCAGCGCTTAATAGAGCACATCCCTATTGAACCCTTCCACAATATGTAAATGTCTTTAGGCCTAATGCCCCGTATGTTCATGATTGGTGGCATTGGTGTTGCTTTCTCTATATATGTGAATGTGTGGGAACTATGTCTCATGTGCATAGATTATGTGTCTGTGCTGCAGCATATGTATTGGCTATCCCGTTGGTTTTCAGGACTGGCTTGACAGTGCAGCTGTCTGAAAGACCTATTGTTACCAATTCTTTAAAATGCTCAGTGAGTGTACTTTGCCTCTATTCGTAGGAGTGTTACTCTTTCATGTCGTTCTGTTGGCTGTTGTGTGTATCACTCAGACTCCTGTGGACTACCTAACAATGTAATGCGTGACAGATTAATTTACATCTGTACATGAAACTTAATCATCACATAATACATTATTTGCGTTGTATACAGAAAATAGTTATTTTTCTTTTGTTTTTTTCCGCTGTATCATGTTTTTCAAGTTTTGGTCAGGATTCCTCGGTATGTTTTTCCTGTCTGTTTTTCCCTTTGTTCGCCTGTAGCGTTCAAGTTACCTGTGCTTGCATTTTATTTTCCTATTGTTTTCTCAGTATCAATGTTTACATTGCTTTCTCCGTCTGCCTCCTCTGCATTGGTCGTCTCTATCTATGTTTTCAGGTAACAAAGCTGTGCCAAAGGCGATAGGATTAGCTTTAAAGAGCATTGTATCCATATTTTGCACATTAAATTCAGAGCTATTAGCTTTGTCAGTGCTCGATTAATTTATCGTTACCTTCTGCATTAAAGAGAAGTAAACTCAAAATGAATACCCCTTTTTAATAAGAACTACCAGGTACCCCCTTCTAAACCTTCTGACATGTTCAGAAGAAGCAATATATTTTTCACAACTCCGAAGCTTCCCTTGGTAGATGACAGCGAAAGTGTGTATGATTGCTTTTTTACATTAGGTGAGGGGAATGAAATATCCAATAACTTAATCAAATAAAGCCTGCGTGGTACGGGGCAAATGCCAGTCTCCACAGTTCAGCTGATTTCATTCAAATTGTACACAATTTGCACAAATTACATTTGAGAAAAATGAATTGGTGCTTTTTGCTAAATCAATCGTTTTTTTATCCATATTGCCATTTTCCTGACATGATAATCTGACTTTAAAAACAAGATGATAAATGTGGTAACACTGAGCGCTAATATGAATTCTAACAACTCTTTATAGATATGGATTCTCCTACGGTGAACGTGCTTTTGAAGTTCCGCCCTCGTCTTGATATTTGTACGAGTATTAACTGCAAACAATGCCTGGTTGAAAGAGGCAGGGGCGACAGTGCAAACTATAGCTCGGCACGTTGTCTGAATCGCATTTCTGAGCCGGCTGGCAGGAGCCTCGTGTCATGTAGTGTCTTCTGCTTATGAAAGCCATGGCAGATGAACAATATGTGACGCAGAGTGTGCGTTCAGCTAGTGTTGCATCTGGACAAACAGCACTAAAACAGTTTCACAGTGTGAAAGATGATGCCTGCAAGTATAACATTTTATTGTAGGAGGGAGCTTACCTTTAAGCCAGCTTGAATGCTTTAGCAGAGCTCTTTAATTCGGCCCAGGAATGTGGTAATTCGGTTTCAAGTGCCCTCTAAGTGCCCCTACCTCCGTGCCCTTCACGAGAGCTGTGTTGGGCAGGGTGCAGTGTCTTTGATGAAAGCACTGCCTGGTTATTCGCACCGGGGCTTCTAAACTCCCAAGTGTGTGATTTGGGGACTAAAAGAGGCCTTAATCACCAATTTATGTGTACAGCGGACCGACGTCACAGGTGGTTTGGCGAGAGAAAAGTTAGAATACCGTTACTTTGGGGGCTGAGCTTGGCAGGGCCTCCCTCCAAGAGCCTGGGTTTCGGGTCAGGAATGTGAAAACTCTTGACTCCCCAGACTTCGCACGCCGTGTGACCTTGTCCTGTCGTCCTGAGCGAAGTATGGAATTACGTCAGGTGCCAGCAAAAATCCAGGTGGCATACGCACATACCCTCCCAAACTACACCAAACATGTGCACTGGGGCAGAAAACTACAAGCAAACCACTGGGAGGATGGGAGGGGGTTGTCATTTTAACAACTAGGCTGGAATAAAAGCGAATCTATTAGCATTTCAAGACTGTTTTTTTTTTTTAATATGTTCCGGTTGCTTGGCTACACTTACGCTGTTGGTATTCTGCTCTGATTTAATAGTATGCCACGTGCTGAATATGTATAGTAGGCATGAAAATGTATCAAGGGGGCACATTTGACTGAAGTCATTGTAGGAATAAGGTGACCTAGTGCTCTGAACCTGGACTGTAATATTGAGTGTTTGCATGCTGACATGCTGAAGGGTACTGTGCCCCAGGCTGACTTGTTTACCAAGATATTTGAAGTTTCTCATAGAAATCCGAATGCTTTAAAATGTTCCTAATGTACACCCCCTTAGGTCCTGAAAGCGACTTTATACTTTTTTCATTTCAAGAAAATATGAACCATACGAGCATATTCTGTAGTCTGTGACAAAAAGCAGTGGCGTAGTATGAGTCCCAGGGGCCCTAATGGAGGCACAGTAAATGGGCCCTTCTATGCCACCATCGGGTAGGAGAGACCGCAGCAATCAGCGAGAAGTGGGACCTTCAAACCCCTGGGCCCCAGTGCCACTGCACCTGATTTACCAATAAGAGCTGCGCCCTTGACTTGCGTGTGTTTCCATCACAATGTCACACAAATCATGATCGATATTTGTTGTCCTTGAAGTACAGGAAGCGAGCGCCAGAAATCGGATTGGCCAGCTCAGAATATGCAAATTGAGGTACACCTACTTCGAGCCGAGGCTGCCTTTGTGAACCGAAGCTTGGCCACCCCTGACCTTTTTGTTTTTTACTACACTTTTGCACCCCGCAGCTCAACTCGGCAAAACCTGGACCTTGCACACTTGCATGTGTTTACTGGTTGTACTGCAGGCGCCACGTGCCAGCCTGCTTCAGGATGTTAAAGTTGAAAGTGTCACACAGGAAGGACGCGTGATTAGGGAAAGAGGGTTGCATAAGCATAATATTAATACACACACAGTTGCTAAAGTCCAAGTTAGTTCATAGTATCGGATTGTACTTTTATAACCTACCCAATAACCAGAAAGTACAAATCAAGGATGCATTCCTCCAGGGGTGAACCAGCCCTCATAAACCATGGCACCAGCCCCACACACCCTCAACAAGTGAAGATCATCCGTCCAAGGCTCAGTTGCGGCCGGCATGACTCGGGGGTATGCGCAGGGAGGGGGGGGAGTATTTAATGAAATAAAATAAAAACAAACTTACCAGGATAAGGCATCTCCTCCGCCGGTCCCGCGTCGCATCACGTCTCCGAGTCCTCTCCTGACAAGTGGCAAACCAGAAAACTGGATGCGACTGGGGGCGGCTACTCGGCGATATCCTGCCATTTGACAGGGCATGGGGCAACTCTACGTCACCGCCCGAGCAGGATCGTATCTACAGACTCCTGCACTACACTAGGCATGCGCAGCATACCTAATGTAATGTCAGTGGAGTGGGGTGGGGTGCAGAAATAAAAAGCGCTCTGCCCGCAGATGCGCAGAAGGAGTCCACTTCTGGACTCCTGCTGCTCTGCCTGCGTGTGTGCGCTGTACGTTCATTGTTGAATGACTCATGCGCAATTGAGGCTTTGAAGCAGCTGCCAGCACAGGCCAGAAATGTAAACAGACGAATTGCGTCTGCCGTCTGCTTACATTTCTTGCTCCTGTGAGCAGTTTTTCTTGTTGATTTGCCAACTGGGGCGCTGCCCCGACGCCCCTATGGACCAGCCGCCACTGGGGTAGATGCATTTCTACAGATATGGAAGGAGGGAAGGAATTATGCGTTTCCTCCGTTTTCAATGATCCAGAGAGTCCTGAACAAGGTCAGGAGGGAGCAAGCGGAGTTAATACTGATAACCCCCTTTTGGAGAGCTCAGGTGTGGTTTCCGGACATAATGAATCTTCTGTTGGAGGATCCAGTAGTCTTGCCAAATATAAGGGAAATTCTACAGGATGTTCAAGGGAACGTTCATGAAATGGTGGTGTCAGGGCAGTTGCGGTTAATAGCTTGGTTGATTTCAGGAGAGTATGGCAGATGCATGGATTATCAAAGAGAGCGGAGGATATTGTGTCTAAATCCTGGTCAAGAGGTACTTCAAGGTCATATGGTTCAGCATGGAGAAAATGGAATGATTGGTGTATTAAGAGGGGTTTGGATCCCATATCGGCACCTGTGGTAGAGGTTGCAGATTATTTGTCAGAGCAATTTGAAGAGGGTTTGGCGTATAGTACAGTAAATTCAAGTAGGTCGGCGATTTCGGCAGGTCATGCTTTGGTTGATAGACTTCCTGTTGGTCAGTATGCTTTGATTAAAAGATTAGTTAAAAGTGTGCGTATTGTGCATCCACCAAGGGCAAAGTATTCATCACTTTGGGATGTTTCTGTGGTATTAAAGGAGTTGGAAAGTTGGGGAGCAAATTCTGGTTTAGATCTGAAACTTTTATCATGGAAATTAGCTATGCTTTTATGTCTAGTTTCTTGTAGGAGGGTTTCTGATGTAGGAGCATTGGAGGTGAATTCAAGGTTTTTTCAGCCAGGAGGGGTTTGTTTTGAAATTAGGAAAAGAACAAATACTATGTCTAAGACAATTTTTATCCTCTTTTTGAGGGGGATAGAATGTTGTGTGTGGTAAGTTGTTTAAAGGAGTATGAAAAAAGAACCTTGGGTTTGAGATCAGGAAATTGTACACAATTACTAATTTCATATGTAAGACCATATAAGGCTGTTTCAACACCCACTTTAGCAAGGTGGATAAGGGGAGTAATGATTAAGGCCGGTGTGGATATTAGTGTTTTTGGAGCTCATTCGGTTAGAGGAGCTATGGCAAGTAAGGCCTTCATGAGAGGGTTTAGTTTGAATGATATTATGAGATCGGCTGATTGGTCTAATGATAATACTTTTAGAAAGTTTTACTTTAAGCCTGTGGAAAATGTGTTGGATTCGGTTTTATAAGAACTTTGAACATGCAGATTATTGGCCTCCGGGCCTTGCCATGAAATGCAGATTATCCACAGTTTTAATGTATAGAAAATCATGATTTTATTAAAGGCACGGAGGCTAATATTATCCCTCCGCTGTGCCCTCCCATGATTGTTAATAAATTTGTTTGTTTTATAGGTTGACAAAGAAGAAGAGATTTGGCATTGAGGACGGAAGAATTTGGAAAAAGAAGGAGTATGTTTATAAAGGACTTGGTTTTTCGCAGCTACAAAGAGGAAGATGGCTGCCTGTTCGGGGATATAAGCATGTTCAGTGTTCTAGAGTGTTTATTCGTATTCTAATTCCATGTGATGTTGCTGCTGTTTGAGTAGTAATAAAGCAACTATGCATAATATTAGCCTCCGTGCCTTTAATAAAATCATGATTTTCTATACATTAAAACTGTGGAAAATCTGCATTTAACTCGAACTAGAGCAACCCTTCCTGTGCCCCATTTCAATTGGCGTCCTATGCGCCTCCTCGTCTCGAACTGTAAGTACATGGTGCCAGGTCTACATCTGGTGCTATCTGATTGTGGTTTTACTGGCACTACCTCTACTCTGCACTTTGGGTGTTTACGCGTCTCTTCTAATTCACATTGTGTAGTCGTGATGGGAGCCAATATGTCATCCTTGTCATCGGTTACCGCTCTCCAGGATTCTCCGAGTCATGGACAGCTCCACAGCGTGTGTATCAGGTCCGCGTCTATGGTATAGCATCATGGGCGGTTGAAAACTTTATTAATTTAAGCCGGGGTAAGATATGCTTTTTGTGTTATGTAGTATTGTATTAATTGACAGCGTATGTTCCATGGTACACTAATAGGACCTTCTAATACAGTGGTCCACTCAGCATCTGTGAAGGGACGGCAAAGATCCCTCCAGCTCTGCCGCGAGGATGATAGTGCTGCTGCTGTTTGGCGCCTGAGGGATGCGGCAAACTATTTTGTGAGGTGGCGGCCTTGCCCTATGACATGCAGGTATTGTATTGTTAAGTGTATTGGGGGTTCCTGGGTACAGTTTCGCGCCTCGTGTTATGTATAGGCACCGGCGGTAGCAATGGTATGCTGTGTGGTGCAGCAGCGGGGTTGGCGCCTTCTCCTTGTTGCATGGGTGAAACAGAGTGAGGAGGGCTCGAAAGGACCAGGGTGGGAAGATGGCGGCTGTGTCAGGCAGGGAGAGCCACCTGGCCACCCACTGCAGTTGCGCAGCAAGATAATACTCTTCTAGATTGGGTAGTGCCAGTCCTCCTTGATTTGTCGATAGGTAGAGTTTCCGAAGAGCCACTCAGTGACGGGAGCCTCGTGTGCCCACATGGGAGTATTTCAAACAGTTATGAAAAATCATAAGTATTTGACCTCATGACTTTTGAACCTGGCCCTATGGCCATAAACCTTTCAAATTCATCTCGTTCTCTGTTTGCGGGCAATTGATGGTGAGGGTGCATCACTGTCATACAGCTTCTGGAGTCCATCACTTTGCCATAAGAGTGCGGTCTTCATTGGATTCAGCAAAAATAAAGAAAATAAAAAATATTAGTTCTTGTTGAATGCATCCACAAGTGATGATATATATATATCACCTTCACCACCGTATCCATGGACTTCCCTTTCGCAGGAAAGAACGGCGAGCAAACCCAAATTCAGTGCTCAGTCAGTGTCTTTATTAAAAGCCTTCAATCCACCATGACCACCATGACCACCATGACGCGTTACGGCCTACCACGGCCTTGATCACATGACGCGGTATCGGAGTCTCATTACCAGTGCTTAGTGCCTGCACACATGCTTTCTACTTCCTAATGGACAGAGAAGAAATTCGTATCTTGACCATTTGTATGAATGCAAATCAGCAATACAATAATAGATCAAATCGTAAAATCATCTCATCACAATAAATATTTAAAAGAAACAATTCTATGTAAAATATATAAAAATGTTAAAATATTCAATTAGAAAATGACACATGACATTAAAATGGAGGTTCTTACCTATGATCTGATAATATCTGTATAATACAGCGTGGGTCCCCACCTGCCTATTCCCATGTACTTCATATATATATAGGTATATATTTGTTAACAGCCTTTATATTGGTTTATTCCGAGTAGGCAGTATCTTTTTGTGGGCCCACATCATCCTGGAGAAGAGTGAAAGGAACCGCCAATCTCTCATCACGGTGTTCTGCTTATCCCCCTGGGCACAGACTGCCGCCCTTACCCCAGCGGTGCCCCAGGACCCATGGAGGCCAAGAAGTGACCATGAACCTCCCAATGCCGTGTTATGCTCCACTAACCCATCAGCCCTCTAGCGCTCTTTGCACTTGTTTTTCTCCTCATGGTCATTGTCTTCCAAATGGATGCAAGAATTCCCATAGGTTAATGTAGGCTAGAGTCCATCCCCACTATTCAAACAATCCGCAATTACTGGATCTGGGTGTTCTTTTCCGCGTGTGAGCACTGCCTGCTGGATGTCCCGGCTCCTCTCTTATTCCTGGTGGTGGCTGTTGGAGGGATAAGGGCTTTTTCTCCCCCCTTCCTTTTGCTTTTTCCTCTCTCTGGCCCACTGGCCTCCTCCCCAGTTCCCAGATCATCGCAAAACCCCTCAATGTTGGCTGCGTCCACAGTGTGGATCGTGTCAGTATCTATTGCTCCTGTCTGCTCCAGAGATTCAGGTTCATAGGGGCATATTATCAAGGGCAATATCGCCATATTTGCGGCCCTTTTTGCCGAAAAAGCAGCGATATTTTAATCGCGCAATTAACAAGCCTGCGCTAACAGATGTTAGCGCAGGATTACAGGCGTTAGCTGTTGTTTCTTTTCCACTTTACATGTCAGCGATATATATCGCTAATGACATGCAAAGTAGGCGTTCCTGACTAACACGTCATGGAAACACTCGCAGACACAACTTCGCTCTATTATCAACGCGGCCCCAGAACCATGAAGCAATTAAAAAAGCTGTGCTAACCGCGGTTATCGCCGGTACTTAACGTCTGCAAAAATCCTGACTTGCCTATCTGTATCATGGGAGGTGGATTGTACGGCTAAGTCCACATCTCCCTATCAATAAGGATTCCCCTATCGCTGCAGGTTTATCGCTGGATTCCCAGCGATAATCCTGCATTTCGCCTCTATCCCCGGATTTTTAATCGCCTTGGAGAAATGCTTTGATAATAACGCGATATCTCAGCGGTTAATTCCAGCGATAGTCGGCGTTGGCCAAAATCGCGCAAAGCGGGAAATGCAATATTTATCGCGTTTCCTTGATAATATGCCCCATAGTGTCTCTACCTTCCTTGATGCTGTCCATTCTTGTCTCTTCTCTGCGCTCGGAGCAACCACAAAAGGAAGTGTTCATGTGAGGGAGGATTCCAGATGGCTGACTACCCAGCAGGCTGTGGGGCTTTTCCATCTGTGCCTGACCCTTGCGTTCCCATATTTTACTGATGCTGTCTTGCATCTTAAGGTAGAACCTTCTTCTTAAATCGAAATCCTAGTTGTTAAAAGCCGATGCTTCGCTGTGGCACATCACTTATCTGGCAGGTTCTGGTACTGCAAAGGTTGTTGGATTTGATTCCATAAGGTTGTGTTTGTCAAGACCACAGACTTGTAAAGTTAAATGCTGCAGAGGCAACTAGGCAACCTCTTGGTCACTTCTGAGATACAGAAATAGAGTAAATAGAAAGATTCAAAAGGCAAATGTATCGTGTTCATACAAAAAAAAACATTTAACACCAAAAAGGTGGTTAAAAAACACAATGGATAACGAGCTCTGGCAAACCAATAGTTCTCACCTTTTGGGTCCAATTGGATTTGCCAATGGTTTTATCATTCCTAATGCTGTGCCGCATGACGAAATAATAAAACAAAAACAAAAAAAACTTTTGACACTGCCTGCTACATCATTCTATATGCACATGCACCACGCATGAATGCACACCCACAAAATGGCGCATTAAATAAAACATTCCTTTTTTCTTTTCTGAAAGCAGGTGGTGGGAAACAAGATGGGTGGTCTATGGTGGAGGCTAGGTTTTTAAAGTGGGTGGAGGAAACAACACAAGGTGGAAGCAAGATGGAGACACGTGTGTGGGACCAAAGCGATGTGGATGAGGGGTGGAAGCAAAACGATGTCTTGAGTGGGGGGGCGGAGAGATGGGTGAACTGATTCCTTAGGTGAAGGGGGAAGATAGAGAGATAAGCATCAAGCTGGCTTTGGTGGGTCTTGTTCTCCAGGAAGGATGCTGAACCAAACCACTGACTCTGATGCTGACATGCTCACGAGGTTGGTAGTCGAGCAATCATCAGCCAATGACGCAGAGGATGGTGGGGGTAAGTACTGCGAGTAGAGCACAGTTGAAAAGATGTCTTCAGTTCTTCTTGAATGCTCAGGGGGCAGTTTCATTTCATCATCATGACCAGACCTCTGAAACAAACAGAGAAGGTTGGAGGTTGAAAGCCAGGCTTCCATGATGAAGGTAAAATCACGTGATCTATGACCCACAATACACCACAGGAAGTGACTTCACCTAACCTTTTACTCAATGGCATCGTCCTTCACAATGGGTTAATATGAAGGGGGTCTTGTTCTATATTTTGAATAAACAATGTAGAAAACTGGTCTCCGATTAGCAGTATAAACATTGACGGATGTATTGTGAGCATATGATTGTTGTATACATTGTGGTTTGTGGGTGCAATGTATATATCTAGGCAAAATACAGCAGAAAATAGCTAACTGCAAACATTTGAATCTAAAGGATGGTTACTACAGATCAGAAAAAGTCCTGATCTAATGCAAGATTTTGAAGATGAGGAGGACAGGTAGAGTTTGGCGGGCAGAAGATTCCAGAAAGCAGGAACCGAGCCGGTAAATCGGAATGAGACGATGGATGGGGGTGGGACCTGCTTCAATATTTCAACCTCACCGCAGACCAGGTTTGTTAGACCTGTCAGCCCTTTGGGTGGTCCCTCCTCATCATTATTTATTTTGTCCCACTTCTGCCTCAAACCCTGTTATAATTTTTCCTTTTTGGGAACCACCAGACTTGTTAGTGTTGATGCAGGGTCAGGGAGCCATTTTCCCTACCCCTGGAACTTCTGTCTGAGGGCCTGAGACACAAAATGGTGGCCACCCATTGTCACCTGTGACATAACCAGAACTCACTGGAGGTTTCTAGAACCTTCTGGAACATTCTAGAATCCTGGGATAGTGGGAGGCAGTTTTAGAATGTTGGGAGGCCATCTTAGAGAGGCAGTTGGCATCTGACTGGAGAGGAGAGAGGACACAGAGATAGAAGGAGGTCGGAGTAAGGCAGCAGGGGTGGAAACCAGTGCTTGGAGTGGGGTCCAGAAACCCACCCTTGATGCTAGTCCCTACTGACCAAGCCCAGCCTAAAGCCCTGTGTTGGACCAAGACCAGAAGAACCATCTTAAGGACCTGAACATTTGGAACAGGCCTTAAAGAGGAAAAAATAGCAAGCTCCTGACCTGTTCAGCGGTGTCCTCCTGGAGTCCTGACGTCGAGAAGCCTGGAGACCTGGGGCCTGAGGTAGAGAAGCGGCGCTGATAGAAAGCAGACGTCGTACCCGGAGCCGACAGAGGTCGAGAGAGGGCGCCGGCGGAGGTCGTGGAGAGGCACCGGAGGTCGAGTAGGAAGTCACCTGAGGTCGTGGTGAGGGCGCCGACGGAGGTCGTGGAGAGGCACCGGAGGTCGAGGTGAGGCGTCGACGGGGGAGTGAAGTCCGCCCTCCGGAGTCGTCGGAAACTGAGGTGAAGCGCGCTGGAGGTCGGGAGTGGAGATCGCACTCCGGAGACACCCGGAAGCGGGGAGACCGTGTCCCTGCGACGCCGGAAGGCGACATCGAGCCGAGGCCGCCCAGCGACATCGATCCGGAGCCGCCTCACAGCGTCGACACGGCGCCAAGCAGAGCCGATAGTGGCGACATCGAACCGGGCCGCCCAGCGACATCGATCCGGAGCTGCCTCACGGCGTCGACACGGCGCCGAGCAGAGCCGATAGTCGTGGAAGGGACAGTAAGTGGTAGAGGGGGCGTCTAAGGCCCCGTGGAGCCCTAAAAGACCATTCTAGGGGCTAGAGGGGTGTTAGAACCAGCCTGGGAGTGCCAGGGGTGAACTGAGACTGGTGCAGTGACATCTGTGAGGGGCTGTGTAGTTTGGAGGGCCAGATCATTAGGTTATCCTCATTCTGTCTCAGCTTAAGCCCCAGCCTTGACCAATCTAGGTGGGACACCCCCATGCCACCCAAATGACCACAAGCTGGGTATGGGCAAAGTAAGACCAAGTGACCTCATGAAAGTGATCTGATCTGTAATTGTCATTGATTGCTTTACCTTAATTATTGAAGGTGCTTTATTTATTGTCTTCCACTAATTTATTCTTACACTGTATTTATTGTCTGACTGTATTTATTTGCCATCTATATTTATTGCACCTCTATTTATTCTTTGCTTAATGATGACCTGAACCTATTTGTTGAAATTCCGAAGTAGCATTGTTTATTTGACCTGCTCTTTTGAAGGAAAATCCTATAGTATTGTATTTATGATGTGAAGCCTGCAACTAAGAGAAAATAAGATAAAGACATATATATTTTCTTCTTTCTTCCATAATTTTTACGGTGTAGTGTCGTTTTTGGAACGGATGAACGCATGGTTATTGTGAGGGTGTGACGTACGCTTAACACGGTGCCTGACCCCCAACCGCTCGAGCCAAGCTACCATTGTGCTGGGAACCTGGTGACCGCTAACCCGGTTGCCCGGTTTCCAACAAGGTTCAATCCGGCTCAGCAGCAGATGCCAGTTCCAATGATGCGATGTCCAGACCTCCCCTCAAGCGGCAGAGATAGCAGTGAAGCTCCAGGGCGCTTCTGTCGACACTGCAGCAGGCTGAGCACAGTGACAAGACTCGAGGTCACCATGAGGAAGAGGTGAGTCAAAGCAAGATGGACGGAGAGAAGAATTGGTCTGATACGAGTCTGCCAGTATGCTATACGGGAGGCAGAGAGGTGTGTGTGTGTGTGTGTGTTTGCGCGCGCTCATGTGTGTGTGCGCGCATGTGCATGTGTGTGCACGCATGTGCATGTGTGTGCACATGCGCGCGTGTGTTTGTGTGTGTGTGATGTTTGTGTGTGTGTGCGTGTGTGTGCATGTGTGTGTGGTCGTGTGTGTGGTGTGTGCGTGCGTGAGCTCGTGCATGGGCATGTGTGCGTGTGTGTGTGTGTCACAAATACTTTACACATTGCTTCTCTTGATAAGCCTGACTGCTCTGCACCACACTACCAGAGGGTGAGCACAGGTCATCTCAGTGGTGTGTCTAGTTTACCCTGACTCGTGTTTTGGGTCTATTTTGTTTCCGTCATTTACAAGCTGAAGAACCCAAGAGTCTGAAAAGTTTGACTCCCAGAATCTGTGAAAGCTCTGGATCCTCCCCCGACTCTGCCAGAATAGTCAGGATCCGGAGGCTGCTGGAGGTGCAGGAGGCATAGCTGGCTGCTGGAGGTGCTGGGGGCATAGCTGGCTGCTGGAGGTGCTGGAGGCATAGCTGGCTGCCGGAGGTGTTGGGGGCAAAGCTGGCTGCTGGAGGGGCTGGGGGCATAGCTGGTTGCTGGAGGTGCTGGGGGCATACCTGGCTGCTGGAGGTGCCAGAGGCATAGTTGGGTGCTGGAAGTGCTGGGGGCATAGCTGGCTGCCGGAGGTGCTGCGGGCATACCTGCCTGCTGGAGGAGCTGGAGGCATAGCTGGCTGCTGGAGAAGCTGGAGGCATAGCTGGATGCTGGAGGTGCTGGGGGCATAGCTGGCTGCTGGACGTGCTGCGGGCATAGCTGGCTGCTGGAGGAGCTGTGGGCATAGCTGGCTGCTGGTGGCATAGCTGGCTGCTGGAGGGGCTGGGGCATAGCTGGCTGCTGGTGGTGCCGGAGGCATAGCTGTCTGCTGGAGGTGCTGGGGACATAGCAGGCTGCTGCAGGTGCCGGAGGCATAGCTGGCTGCTGGAGGGGCTGGAGGCATAGCAGGCTGCTGCAGGTGCCGGAGGCATAGCTGTCTGCTGGAGGTGCTGGGGACATAGCAGGCTGCTGCAGGTGCCAGAGGCATAGCTGGCTGCTGGAGGTGCCGGAGGCATAGCTGGCTGATGGAGGTGCTTGAGGCATAGCTGGCTGCTGGAGGTGCTGGGGGCATAGCTGGCTGCTGGAGGTGCTGGGGGTATAGATGGCTGCTGGAGGTGCTGGGGGCATAGCTGACTGCTGGAGGTGCCAGAGGCATAGCTGGCTGCTGGATGTGCTGGGGGCATAGATGGCTGCTGGAGGTGCTGGGGGCATAGTTGGCTGCTGGAGGTGCCGGGGCATTGCTGGCTGCTGGAGGTGCTGGGGGCATAGCTGACTGCTGGAGGTGCTGGAGGCATAGCTGGCTGCTGGAGGTGCTTAGGGCATAGCTGGCTGCTAGAGGTGCCGGAGGCATAGCTGGCTGCTGGAGGTGCTGGGGGTATAGCTGGCTGCTGGAGGTGCCGGGGGCATTGCTGGCTGCGGGAGATGCTGGAGGCATAGCTGGCTGCGGAAGGTGCCGTAGGCATAGCTGGCTGCTGGAGGTGCTTGAGGCATAGCTGGCTGCTGGAGATGCTGGGGGCATAGCTGACTGCTGGAGATGCTGGAGGCATAGCTGGCTGCTGGAGGTGCTGGGGGCATAGCTGGCTGCTGGAGGTGCTGGGGCATAGCTGGCAGCTGGAGATGGTGGAGGCATATCTGGCTGCTGGAGGTGGCGGAGGCATAGCTGGCTGCTGGAGGTGCTGGAGGTGCCGGAGGCATAGCTGGCTGCAGGAGGTGCTGGAGGCATAGCTGGCTGCTGGAGGTGCAGGAGGCATAGTTGGTTGCTGGAGGTGCCGGAGGCATAGCTGGCTGCTGTCATGATCTTTCACCAAAGGGGCCTCATCCCCTGCCACATAAGGGCTGAATGGAACCTCTTGAAGAGGACACCTGACAAAGGATCGAAATCCATTCCCTCTCGAAGGTGGGCGCACTGGAGTTAGTCGTCTTCGATCCTTGGTGGGTTCTTTGACTAATTCCTCTAGATGTGAACTCTGCGGAGGAAGCCACAATGCAGAAAAAGGCAACTAAAGGAGGCCTGTCTGCTCCCTAAAAGAGAAGCAAGGTTAACATTCACAATCACATTCAACAATGGGACAGACAATTCTTATCTTATCGGTGGAATCCATATTCCAAAACATATAGAAAACAAGCATTGGCAAAGCCAATAGATCTCTGCAATCAGAGACCTTTAGGGGTTGGCAATGTAAATGCATCTGTGTGCGGCTCTTGGTTGTTTCTAGTGATATACACAAATGCATTAACATAGCCAATGTCTGGGGCTGCTACTGAGCCCAATGGTGTGGCGGGCTTAGTCATAATGAAAGAAAAATGACTGCTTTTAGCCCCCCTCCCCTCTTTTTATGAGGAAACTGATGAATAATATCAGCAGAAGGCGATGGAGAGCTCTTGGGTCAAGGGCTGGCAAGTGTGCAACAGGGATATACTCAGGGAAAGAAAAATGATAAATCAGAGAAGTAACAAAGAGAGAAATAGAGGAGGGGCAGAGAGAGAGAGAGAGAGAGAGACAGAAAGGAACAAAACGTGTAGAGGTGAGAAAAAGAAAAACAGGGAAGTAAGAAAAAAGAAAAGGCAGAAGAGGGCAGAAGGTAGGAAGGAAACTCTCTGGGCCCTTGGATTGGGTCAACATCAGCACATCTGTGGGACTTTTTTGGATTAGTACCCTTCAGAACTACCCGGAAAATATGTTGGTTGTGGAAACTGTTTTACAACATTCTGCTGTAAAATGTACTGTTTGGCCCTTCAAAAAAATTCTTAGGAGTAAAGCAGCCTTTCGGCACCAACACCAACAGTTGTGTGATAAGAGTGAAAGGTGTTTTATTTTCCTGACTTCTCCCTTCCCTGCTAATATATCTGACTCGCACCACTCTGTGTCAGAGGGTGGGTAACTATTCCTTTAAAACTTTTATAACAAAATGATGTCAGTTCAGCTTTGAGGCTGTTTAAAAGAAAGGACATCTCTGCAGTGGGGACGTTTGTATCTGCGCATTCATTACAGCTCCAGGGAAACATTATCTGGGCAGTGCCCATCACTTGATTTAGATCATGAGTCATTAAACGAAAAGAATAGTTTCCCGTCCTCGCGTCCAGAGGGGAGATTCACAAATTCACACTCAGATTAGTTTCCCTTTGGGGACCCCAAACAGCAGGTGTCTAAATTCTAATGCGGAAACCTTTGAAGTGACACCTGTACATGGTCACCTCAGAGGGTGTGTCACTCCAGATGTGGTACCCGGGTGACTCAGCCTTGTGTGGGGAGGAAAACAGGTCCTATTGTACAATTAATCACCCAGCACTCGTCCTGTGGGATGTCACCAGAAATCCACCTCACCTCCTCCAGAGAGTGTGTGTGGTGTGTGCGTGCGTGTGCTCATGCATGGGCATGTGTGCGTGTGTGTGTCACAAATACTTTACACATTGCTTCTCTTGATAAGCCTGACTGCTCTGCACCACACTACCAGAGGGTGAGCACAGGTCATCTCAGTGGTGTGTCTAGTTTACCCTGATTCGAGTTTTGAGTCTATTTTGTTTCCGTCATTTACAAGCTGAAGAACCCAAGAGTCTGAAATGTTTGACTCCCAGAATCTGTGAAAGCTCTGGATCCTCCCCCGACTCTGCCAGAATAGTCAGGATCCGGAGGCTGCTGGAGGTGCAGGAGGCATAGCTGGCTGCTGGAGGTGCTGGGGGCATAGCTGGCTGCTGGAGGTGCTGGGGGCATAGCTGGCTGCTGGAGGTGCTGGAGGCATAGCTGGCTGCCGGAGGTGTTGGGGGCAAAGCTGGCTGCTGGAGGGGCTGGGGGCATAGCTGGTTGCTGGAGGTGCTGGGGGCATACCTGGCTGCTGGAGGTGCCAGAGGCATAGTTGGGTGCTGGAAGTGCTGGGGGCATAGCTGGCTGCCGGAGGTGCTGCGGGCATACCTGCCTGCTGGAGGAGCTGGAGGCATAGCTGGCTGCTGGAGAAGCTGGAGGCATAGCTGGATGCTGGAGGTGCTGGGGGCATAGCTGGCTGCTGGACGTGCTGCGGGCATAGCTGGCTGCTGGAGGAGCTGTGGGCATAGCTGGCTGCTGGTGGCATAGCTGGCTGCTGGAGGTGCTGGGGGCATAGCTGGCTGCTGGAGGGGCTGGGGCATGCCTGGCTGCTGGAGGTGCTGGAGGCATAGCTGGCTGCCGGAGGTGTTGGGGGCAAAGCTGGCTGCTGGAGGGGCTGGGGGCATAGCTGGTTGCTGGAGGTGCTGGGGGCATACCTGGCTGCTGGAGGTGCCAGAGGCATAGTTGGGTGCTGGAAGTGCTGGGGGCATAGCTGGCTGCCGGAGGTGCTGCGGGCATACCTGCCTGCTGGAGGAGCTGGAGGCATAGCTGGCTGCTGGAGAAGCTGGAGGCATAGCTGGATGCTGGAGGTGCTGGGGGCATAGCTGGCTGCTGGACGTGCTGCGGGCATAGCTGGCTGCTGGAGGAGCTGTGGGCATAGCTGGCTGCTGGTGGCATAGCTGGCTGCTGGAGGGGCTGGGGCATAGCTGGCTGCTGGTGGTGCCGGAGGCATAGCTGTCTGCTGGAGGTGCTGGGGACATAGCAGGCTGCTGCAGGTGCCGGAGGCATAGCTGGCTGCTGGAGGGGCTGGAGGCATAGCAGGCTGCTGCAGGTGC
Organism: Triturus cristatus; assembly: GCF_964204655.1. Classification (NCBI taxonomy): domain Eukaryota; kingdom Metazoa; phylum Chordata; class Amphibia; order Caudata; family Salamandridae; genus Triturus; species Triturus cristatus. The sequence goes on from NC_140579.1 coordinate 87,676,177, forward strand.
CGGAGGCATAGCTGTCTGCTGGAGGTGCTGGGGACATAGCAGGCTGCTGCAGGTGCCAGAGGCATAGCTGGCTGCTGGAGGTGCCGGAGGCATAGCTGGCTGATGGAGGTGCTTGAGGCATAGCTGGCTGCTGGAGGTGCTGGGGGCATAGCTGGCTGCTGGAGGTGCTGGGGGTATAGATGGCTGCTGGAGGTGCTGGGGGCATAGCTGACTGCTGGAGGTGCCAGAGGCATAGCTGGCTGCTGGATGTGCTGGGGGCATAGATGGCTGCTGGAGGTGCTGGGGGCATAGTTGGCTGCTGGAGGTGCCGGGGCATTGCTGGCTGCTGGAGGTGCTGGGGGCATAGCTGACTGCTGGAGGTGCTGGAGGCATAGCTGGCTGCTGGAGGTGCTTAGGGCATAGCTGGCTGCTAGAGGTGCCGGAGGCATAGCTGGCTGCTGGAGGTGCTGGGGGTATAGCTGGCTGCTGGAGGTGCCGGGGGCATTGCTGGCTGCGGGAGATGCTGGAGGCATAGCTGGCTGCGGAAGGTGCCGTAGGCATAGCTGGCTGCTGGAGGTGCTTGAGGCATAGCTGGCTGCTGGAGATGCTGGGGGCATAGCTGACTGCTGGAGATGCTGGAGGCATAGCTGGCTGCTGGAGGTGCTGGGGGCATAGCTGGCTGCTGGAGGTGCTGGGCATAGCTGGCAGCTGGAGATGGTGGAGGCATATCTGGCTGCTGGAGGTGGCGGAGGCATAGCTGGCTGCTGGAGGTGCTGGAGGTGCCGGAGGCATAGCTGGCTGCAGGAGGTGCTGGAGGCATAGCTGGCTGCTGGAGGTGCAGGAGGCATAGTTGGTTGCTGGAGGTGCCGGAGGCATAGCTGGCTGCTGTCATGATCTTTCACCAAAGGGGCCTCATCCCCTGCCACATAAGGGCTGAATGGAACCTCTTGAAGAGGACACCTGACAAAGGATCGAAATCCATTCCCTCTCGAAGGTGGGCGCACTGGAGTTAGTCGTCTCCGATCCTTGGTGGGTTCTTTGACTAATTCCTCTAGATGTGAACTCTGCGGAGGAAGCCACAATGCAGAAAAAGGCAACTAAAGGAGGCCTGTCTGCTCCCTAAAAGAGAAGCAAGGTTAACATTCACAATCACATTCAACAATGGGACAGACAATTCTTATCTTATCGGTGGAATCCATATTCCAAAACATATAGAAAACAAGCATTGGCAAAGCCAATAGATCTCTGCAATCAGAGACCTTTAGGGGTTGGCAATGTAAATGCATCTGTGTGCGGCTCTTGGTTGTTTCTAGTGATATACACAAATGCATTAACATAGCCAATGTCTGGGGCTGCTACTGAGCCCAATGGTGTGGCGGGCTTAGTCATAATGAAAGAAAAATGACTGCTTTTAGCCCCCCTCCCCTCTTTTTATGAGGAAACTGATGAATAATATCAGCAGAAGGCGATGGAGAGCTCTTGGGTCAAGGGCTGGCAAGTGTGCAACAGGGATGTACTCAGGGAAAGAAAAATGATAAATCAGAGAAGTAACAAAGAGAGAAATAGAGGAGGGGCAGAGAGAGAGAGAGAGAGAGAGACAGAAAGGAACAAAACGTGTAGAGGTGAGAAAAAGAAAAACAGGGAAGTAAGAAAAAAGAAAAGGCAGAAGAGGGCAGAAGGTAGGAAGGAAACTCTCTGGGCCCTTGGATTGGGTCAACATCAGCACATTAGTGGGACTTTTTTGGATTAGTACCCTTCAGAACTACCCGGAAAATATGTTGGTTGTGGAAACTGTTTTACAACATTCTGCTGTAAAATGTACTGTTTGGCCCTTCAAAAAAATTCTTAGGAGTAAAGCAGCCTTTCGGCACCAACACCAACAGTTGTGTGATAAGAGTGAAAGGTGTTTTATTTTCCTGACTTCTCCCTTCCCTGCTAATATATCTGACTCGCACCACTCTGTGTCAGAGGGTGGGTAACTATTCCTTTAAAACTTTTATAACAAAATGATGTCAGTTCAGCTTTGAGGCTGTTTAAAAGAAAGGACATCTCTGCAGTGGGGACGTTTGTATCTGCGCATTCATTACAGCTCCAGGGAAACATTATCTGGGCAGTGCCCATCACTTGATTTAGATCATGAGTCATTAAACGAAAAGAATAGTTTCCCGTCCTCGCGTCCAGAGGGGAGATTCACAAATTCACACTCAGATTAGTTTCCCTTTGGGGACCCCAAACAGCAGGTGTCTAAATTCTAATGCGGAAACCTTTGAAGTGACACCTGTACATGGTCACCTCAGAGGGTGTGTTACTCCAGATGTGGTACCCGGGTGACTCAGCCTTGTGTGGGGAGGAAAACAGGTCCTATTGTACAATTAATCACCCAGCACTCGTCCTGTGGGATGTCACCAGAAATCCACCTCACCTCCTCCAGAGAGTTGAGACGGGCCTCTTCATGATACCTGAAGCGTAATGGATGTTTATACCACTTCTGCACCCCTCAAACATTCGATGCACGCGCTGTGCAGGCAAAACCTAAACAGCCCATTAACAATATCGGTGAAACCTAATGCTTTTACAAATGCTTGTTTCACTGGCTTCTCGAGTGGTTATTTGAAAAAATAAATGTAGACATTCTTTTACGAACCTGTGACGACATTGAGCCCTTTCTGTGGAAGTCGTTTAGGAGATGATGTGGCGTAATGGCCAGAGCGGCCGACTTTGATGCTGGGGAACTAAGTTGGAGTCTGGCTGGAGGTTCTGGGCAACTCACTTAATCTCCCCATGCCTACCATAAATGAATGTGTCCGTCTGTACTGCGAATGGTGCTCATTTAAAGCGCTCGGATACCTTCTGGTCGAGTTCACGCGATATAAAACTGCAACAAAAAAAAATAATGCCTGATTACTAAGGGGCAAATTTACAAGCCCCCTGCGCCACCAGTACGTCACTTTTTGTGACGTACTGGTAGCGCTGGGGAGGGTGCTCCATATTTACAAGGGCAGAAAAAGCCACCCTGCGTGACTTTTCCTCTCCTTGTAAATACGGCCCGTTCACACGCAGCACTTTGCGTTGAAGGGGCATTCCATGGGTGTTGCTGTGGGTGTTCCTACGCAACACCCATGGAACAAGACACATCTCCAGATTTACGAGAAATCGTAAATCTGGAGATGCGTGTGAATGCTACGCCACCCTAGAGGTAGCGAATCAAGTCGCAACGAGGAGAAAGGTTTTCATTTCTCCTCGTTTATTCCTCTGTCAATGCGTGTTGCATTCTACAGCACGCATTGAAAGAGGAAAAAGCCTCTAGTGATTGTTTTTGTGCAGGAAGGTGTCCCTTCCTGCACAAAAAGAATCTCCCCACGACGCAGGCATCCTAACACCATATTGCATGGGTGGGGTGCCTGCGCCGGCGCTTGGCAGCTGTTTGTGCACCAGCGCAGGGGAGAGCACAGGAATGCGACATATTCTTGTAAATATGTTGCATTCCTGTGCTCTGAAAGTGCCGCAGCGTGGTGCAGCCAAAGGGCTTGCGGTGCCACAATGCAGCACTTTCTTGTAGATCTGCCCCTAAGTTTTTACTCGGGTTCTAACCCGCAGGTAGCCCTTTCGGTAGGAAGTCTGAATGTGTCAAAACTCGTTACTTTCAGTGCGAAAGTGTAAGAAGCAAACCCACTCATTGGCAAAGAGCCGCCACCAATCAGAAACGTTTTATCTCCGAACAAAGTTTGGAGCATAAATCATTGAGTCCGGACCGGTGAGGAAACCGCATAACTGGGCAATTCGTAAATCCACGACATTCTGCACTAACAGGACTTGCGGACCAGAGAGGAAACTCCCCGCCGTGTGAACTCATTGGACCAACAAAACTTCCAATAGCAAGCCTCCTATCATCCGTACTTCCTGAAACGCCTGCGATGTTGACCAAAGATTGGACAAGCCCCTTACGCTGCCGGTGCGTCACGGGACAAAAATACCATTGGTGTGAGCTCAGCTTCCTGTGACTCTGGGTAAATCACTTGTTCCCCCCTTCCCCCCCTGCCTACCAAAAAGGACGGTGTCCTTCTGTGACGTAACAGGTGCCTGTGTAAAGCGCTCTGATGCCTTCGGGTCGAGTTCGCGCTATATAAAACTGCAAAAATGAAGGAACCGTTCATAGCCAGAAAGTAAACTGCCAAACTCTTCTGCTCATTGGACCAGGGCAACGTCCAATGTCTGTCCTCGATATCTTTCATCTCACATTGAACACAGCCATGGAGAGGACCGGAGAGGAGACCGATGCACACTCGTTCTCATTGGTTGGCTGTCCTCTAGTCATTATTCATGGATTCACTGTAATGTTCGCAGGGATCAAGCACTGGGGCGATAACTTCCGGTATTATTTCTTCCGGAGCGAACGTTACGTTTCCAACTCCCTGTCAGTCACAAGAAATGAGCTCTCCCATTCGCTGACCCTGCAGACCCGGAAGCGATGCAGAATCACACACGGATATTCTGAAGATGACCTGCGTGTGGCAGGTAAAGTGTGGAGTTTGAGACTGGATCTGGCAGGATGCCGACGCTTTTCAGTTTTAGCCAAATATTTGTTATCCCACGATGGGATTTCTTATTGTCAACAAAGGTAATACTTAAAAATAATAATTGAAGGACAGTCTCGTTTTATGGGACATAATATATGAAACTACTGGAATTGTTTATGTGTACGTGCTCAGTAACCTTTGGGAATCTGTTTTCGGAGGAGAGCGGTGGTTTTTGTAGGCTATTGTTCCTTCTCCGCCTCAAAGAATGCAGCTCCCTATCATTCGTTGGTTCTTTTCTGCACCTTTGCAGACTAGACTGAAGGAATTAACAAGCATTGGCATAGCCAATAGGTCTCGCCTTTGGGACCTTATAAGTGTTTAGCCATGCAACAGTTGATGTTGTTGCACCAAGGATATTGTGCTGGATAACTAAACACTTATAAGGTCCCAAATGCGAGACCTATTGGCTATGTCAATGCTTTTTTTTACTTCATACAAACATTTGGCCTACGTGTTAGTCCATTTGTCTCAAATTCTGTTTTGTACTTCCTGGTAGCCTGGTATTGGAAGTTCTGCTTTCCCCACCCATATGCAGATATTCTGCACTGAAAAGCCAACAAAAAGAATGAGGGAAATATGTGCCTCTGAGACTGGCCAATCTTGAGGTCCTATACTTGAACCAATCAGTTGGACTTTTAACCAAGCACACTTTGCATGCGTGGGCATCTATCTGCTAATTGCAAGGTAACTAACAAAAAAAAATCAAATCTTATAATGCAAGTCTTCTGACTAAGGACCAACACTGACTGGCGTCTCATAGGTGACATGGTCTATGAGCATTGTGTTTGTTCGGTTTTGTAATGCTGATGGAAATCGTATGTTGCATATACATGAAAGTGGTTTATAAACTGACACTTTAAAAATCATCACAAGCTCTTACACAGACATGACCCGCAAAAATAATTTTAGTGTGGGTAAAAGTATCGCATTAGTGGTACCTAAACACATGAGTGAAGTAAGTTATTCACTACTGTGTAAACAAACACTACCAGCATGCAGAAAACAACAAAACGTCAAAGAAATGATAGTATAAAAACGTTGTAAAAGTAGTTCACTGTGGCGCCTCATTTTGGCATTCTACAACATTTACCTATTCCGTACTTCTCCAGACTCCCTTACACAGCTTGAAGGTCAACAAGGGTTGTATTAAGCAAAGTAAAAGAGCAGAAAGAGTTGGCTGCATTTTCATGGTTTCTTAAAAACAGACCTGTGGACATTGAGTTTAGTTCTATAAACATTACCTGCTTTGAAACAAGCTGTGGGCCCCTGAACTAGTACAAGGTTTATGCCTGTTACGCAAGTGTGGTTCATTTATTATGATCAATAGAGACACAGAAGGCCTTGTTTCTCCCCAGCTGAAGAAAAACACACCTTTCCTACAAATATGGCATAGCTCTTCTGGCATTTGGGTGCAGACAGGAAACCTCGAAAGGAGAGAGTGGGAGTGAGAGAGCGGAAGGGTGAAGGGGCGGGTGAGGAGCCAGTGAAGGGAGATAGATTGGAGAGGTAAAAAACAGTGACAAATGAAATAAAAAGACTGGAAAGATAGATGAGAAACTGTAGAGAGGCATATTAAAGTACGCTACAGCGCGTTTTTAAAATACCATGGATGCTGCACAACCCATGAGCGATAAGGTGAAGGCAGATGGGACAATAATGCAGTCCCGTGATGCTGAAATGCACACTGACAGCATGTAGGGCCCTGATACAATGGGGGAGTTGGCTCTTCAGCTATTCTAGGTGGTAATGCTCACGTGGGGGAGGAGGGAAAAGTGTCGCATTTCGTCAACTTTCTGCTGCTTTTTGCAGGGGTTGTCGCACGGTTTTTCCTCCTACTAAAATTAAGTGGAGTGTACTGGGGCGAACAGCATTTCGTGAGAATTACAAAATATCTTGCTCGGTGCTTTGGGCATGCGCTGGTCGGTGTGTAGGTGCGGTGCTGGGTTTCTGCAGAGGAGTGATGCGCTGCTGAATTGAGTGGTGGGGGAGAGAGTTGGGATTGGGAGGGCTGGGGGAGCAGTAGCCTCGCACGCCTCTCAGGTCAGCTGCCCAGGCAATTAAAAAAAAAAATCTAGAATCCCACATGTTAAAATCAAACTTGGCAAGTGCATGCACTGCCTAAGCTCACTTGGGACGAACAGCATTTCGTGAGAATTACAAAATATCTTGCTCGGGTATTTGTAAAACGGAGGCCCGCTCCAGGGGCACTTATTGTAATGCGGCCCCTGGTCCTTACTCCGCTGGCACGAGCCGGTATATCTCTAGTTTTTATTCACTGTTTCCCGTTACTCGCAGCTTGAGGAGGCTGCGAAGCTTTGAACCTGAGCCCAATACCAGGCTGCCAGTGCTGCCCTGAAGGCGATGTATTCTAAGGTTGTCACAAGTAAAGCTCGTTGGCTGTACAGTCACTGCGAGGGGGCATCCCATCATGGGCAGTTATTCATTGCTGAGCACTTTGTTTTCTGAGGCTGTACATTGAATTTTTGCTGCGGTGTGGGGTGACAGCTTTGAGCAACACCCATCTATCTGATGCCCAAGTGACCCCACCAGTGCTCGGGACTCACATGAATCATTCCAAGCAGAGCCTTTGCTGTCTCCTGCCCTGTGCACTGGGCGCCACGTTGTTTATGGAGCGAGCAGTGTGACAGGCTGTGAAAGACTGTTTCTTCGATGTACTTGAGCGTGCGTGTGAGCCCTGCGCATTGATGGTGGCCTGGCCCCTGTCAGAAGAGCTACATACCCGCGGTACCTCTGCACGCCGGGGGCTGGTTTAAGATCTCTGTGCAGGCATGCGCCTGTTCCTGGCAGAGAGAGCGTCAGGGGTCAGGCAAGAAATGGCGCAGGACGGCTGAATACCAAAGACAACAAGCATTGGCCGCGCGGCAGTAAAAGTAATGCCGCGCTGCCGCGCTGCCGTAAAAGCGAAAGTCATTGCGATCGCTCTGAAAGCCAAAGTGATCGCGATGACGCACTAAAGCACGAGTTTTCAAAGTGCTGCTGAAGGCTAGCCGTTCGCGTGTGAACGCAAGCGCTAGGCCAGCCAGCAGCACTTTGAAAACTCACCTCCAAAATGTCTCTCCGAGCCAGCGCATGTGCTGGGCTCAGCGAGACCTAAAAACGTGCCTGCAAAGTGAATGAATGAATGAATGAAATAGATTTTATCACGCGCAACTTAGCCCAATGGGCGTCAAGGCGCCTAAATCAAAATACAACAACTCGCAGATCAAAAACCAGCAGTATCTCATTGATAAGCCATAGTAAAAAACCACGTCTTCAGAGCCTTTTTAAACAAGTCAATTGAGGGAAGGTTTTTAACCTCAATTGGAAGAGAGTTCCAAAGCTTGGGGGCGACTACAGAAAAAGCTCTCGCTCCCCATCTGGCTAGTCTTGTGCGAGGCACTACCAATTGAGATAGCCCTGCCGACCGAAGTGATCTGGAAGGGATATAACGAATCAGCAGAGATCCCAATGCATCGTTAGAGCCAGCCATAAGAGCTCTGTAAGCAAGGCAAAGAACCTTGAAGGAAATTCTGTACTGAACAGGGAGCCAGTGAAGCTTTTTTCTAGCCGTCGTAGTTGAGGACGCCAAGGGAAGGGCTAGGACAAAGCGTGCAGCGGCATTCTGCACGATTTGCAGTCGCTGTATAAGGCCCTTGTTGGACTCCACATACAGGGAGTTACAATAGTCAAGCCTGGAGCCAACAAGGGCAACTGCAACCTGCATGCGTGCCTGGGGAGAGAGATAGTCACGGATCCTATTCAGGATCCTGATAACCCCCCAACATGTAGCTATTGTCCTATTCACTTGAGGGATCATAGAGAGTGAGGTGTCAAAGATCACACCCAGATTCCTGGCTGATTGGGAGGGGGTGGGGCAAACACCAAGAGATGTAGGCCACCAATCACTCGACCAAACATCATGGTCTTTCCCAAAGATCAAAACCTCCGTTTTATCGCCATCTAGCTTTAGTGAGTTGATGATCATCCAGTCTGCAACAAGTTGCATGCAAGACCTAAAGCCGATGGCAGATGTATGAGCGGAGGAATGAGACAGAGACACCATAATCTGGGTGTCGTCTGCATAGGAGACCACCTCCATCCCCTGAGATTTTACTAGTCGGGCAAGGGGGGCCACATAGATATTAAACAAGGTCGGGCTAAGAGCCGACCCCTGTGGCACCCCACATTGCAATGACTTTGCAGGGGAGAGAAAGTCTCCGAGCTTCACTCTCTGTTCTCTCCCAAGAAGGAAGGAGTTGAGAAGATCCATGTATGGGACTTGCAAGTGTGCTGCTGCCGGATTGGATGTGAGAAATGCAAATATATGTTTTTTCCTTACCTGTCAAGACCACCGAGAAAGCGCTATGGCAGGCAGAGAGAGCGTGACAAGAATGTGGTGCACTTGCCTGCAAGAGCATGTTACTGTCCGTGTATAATCTGAGTTTTTCAAGACCAGTGCCTGCCGTCAGAAGCTCGCAGAGGAATCGGGTTTTTGCATGCAGGAATCGGGAGGCGGGAGACTAGACTTAAAATTGTTAGTCTCCCACCTGATTTGGGAGGGTTGGCATGAATGAAACCAATCAAGTTCTTCTGAAGCCATGCAGCATATGTAGTACTGTAACCAGAGGAGGTAACTCTGTGGGGGCCACAAGGCCTCTTTGTAAATTAATTGAGGCCATTGAGGTATCTGCCAGGATCATTTATCCACAACCTAGGCGCTACCATTATAAACCTCTGATGAAGGAACTTTACTGGCTTCTAGTGGAGCAGCAATCCATGTTCAAAATAGGTTGTATCATTAGGTCTCGCCTAGGCAGCATGCATGTGCTGTCTCTCCGAGACTTCAAGTAATCTGTATCGGGGTGAAACTCCCGGGTAATTTCTCCTGCCGCTTGCCATTTGTTAACTGTGGCATTGCTCTTCTTAGCAGGCTTATGGTTGGCTGTGGATGCAATAAGTCACTTCAGTTTTTTCCAGAAGCAGCACCGCCTAACCACAGTTTTTGTCTGCTTTTGTGTTTTAATTGTGTCCGAGGGGAACTTTTATTTAGGATTTTTGCAGCCCAGCATGCTCACTTACATGCTTTGATGTGTATAGCGCGAGCACGGCGCCCGCTTCCATTTAAGTTGAATGGCTTTTGGTTTCACATCTGTTTAGTAGCACAGGCACGCTTTCATGTCAGTTTAGTGCTTGTTTTTCTTGTAAGTAGTTTTGTTGTACTTAAGAATCTTAACTTATGTGTGACCGACTGCTCTTAATATAAGTTACGAGATTTTGAGCTATTGACATTTTGCTCCTACAAATGTACAGTCAGAGCTCCATAACAAGACGAGCTCCAGAGGGAAAAGCAACAATGCCTAGCTGAGAATGATTTCCTGTTTGTTTTCTCCCCAGCTCAGTTTGCCATGGTGTTGTTTTGAGGTGCCAACTGCTTCCAGCACTCACTGGGACCATCACACAAATTAAAGCCCTACTCACAAGCGTTTGCCACGCCCACTACGAGGATCTGACCTTGCCCCTGATATTCACACATAAGTCTGCTTGCACAATCGCGGTTAGCCTTGAACATTGGAGAACAATGAACTATTCTTATATGGCATCCATGTTTCTGCATTGCTAATCAGCTGCAGTGTTCCTGGTTGTAATGCCAAGGTTTACTGCTGATGGTGCGGGCGGACTGGCATTACTGCCCCTTCTGGAAACGTCTGTGGCACCTCCGGTTGATCTGTGGGTTGATAGGTAAGCTCAATCTTTCAAAATCAGCTGCAGGCATGTGTAGCAGTCTGGTAGCCTAAATGTCATTTATCCTTGATACAATTGGCCCGGCATGTGGTCGGGTTAGCTCCTAGCATGATAACAACGAATCCTGCTAAGATAATAATTTTTACCATAATGTGCTTGTGTTTTCACTCACTGTGATGTTATTGGCAGAAAGAATAGTCCAGGAGATCCGTAAATAATGCCCCTGCATACCATGGTCACTACTGCATGACGGCAGAAGATTCTAGTTCAGAATATATGAGTAGTAGGCAGCCCTCTCTTTCAAAATGTAAGAATGCCACCTCTGGAGTGAACCACACGCTGCACCGCTCCACACGCAGGCCAATCAGTCCAATAGACCTGCAGGGGTTTTACTCCTCAGCTTCACTGTTTCACTTCAAATATAATCATTTTGTGGGGTTGTGCTGGGTGTGACCTGCTTCCACCAACCATCTGAAGGCACTTGAAGTGGAGACATGTTTAATGTCGGTGGATGTGGTCAGAGTAACAAGACCACACTGAACACACTGCAGACCAACAGTCACAGCATACTGGACACACCGTGGAAGAAGATACACAGCAAGAGACTTAGATACATATTAAGTTGGGAAATATAGTGTTCCGGTCACATGGACTAATCTGGCGGCCTTACCCATCCTTACTACAGACACACCCCTCTCTCACTTTTCTTCATTATGTCCCTCCTTTAACACCCATTTTGAACCAATGTTACAATTTTGACAACTTTCTGTTAAAACAAAACCCACACACACGTCGGGAAGCTTAAAGTCCAACTTGTGTATAATACAAAACATCAAAGAAGTACAGTAAAAGATAAAAGATAATTAGCAACCATATTCAGCTTAACAGGAAGCTGGAAACGAGAATAAAACAACCTCCATAGTTGATTAAATTGTTTCTACATTCAGGATTATGTATGAAGTTACTAAACACTACTTTTACATAGGAAGACAAAACATGTTTCCGACAATTTGTTGTCCGGCTGCTCTCCTGAACCCCCTTCAGTACCTCCTTTGACGTGGCTCTCACTGATCTCCCCATGTAATGACACCTGATCTTGAAAGCCTTATGGTGCCCTTAGTAGAGTCAGGAAATAGCCTCCAAAGCTATTCATTGTTCTGTACTATAAGCGCTCCAGATTCACCTCCAAATAATATGAACTCTACACCCTCCATTCCCCTCCCATGTATATTTTTCCAAGCCTATTTGATAAATGCTTTTTGTCCGGTGGCCATGCCGTACTCTAAAATGACTTGAGGGAATTTGGGATTATCTTTCTTACCTTTTTAGGTCGAGGGACCGTCCGGTCTGCCGAAGGCAGAACCGGAAGTCCGGAGATTTAATGATTCTTAGAGTGGCCATTTAGCCCGCCTCTCTTTTTGCTTCTCCTCTATTGGCTGGCTTCCTAAACGGAGGGCAGCCATTGGAGGAGAGAGCCGTCCCTCCAAATAGGCTCCATCTTTTTCAGAATCGGGGGCGTGTTCCGTGCTCTTCTTTCCACTTTTTAGCCACGCCCTTTTTTAGGCGTGTTTTTCTCTCCTCCAGCCAATGGCAAGAGGAGAGAAAAGAAAAACACGCACCCGAATCTGAAACCGCCGCTGCGTTTCTCCGAGGCATTTCTGCTTCGCCTCGGAGAAAGGCAGTGGTGTGCTTGTCCTCTCCCCCTGCTCTCTGCTCCCTTGGTTTGAAGGTGCTAATGAAGCCGTGCGGTGTTGCCTTTATTACAGTTTCCCCACTTCTTTCGAGTGCGGTCGAGTTGTGGGTGCCACGCTCTCTGCAGTCCTGCTACATGTATCGCCGTTTCCAGCCCTGCTTTCAGTGCCCACAACAAGGCGTGATTGCTTGTTTCCGCGCAAGGCCGCGCACTCTCGTCTAGATTGTGTCAGAATGCACTGAAGCATGTAGGTCTCAAAACGAATGCGTACATCCCTATACCCTGGCCCTACAATAGACATTAGGATAATTATAAAGAAGTTGCTAAAACGATCCTGTTTCCGAAGCTAGACAATAGTTGTAAAGTCCGAACATTAAATAAAGCGCTAAAATCAGAGGATGCCCTGTTCTATATAGTGCTACTAATTCTCGGTGTCATTCAGTTGCAGACGAGCTTCCACATACCTGCCTACCTCTGTCAATCCGGCTTCTACGCCAGTAGAGCGGAGGAGCGTGCCTTGTGACAGCGCTTGTCACACGGCAGCCACATGGCGCAGTGTAAGTATTAGCAGCCCGGCTCGCGCAAACGGCGCAGAAGCTCCGGTCAGACACCGCTTCTGCTCCCGTGCAGGGCGAGGCTTTCACCACCCTCATCAGAATGAGCGCGTGGCTCTCACAAAAAGCCCTGCTCCCTAGTTAGAATGCATACCACTGGGGAAAGCGCGTGATTATGGTAATCCGCAGGATCGACTCTCCGTACTCCCGGGCTAATGGTTAGTTGGCAGATGCCAAGAAACTGACAGATCACTTGAGGTCCACGTGCGCGCTTTTCTAACACTGGGAGCGCGCGTGCTTAAACACTTACAATGTGTAGCTGTTTAAAAGAGGTCCATCGGCAGTTCTACATTGGGCATGATTCATGAAAAATGGCTAGAACACAAGGGGTGTTGGGGGGGCACCCTCCCGTCTGTACACTCCGGGGGTCTACCTCCTACATTGTGCACTCCTCTCCGATATGCCACCGAAATCAAAGATGTGCAAATTATTCATAAATGCAATAATGGGGACACAACGTGTTACATTGAACATACTACTGAAATTCCTATTACCTATACCGTATTCCCATTAAAATATCCCAAACAATCTGCTTCTTCTGCATTTTGTGTGCCTGACGCATTAATTTGATGTTGTTACCCTGCACTGTTTCACAACTTCACCCGTGCAATGCAACGAACTATAGGAATTGTTTGTTTGAAAGTGATGCCATGCGTGGATAGTTGGCCGGGGCAGCTGCCCTGGAGTGGCACACCGGCCGGGGAATGGCGAATGGCTCACCGTGTTTACTCTCTCTTCCCAGGCTTAGTTCCATCATGGAGGATGTCGGGCCTCAGAGGGGCACGTGGACTGGCGATGCTAAGGCGGTGCAGCAGTGCCTGACGGACATGTCTATGTCTCTAGCCAGCTCTGTATGTGTAAGTCAGTGGCTCTGTATGTGGATGTCTGTAGCTCTGAATATTTGTGTGGATAGCTCTCTATCTGTGTCTGGCTGACTCTGTATGTGTGGCTCTGTATGTATGTCTGGGGGATACACTTTGTATGTGTGTGGCTCTGTGTGGGTGGTTCTGTATGTGTGTGGGGTTGGCTCTCTCACTACGTCACTCTCTCTCCCTAACTCTCTCTCTCACTATCTCTCACTACCTCACTATCTCTCACTATACTACACTCTCTCTCACTAACTCTTTACCTCACTCTCTAACTCACTACTCAACTCTCTCTTTCTCACAGCAGCACAATATCACTACCACAGTAACTATCTCTCACTATAACACACTACTTAAAAACTTCACTCTCTCTCTATCTCACTGCCTCACTCTCTATCACTACATCACTATCTATTTCTATCTCACTCTCACTACCTCACTATATCACAACACACTCTCAAAACTTCACTACATCACTCTCTCACTACCTCACAACTTCACTCTCTCTTTCTAACTCACTAATTCACTCTCTCTATCTCACTACCTCACTCTCTCTCTCTCTCAAATACACTAAGTCACTTACACTCACTCTTTCACTACCTCACTCTATCTCACTACTTCACTACATCACTCTCTGTTTCTATCTTAATACCTCACAACATCCCTCAGTACCTCACTCTCTCTTTCACTACCTCAGTCTTTCTCTATCTCACAACATCACTCACTGTTTCTATCTCACTACGTCAGAAAGTACCTCTCACATTTACTAACTCACTCTTTCACTACCTCACTCTCTATCTACCTCACTCTCTCTCACTACATAACTCTCTATACATCACTACTCCCCTCTATATCACTACCTCACTATCTCACTACTTCTCTCTCTAAAAAGATCATTACCTCACTCTCTCACTACCTCACTACATCGCTCACTCTCTATCTCTCTACCTCACTCTTTCTATCTCACTAACTCACTTTCACTGTCTCTTTCACTACCTCTCTCTATCTCACTACATCACAACACCACTCTGCTTACATCTCACTACCTCACAACATCCCTCTCCCTCACTAGATCACTGTTTCACTACCTCACTCTCTCTCACTACATAACTCTCTCTACCTCACTACTCCACTCTATCTCACTACCTCACTATCTCACAAATTCTCTCTCTCAAAACATCACTACCTCACTCTCTAGCTCACAACCTCACAACGTCACTCTCTCTCACTACCTCAATCACTCTCTATCTCACTACCTCACTCTTTCTATCTCACTAACTCACTTTCACTCTCTCTTTCACTACCTCTCTCTCTATCTCACTACATCACAAAATCACTCTATGCTTATATATCACTACCTCACAACATCCCTCTCCCTCACTCTCTCTATCTCACTACCTCACTCTCTATCTACCTCACTCTCTATCTGACTACCTCACTCTCTATCTACCTCACTCTCGCTCACTACCTCACTCTCTATTTCAATACCCCACTCTCTCTCTCTCTCTCTCTCTCTCACTATCTCTCTGCTAATGCAATAGGTATCACATATGCAAAAAAAAGCTAATGCCAATAGAAATGACAATGCCATTTATTTAGGGATACAAAAATGATAACAAAATAATGAGCAATACCAATAGCTCTACCTATAATATTGCCGAGACCATTGCATTGTAAATGCTTGTTGCAAATGCGGTGCAGTAATTGAATAAGTATCTAGAGGCAAAAGCTGATCCCAACATGTGCAACTGCTAATTACTTATGAACCACAAGCGCCCACAAGGAGCTGAAAATGGTGAATTGGCATTTTGATTTAAATTGAAAAATATCCATACCTGACATGGCCGAGTGAATTATTCAGAGCTACCAGAAGGAAGATTTGTATGTTGTAAACCAAATGTTTTGGTAGTGACATCGTTGGACATTTGGGATGTTAGTCCTGCGAGAATGAGTGAGGGCAGAAAAGGGCCTGCCTTCACATAAGGCAGGTAACGTGGATTCTTATGGGTTAACTTATTAAGAAAGTATTAATGGGTTAGATTGTGATAATTTGTTAAGTACAGAGTGTGTGTTTACGCACCTCTTGCAAGTATTCAAAACGCATAAATAAAGGCATTGTTATTTACAATGCCCATAGCTCAAACTCTTCCAAATGCGAGACCTATTGCATTGCAAATGCTTGTTTTTAAACAGGCCCCAAATACCTATCCTCTAGGATTCACAGATCCTCCCTGAAGCGCACTCTCAGATCTGCGCAAATGAATCTATTTGTGGTCCCTAGATTCAGACGTAAACGGACAGGAGGTTCACGTTTTTCCATACAAGGACCCCAATTTTGCACTTCATTGCCCATTCCCATCAGACAAGAAACAGACTACATGTGTTTCAGAAAAAAGCTGAAAGCATGGCTCTTCACCCATGCATATAGCTAGACACAGACCCTTATCACTGGTGGCCTCCTAACCCAGCACCAAGAGACCTGTTGGTGTTCGTGCGCTTTATAAATCTCCCTTATCATAACCTCAAACTGCTCCTAAAATCACTCTGTCTAGCAATTGTATCACTGCACACATCTGTATATTCGTGTATAGTATGAGTTTGATTTAAGGTGTGATAAGTGTGTTTTATGAACTCCCAATACTTACTAATCAAACAACTGAACTGTAGGAAAGTGGATTATTGTGTAGTAAATAATAATTCCTATTTGTACTCCTGAGGCACAGCCGGGAGCATTGTTTTTAAAAAGTTAGCGCTGTAATTTTATCTTGTGTGTAAAAACTTTCACTGGGAAACCTACCTTTTTCACCCAATTGCACGTAGACTGGGGGCTTCATTTCACACCCTCACCGCCTAGCAGCAGAGCTAATCGCTGCAGCGGGAAACGCCCAAGTAATTGTCGCCAGCAGCGAGTGAGCCGGTCCTGTGGCCACGCCCACTCGCTCGAGGCAACACCCATTTCGCCTACAAAACCGAGCCGATTGAGAGCTCTGGTTGGATTGTACTCCTGAGGCACAGCCGGGAGCATTGTCTTTTAAAAAGTTAGCGCTGTAATTTTATCTTGTGTGTAAAAACTTTCACTGGGAAACCTACCTTTTTCACCCAATTGCACGTAGACTGGGGGCTTCATTTCACACCCTCACCGCCTAGCAGCAGAGCTAATCGCTGCAGCGGGAAACGCCCAAGTAATTGTCGCCAGCAGCGAGTGAGCCGGTCCTGTGGCCACGCCCACTCGCTCGAGGCCACGCCCACACCGCCTACAAAAACATGTGCACCTCACGTACGCGCAGCGGACGGGCGCAGCGGGCGCGCCGAAGGCGCGCCTAAGGCAAGCCCGTCTGGGCCCGTCCGGGCCCAGCCGGACCCAGGCCCAGGAACTCTGCCGGATTTGGCGCCTGGGCGTCTGGTGTACACAAGTGACATGCTTCGGGTTCTCCACCTGGAAAAAAATCAGGAATGTCGCTACATCCATGATGAAGGCAAACCGTATATCAACTGTGCACGCTGTAACCCAGTCGCCCAGACTCCGGTAAAGCCTGGACTACAGATGGGCCTTCTTAACTGCTGTTCCCTCCCCAAGCATGCGCACGAAACCAACTTGCTGATACAAGATCATGGACTGGACGTATTGTTTCTCACAGAAACCTGGCTTTCTGCCAGCTCAGATTTTGATATTGTCAATACCCTTCCCCCAGGTTATCTTATCCAAACCCTGCAGAGACCTAAAGGGAGAGGAGGGGGACTGGCAATAATCCACAAAGAACACCTAGTTTGCAGAACCAGCAATGCTAACATTGAAGACTGCGAAAGTTGCCATTTCGCTCTCCAAACCTCCCCGGCACACTCCATAACAGGACTGTTGATCTATCGACCTCCGGGTACACCCGGGAAATTCATTAACGCTTTCACCGAAACGGTGGCACAACTAGCTTCTTCCGCCTCTAACTTCCTCTTAGTGGGCGACCTCAATCTCCACCTCACAGACCCCACAGATTCCATAGCACTGGACCTCTTGCATGACCTGAGGTCATTTAACATTCGGCTGGTCAATAATGGACCCACCCACGACAAGGGACATCTCCAGGACCCCGTCCTGACTAATATCGCGGACATTACTACTGGTTCCCCCCTTCCTCTTCCATGGACAGATCATTTCCTAATCCCTATCTCCTGTCATCTATTCATAGCCCCCTCCCAACCTTCCAAAACTCGGGTCACCGATCGTCGCTGGCACAAGCTTGTTCCAGAGGAATGGGCCACTACCCTTTCAAACTCCAGACCCACTCTCTCCGCCGATCCTGTCATTGCCGATGAACAGTTTAATTTCTGGGTCACATCTTCATTGGATCAACTTCTCCCCAAAACTACTACTCTTAAACATACCAAACGGGTGACCCCCGCTCCCTGGTATACTACGGAGCTTAAGTCCCTACGACAGGAATGTAAGAAAACGGAACGTTCCTGGAGGAAGGATAAGTCTAAGGAAAAAAAGGACGCGTACCACACCGCACTACAAACTTATAAAATTACCCTTCGAAAGACCAAAAGTCTATTCTTCCAAGAAAGAATAGGAAATTCCGCGTGCTCAAGCAAGGAATCTTTTACTATTCTAAAAGAACTCCTTAAAGTCCCTGACCCCGGACCCAGAAATCCACCAGACCCCAAGGCAGACGAGGAAAAATGCCATAAACTAGCTAACTTCTTCAAGGATAAGATCCAGAAAATCCTCGACTCAATTCCAACCACTAACTCGAGCGAGGAAAAAGAGATCAATAACACTCCTATTTCACCCTGTCTCACCTCTTGGGGACAAGTGACTGCCGAGGAGGTCGAAAGCACGCTTAATAACATCAAAAGCGGTTCCCCCATGGACCCCGCACCATTACGTATCCTCAAGAGAGTAGCACCCACGATCATCCCTCCCCTTACCCAGCTTATCAACGCTTCGCTGCAACAGGGAGTCGTCCCCTCTAGCTGGAAGGCGGCAGTTGTCAAGGCGTTATTGAAAAAACCTTCCCTTGACCCTGCGGATTTGGCCAATTACAGACCAATTTCCCTCCTCCCAGGAACTAGTAAGGTCGCCGAAAAGCTGGTGAACAGAAAACTTTCAGAATTTCTGGAAACTAATGATCGGCTGAAAAGCTCGCAGACGGGATTCCGCCCAGGGCAGGGCACCGACATCGCCCTCCTTGCGGCGGTGGAGGAGGCCAGAGCACTTCTTGACGCTGGAGGATCAGTGGCAGTGATCCTCCTCGACCTCAGTGCGGCCTTCGACACCGTCAATCACCAACTCCTTATCCACCGACTCAGGAGTGTCGGTGTAGAAGGAAAAGCACTACACTGGCTATCGTCCTTTCTGGGTCATCGGTCCTTTCAGATCTGGGAGAACAACACCCGCTCCTCCGAAATTCCCCTCCAATGTGGTGTACCTCAGGGCTCCTCCCTGAGTCCCACATTGTTTAATATCTACATGTCCCCATTGGAGGAGGTTGTCATCCCGTTCGGAGTGAGTATCGTCAGCTACGCCGACGACACTCAACTAGTGGTATCCCTATCTCACCCAAGCCAACAACCTGCGGACCTTTACAACTGTCTTACGCAGATACAAGTATGGATGAACCGGTCCTATCTGAAACTCAACGGTTCAAAGACTGACATTCTCCTCCTGGGTCAGAAGGGACTCTCCCTGTCACAGAACATCTGGCCACCCTGTTTAGGCCCGCCTCCTGACCCGAAACCCGAGGTTAAGAGCCTGGGCGTTTGGCTCGAAAAAGATCTATCGTTTGCAACACAGGCAAAAAAAGTAGCCGGGACTTGCTTCGGGCTTCTCAAATCAATCCGAAAGATCTTGCCCTTACTTCCTCCTACCGCAAAAAAACTGCTGATCCAAGGCCTAATATTATCCAGGATCGACTACAGTAATTCCATCTATCTGGGCGCTCCTGAGGCAACCCTGAACAGGCTACAGAGGATCCAAAATGCGGCTGCCCGGATCCTCACCAACACTCCTGCCAGAGCCTCGGCCAAACCAGCTCTGAAGCTCCTCCATTGGCTCCCGGTTAGAGAACGAGTGAAGTTCAAAGCCCTCTGCCTGGCTCACAGACTGTTGCAAAACAAAGGTCCCCCGATCCTAGGAAAATGTATCAATCCTTATAAAGCCCCAAGATCCCTTCGATCCGATCAGGAACACCTCATCATCACTCCCAGAGTCAAGAAGGCACGCACTGGTGGAAGACGCTTCTCGGTTCATACCGCATGCCTCTGGAACGCCTTACCCCGCGACCTGAGAACAGAACCTAACTATCTGCGTTTCAGAAAGCGACTGAAAACTCACCTCTTCCCTTAACTCCTAACCTCCCCCCCTTGCCCCCACTACCCCCAGGTGTACTGATCTTAGCGCTGGGATACTCACGGGTGACTACGCGCTCTATAAAATTTAATAATAATAAAGTACGAACATATCACCCATGTGGGTTTCAAGGCTCTGGGGGCCATTGGGGAGATTAAGTGACCTATTGCCCAGGCTCACATGATGCTGAGCTGTCGCTGGGGATCGAACCGTGAGCCCCGCACTCCGGAGTCAGCCAGTCTGGCTGCTCTGCTACACCTCTGTGCAGGCTGATTAGATTTCACTATGCAATACTCTCTCAAAACCCAAAATAGGTTCTTTGGATTCCCACTAATAAATCCCTAGCTCAGTACTGGTACTGTGGCACAGAGCAGTTAGGCTTTACTAAAGAAACCGGTGTTAAGCATTTCAGAGTACCAACACGGACGATAAATAATTGACATGACTAAAAATAAATCCTACACCAATTTATAAACATAAAGTAGATATTTATATAAATTTAGACCTAAACAAACACAATCTGGTCAGTATAACTGGAGTTATGTAGTTTAGAATGAAAAATAATTCAGTACTGCAAAACTTTAACATGGTGGTCAGTGGAGATAAACACTAGTGACAATCAGTCACTTACCAGTCGAGTCTAGTGGAAACCACTAGTGGGTAAGGTGATGTGTGTCCCAGGACCCGGCCACTACATTCATTTCGATTTTACCTGGTTCGGAGGGCCCAGGTGCAAAGTTGTTCTGGCTGTCCCTGGTGATGAAGCAGGTGCCACGGGGGAACTGGTATTACCGCTTAGGCGGTGCGGGGGACAAACGGATGCAAACGCTCAACAGGGCCACTGAGGTGGCGGTTTGAAGATGCTGCAGGGTTCCCTCAAGACATAGCATAGAACAAAGTTAGCGGTAGGAGGACTGGCCACCAACAGGCCTTAGGAGCGGCATGCTCCACATGGAATTATTTTGGCATCTTGTAGTCTGGGGGAAAACGATAGCCTCCTGTTACTTGCTGGAGGTTAGGACTACGTTTTCCACAACTCACTGGAAGATTTACTTTTCGACGGGACTGATGGCCAGTGATTTATTGGTTCTGGGCACGTTTTGTAGCTGCAAGGGACTAGTGCTTCTAGTCCAAGGGTGTTCTGAGTTTACTTTGGCTCCAGAGGGGTTCCTGTTGCTTGAGTAACCGAGCTCTCTTGCAGTACTAATTAAGCTGTTGTGCAGTTACAGAGTGGTTGCCACAGGTGAGGGTATCGCGCCTTTGCTTTCTGCAGGTCCTGAAGTAGCAGACTCGTCTCTTTGTCCTTGGTTGCAAGTCGAATCGGATCTGACGTTCTGGTGCCACGGGTGCCCCTTAAGGTTATTAGAGGTGTGGGTGCAAGTAGCCGATGGGCTACTATCCCCAGCAGCTAAACCGCCCCTGAGGTGACCACATCTGGAGCAGGTGTACTACCTTTTCTACACAGAACCACTATTCTGCCTCTTTTAAAAATGGCAGAAATGTTCCTTGGCTGTACAGACCAGGTAGCCCACCTTTGGGGCATGGCTAGCCTTCTTGGGTTGTACAGCTCCTGACTACCTAATTTGTCTTCTTGTCAGGAGGCAAATGTACCTCTTGGTCAGGGGGTTGGCTGTTCCCTCCTGGGAAGCAGCCTGAATGAATATCTGAGGCAGTGTAAGCCTTGATGTGTCACTTCACTAGCCATCCTGTCAGGGATAGAGGTGTTACCTCCTTCCCAGACAGGCCTTAGTTTCTGACTCTTGGGAGTGTTCACACCTTCTGGCAGGCGGTTAGATTCCTGTCTTGGCCGCAGCAGCTGTAGGCTGGCAGCCAGGGTACAGAAAAGGCTGGGGCAACCACATAGGCAACCTCTAAAGTAGTCACCTGGGTGCATGTCCCATAAAATCTGACTTTAGAAAATGTTGGGTTTGAGACAAGTTGTCTGATGCCAAACAATATATATTTCAGTGAGACCATAATGGCGTTGGCAGCCTATTTTATGCTATGCCCCCCTGAACACTTTTATAGTAGCCCTTAATAGAAAGATGCAACTATAGGAACATGTAAGCTTGCACTTATATGGAGGGCGTGGCTTGGAGGCTGATGGAGATGGACGTGTGAGCCGAGAGCTCCGCACCCAGCCTGGCCGTTATCCTGATCATTGACGCCCCGGACCTGCTGCGAATATCCCGGGGGCCGGACCTGGCCCCCCCGACTCCCTCCACTGTGTTGCGGCCGGCCGGGGGCCGCTGCGGCTGGACTGACGCCGGAGGAACAGCGGCGGAGCGGGTTGCCGCCGGCCATTTTGGGAGGCCTGTACCCGCAGACGGAGCATCGGAGCGGCGTATCAGAGGCGCCGACCAGAAGTGCGGGATCGCCGGCGGAGAACACCGGAAGTGCAGGGTCAACGTCGGAGGCCCGTAGGCGACGCTGCGGTGGTGGCACCTGAGGCAAGACGGCGGAGTGTGGGCGCCGGGACTACAGATTAGTAAGCAGCCCCAGAGCCCTTGCGGCGGACCCTGTGGTCGTGGACGGCCCCCGGACCGAGGGACGAAGAGTGCGGCCCCACTGCAGGGCACTGGTTGGTGGAACGGCTGGGCCAGAGCGGCGGGAGCTGCGTGGTGACGCCCGGTGCGGAACAGAAACGACCAGTCTGGTGGCCGGCCCGGGGTGGTGGCGGTGGCGCCCTCCTGGAGAGCTGTGGACCTGTGGCTAGGGCGGACTGGCGAACCTGCCTGTGTGAGGTGCGGAGGGTGGACTGGCCCCCCCCTGCCCCCTGTGCTGGATCGGTGGGGGTCCCCTGGCGGCTGAACGGGCCACTCGGGCCGGCGGCGAGCTCAACTGGGCCACGGAGCGGGTTCGAAGTGCTGCTGCCCACAGGCCGCCGCGGAGTAGAGGCCCTATCCAGCGTAGCGCGAGCAACAGGAGGTTGGGGTAGCGGAGCTCCGGACGAGCCGCCCCCGAGCGGAGCGATGGGAAAGACACGCCCGAGGCAAGGCGCCGCTGCTGCGACCAGGGACACGCCTGGCGAGCGCGATGGCGACGAGACGGGGGACCCGTCGGGGGGCCTACAGCAAAAACAGATGGACCAGATCCTACAAGCCATCTCGGACACGAGGATAGCGCTGCAGAACGACATAGCGCAAGTCTCCACGGACCTGGGGTTGCTGCGGGGGGATCACCGGAAGCTGGCCGACTGAGTCAAGCAGACGGAGGTCACGCTGGAACAGCTGGCACCAGCCCAGAAAGCCTCGGAGGCTGCCGTGGATGATCTGAAACGGAGAGTGCAGCTATTGGAGAAGAGGGCTGAGGATGCGGAGGAACGTAATCGCCGCAATAACATACGGGTGGTGGGGCTGCCCGAAAAAATCGAAGGGACCGACATGCTTGCCTACCTAGAGACTTGGCTGCGAGAAGTGGTTGCGCCAGAGGGGCTAACGCCGTTCTACACGCTGGAGCGGGCGCACAGGGTCCCGGCCCGCCCCCTGGACCCGGGGAGACCACCGCGTCCGGTGGTTGCGCGTCTACTGCACTTCAAAGACCGGGACATTATACTCCAGAAGGCCAGGAATCAGGGTCCCTACCGGGTGGAAAACGCGTCGGACTCTATCTACCCAGACTACCCCTTCGAGGTCCAGCGACATCGGTCATCGTTCCTGGCGATCAAAAAGGCACTCAGGGACGAAGGTATTCAATATGCGCTGTTGTTTCCTGCGCGTCTGCGGATCATACTGGGCGGCAAGACATTCTTTTTCAACGACCCTGCCGCCGCGTGGGGCTGGTTGGAGCTGCACAGAACCGGGACAGGGGCACACTCCGCTGGACGGGAATCGCGGAGGGCTTCGCCGAAGCCGGTGTGCCAGGACTCGGCTGACTGGAAGGGGCTCCCCCCTGGCGTCACAGACGGAGCTGGAGCAGAAAGCGGCATTGCAGGCGGTATCTGCCATCTCCGGCGCACTTGTAATCGCCCCTGCTGGGGAGCCGGGCTCCCACAAGGGGTCTGACACTCAACGCAGTGATGAGGCAGAGGAAGAGGATGAGGTGACAGAGCTGCCACATGTCACACCTGGGACAGCGGACGGCATACTGGACACTTGAACTGTTCCTGAAGTGCGCTGACAGTAAGGAGGCTAGCAGGGGGCTGGAGGTGCAATCTGCTGCACTGTTGACTCTGCGCTGGGGGTGGGACTGCCGTGGTTCTTTGGGGGACTGCCAGACTCTCCTTGATTGCGGGGTCGGGGGTGGGCTAGGGCGGGGGCACCGGGGGCGGGATAGGTCTGGAGAGGCGCTGTGGAGACTGGGCTAGGACTTCTGTTGGGAACACTTTCTGCACCCGTTCGGCCCCGGACTACCTCCTCTTACTCGCACTAGTTGTGAGGCTCTGGTGGCTATCAGAGAAGTTGGTTAATTGTATTGTATTTGGATGGGTAACTACGGTTGGGAACCTGTTCTGGGGGCGGGAGGGATTGGGAGTTGTTGGGGAATTGAGAAGGGTTGGGGTGATGTCAGTGTGCCTAGGGTGGGGAGTGGTTGGATAGTACGTATTGCACGGTGTGATGGGTTCACCCCCTGAGTTGAAGTGTATAACCTGGAATGTGAGGGGGCTCACCTCCATGACGAAACGTTGCAAAGTGCACGCTTATTTAGTGCGCAGAGGAGTGCAGGTGGCTTTTCTGCAGGAGACCCATTTGGACCGGGTGGAGGGGCGGGCACTCCACAGGCGCTGGCGGGGTCAGTTGTTTTACACCACCTATTCCAAATTTGCAAGGGGCACCCTTATCTGGGTTAGAGCGGGTCTTCCTTTTCAGCCCCTCGCCTCGCAGGTGGACCCGGAGGGACGGTTTGTGGCAGTGCAGGGCCGGCTGGATGGGAGAGACGTGACGTTATGCAGCCTTTATGCCCCAAATATAGAGCAAGCGGCCTTCTTTACCCGTGTTTCAGGCGCCTTAGCGGAGTATTTAAAGGGGCCGACCATACTTGGGGGTGACTTTAATTCCATCACTGATGTCCACTTTGATCGTTCTCACCCGCCCCTGACTCAATCTGCAATACATCGGATGGCCAGAAGTAGGCGGGACTGGCAGACTGCGTGGGGGTTGGTGGACACATGGAGGGAGCACCACCCACTGGAGAGGGACTATTCTTTCTATTCTGCCCCGCATGAGCTGCATGTGCGTCTGGATGGCATATTATGCTCTCCGGGCATACAGGCTCTGACTCGCCATAGCGAATACTTGGCGAGAACCATATCGGACCACAACCCATGTCTGGTTATAGTGCACTGGAGTAGGCAGCGTCAGACGATACCCACCTGGCGCCTGAACCTGCAGATGCTGGAGGACTCGGTCTTCCATGCGGAAGTCCAGGATGGCATCACAAATTATTTTACAGAGAACTCGGGGACAGCGTCCATGAGGGCGTGGGAATGGGACTCGTTCAAGGCGGTCATCAGAGGGATATGTGTCTCCTCCACGGCCGGGGTCCGGAAAACGTTATTAGGAGACATAGAGAAGGCGGAGGCTGCGCTGCGCGCCACGGAGAGAGCACAGCACTTGGGGGAGCAATCCCAAGATGAGGTGGTTGTGGCGCGAGAACAGGTGGCAGTGCAGGTAGAGCGGCTCCGCTGTTTTGACTATAAGGCATACCTCGCCAGGGCGCATGCAGAGAGGGACAAAGTCTGGTCGCTTTTGGCCTGGTTGGCGAATCCGAATGCGCGCGGCTCTCCCATACTTTCGCTGACCACCGGGGAGGGGGTGACAGTGCACTCTCAGAGGGAGATTAATGGTCAGTTCTTGGCATATTATGCCGCCCTTTATACTAATACCATACAAGACGCTCCTGGGGAACTGGAGGACTTTCTGACGACGGCCCACTTACCAAAACTGGACCCCACTCTCAAGGAGGTGCTGGGGGGGATATCTCGCTAGGCGAGATTCGTATGGCGATCAAACACATGGCGCACAAGAAAACCCCGGGCACAGATGGGCTCCCTGTGGAGTTTTATGCGGCCTATACGGACCTACTTGCCCCACAGTTACAGTCGGTCTACCGGGAGGCCTGGAAGGAGGGTCAGTTGCCTGCCTCAACACGTGAGGCGCTGATTATACCGCTCCTGAAGAAGGGAGGGGACCCGAGTGCCAGGACAGCGTATCGTCCACTCTCCATGCTCACCGTGGACTATAAGATCCTGAGCAAAATCTTGGCCACGCGATTGTTGGCGCATATGCCCTCCTTGATACACCCTGATCAGGCTGGGTTCATCCCCCGACGGAACACGTCGACGTGTATCCGGAGACTATTGCGGGTTATGGAAGTGGATTGTCTAGATTACCCGGCCGCTCTGACGCTGTCAGTTGACATGGAGAAAGCCTTCGATAGCGTGGAGTGGCCTTACCTGTTTAGGGTCTTGCAGGAGTTCGGCTTGGGGGATGGGTTCGTGCGCTGGACGAGGTTTCTTTACGCTAACTCGGTGGCAAGGGTGCGAACGGGGACCACGATATCGGCCTCCTACCCAGTGAGAAGGGGAACGAGGCAGGGTTGCTCGTTATCACCTTTGCTGTTCGCCCTGGCGGTTGAGCCCCTGGAGGCCCATGCCCGACTGGGACGCGCATACGCTGGGCTGTTACTGCGGGGGGAAACCCATTATATTTCCCTCTATGCCGATGATCTACTGCTTTTCCTGGCTGACGCGGAGGGGGCCTTACAGGGTGCCAAGGTGCTACTGAGGGACTTCGGACACTTGTCGGGCTTGAAGGTCAACTGGGGCAAGACTTGTGTATACCCCGTTACACAGTGGGAGGAGACCCCCCCCGCCCTAGGGGCTATCCGCTGTGAAGCTCGCTGTCTGCCATACCTGGGAGTGCATATCTACCGCACCCAGCAAGATCTGTTGGAGGGGAATGTAGGGAGGGCGATTAGAGGTCTAGCGGGCAGTATTGGATTCTGCAGCACCCTGCCTCTTTCGGTAGCTGGGAGGGTAGCGCTACTGAAGATGGTGGCGCTCCCGCGACTGTTGTATTTTTTCCGTACGCTCCCTATTTGGGTGCCGGTGTCGTTCTTCCGCAGGCTCACAGCCATGATCACGGGCTTTATCTGGGGAACTGGCAGACGACGGGTGGCGCTGGCCACACTGCGACGGCCCAGAGCGGAGGGAGGGCTTGCTGTGCCCGACTTCGAGTGGTATTATTTGGCGGCCCAGCTGCAATGGCTAACGCAGGCGGTGGCAAGGGAGTTTAGAGGTCCCGAGGACCCGCAGGGCAGGGTGATCCCGCGACATGTCCTTTCTTTTATTGTCTTCCAGCAGCGACTCGAGCTGTCGCAACTGACGCTTGAGGAGCGAATGCTCCGGTTGTGTTGGAACCGCAGCTTGCGGAGGGTCGGCACTGTTCACCCCTACGCCCCGGAGATCCCATTGGGTATGTGCACGGCCCTCCCCCACGGCGGGGACTGGTCGGGGCTGGCTCAGTGGGAAGACCTAGGGATACAGATGGTGGGGGACCTGTACCTCAATGGTGCGCTCCAGCCATTCCAGGGACTGCAGGATTCCTTTGGGATCCCGAGGGGAGACTATCTACTCCACGCGGCCCTGGTGGCAGCCCTACAAAAGCACTGGAATACGGGACTCTCTGAACCGCAGACGGCTGCCGGCTGTCAGTATGTGGTCATGGCGGCGGGCACAGTCAAGGCCATTACATGCCTCTATCAGAGAATGGCGATGGAACACCTAGCCCCTTTGAGTGCGCTGAAGGATAAATGGGAAATGGACATCGGGAAGCCCATCCCGGACTTGACGTGGCCCAGGTTAGAGAGACGGGCCTGGAAGAGCACACGTAATGCCAGGTTTCAATTGGTGCAGTACTTTATCTTGCATAGGGCTTATTTGACGTCAGCTAAATTATTTCAATATTTTGGGGGTCCCGCTCCGCAGTGCCCTCGCTGTGGGGAGGAGGGGGCCGACTTTAAGCACATGTTTTGGTCCTGTGGTGTCCTCAGCGGTTATTGGGGGGAGGTCATTGATTGCTTGACCCAAGTAACGGGGCGGGAATTGGGGGTGGAAATGGGAGTTTGCCTGCTGCTATGGTTTCCCCACACACCGCGCACGAAAGTCACGAGCCAGTTTTGCGACTTAGGGCTGGTGGTGGCTAAAAGAGAAATTACCCTGCACTGGAAGTCGAGAACTGGCCCCAGCTTTGCGAGGTGGAGAACTACCTTCACAAAATGGGCGGGTAGCGAGAGTACGCTTAGGCTGCAGCTAGCGCTGCGGGGAAATGATGAAAAGGCATTAGCCATGGCACATGCATGGGAAGCGCTAGTGGTAGACCTCCGGGGGTGGGGCACAGAAGCGGAGGAGGGTTTTGAAGCACAGGAGCAGCATGCAGCAGAGTAGCGGTGGAGAGGCAGCTGACGGGTCACACATGAGGGCGGGAGGGCTTCTCTTCTCCTTGCTGCTTGGCGCCTGATCATGGGGGTGGAGAGTGGCCCGCGCCCGTTCCCACGGCCAATCACGAGACAGACTTATCCCGGTACCTGCGACTATGGCACACTGACATGCGGGTGGGGGGAGGGAGTATTTGTATTTGGGGAGTGTTGGGGGGCAGTGCGTTGGTAGTTGGAAGTGGTCTGAACTGTACTATGCAATGGAGCATATTACTAGGAGAAGACCAATGATATGCTGGTCATTGCAGATGGCTATTGTAATTGAATTATGCAATAAAAATTGTTTTTGCAAAAAAAAAAAAAAAAGCTTGCACTTATATGTCCAGACCTTTAATATAATGCACCCTGCCTTTTTGGCTCTAGAGGCCTACCACAGGGGTGACTGACATATATTAAAAATAGTGTTGTGACCATGCTACTCATTTTGACAGCAAAGTTGAGTTGGAGCAGTTTGCATAGCTTCTGCAATCTGCAATGGCAGGACTGCTGTCATCTGTTGACTTGGGCCACACGGGGTGGCACAGCCAGTGCTTCAGGCCCTGGTGAACCCTTTAATTCTAAATGCCCTGGGTACCACTGGTACTACTTACCAGAGACTTTTAAGGGGGCTAGATTCCTTGCCAATTGGAGTTACCAATTCACATACATCACTTTTAGGGAGAGAGTACTGGCAATCGGGCCTGGTTAGGATGCTCCAGTGCACTTTTAAAACCATAACCATCAGCATTGGAGAAAAAAGTTTGGGGACACTTTCATGCATGAATACAAAGCACTGACCTCTGGCGCTAAGCGGAAGAGAGAAGGCTGTAACTCTAAAGTCTCTGCATTGTTTAGTGTGAGACTAGGGATCATGGGTCCTAATCCCGGCATCCCCACTTAATCAAATTATGTAATCCAGGTCTTACTGCTGTATTTCACTGCACATTTTTCTGTTAACTATCCAGTTTGAGAGCTCATTGAAGTAATTCCATACAAGATCTATCCTATACAGAACCTTACTTATATATTTAATAGAAAATCATCTTCCTTCTCATCTAGGACCAATATAGGCTATAGAATTAGACAACATAAACGGACACATTTTGTTAAACTCATGGCAAGGTTGCTAGTGCATGGGGGAATTCTTGACTTACATATATTTACATACAGTAAATATCACTGAATTGAGTGACAATCAGGTACTTAATTTAGAAAATTTTTTGAAAAGTGCATTTCATTTTACAGTATCTCACAGTTTTTTGTACCATTTCTTACCTGATTTACATCTATTGATGGCTCGACTCATGCTTTGGCTCTTGGAACCAAATCAGGCACTTGGCTGTCTGTGCTCCCCCCAGACATTTTGGGCCATATGTAGGGAGCATCACATTTACTGATTCATAAATACCGAATTTTACAGATTCGGTATTTATGAATCGGTAAATGTGATGTAGGTAATCATTCGGTAAATTTTACCAAATCGGAAAAATTCGGTAATTATGAATCGGTATTTACCGATTCGGTAATGAGGTATACCTTCCCATTGATTCCTATGGGCCTGGAGGCCCATAGGAATCAATGGGAAGGTATGCCTCATTACCGAATCGGTAAATACCGATTCGGTAATGGGGGGAGCATATTCAAGGGTGGCAGGGTGTCACATTGACACCCTGTTGCACCCCTGAATCTTGCATGTGTGCACATGTGGCGCACATACATGCCCTAAGGGCATGTATGTCTGCCACATGGCACTCTTAAATCTGCAAAATATTACT
This sequence comes from Triturus cristatus, assembly GCF_964204655.1. Lineage (NCBI taxonomy): Eukaryota > Metazoa > Chordata > Amphibia > Caudata > Salamandridae > Triturus > Triturus cristatus. The sequence continues at coordinate 87,706,184 of NC_140579.1, forward strand.
TTTTGCAAGGTATTCGTTATTTATCACCAACCTGTATTTGGTGGTAAATAACGAATTTCTATTACTAATTGTCACTCTTTAAAGTGCTCCCTACATCTGATTTCAGGATCCGGTATTTACCGAATCGGTATTTTACCGATTTCTTAATTTCCGATTCGGTAAATACCGAATCCAGAAATCAGCCCCCTACATCGCAAAAGCCTAAATACCGGTCGGTAACGAGATATTTACCGAATTTCGGCCGTTACCGACCGGTATTTGGCTTCCTACATGAGGCCCTTTGTGTCTCCTACGGCCTTGGTAACAATGCCTTAAAAATAACCTTTAAGAACTTTCTGCTGCTCCATCTGAGTAACGGCACCCAAGGAAACATGTTCTTGGTCCTGAGTCACATAGCTTGATCTCAGCTAGTGACAACACTCTCAGCCCAGCTGTTGGTGAAAAGCCTGAGTTGTCTTTGTCCTCACTGGAGACAGCCCCCCCTTACCTCGAGTCAGCCACTTAATGTGTCTTTCTGATAGAAGTCCTTTGTGAGCGGTCAGGACAGGTCTTTATCACTTCTAAATCTGCATGCCGTCAGTGAGTTCTCACCCTGTTCCAAGACCTCTGCAGCTCAAGGCCATTCCAAACAGCAATGTCACTTGTGATCTTCAATTCCAGGTTTGCCTTTCTCTGTAGAGGTGGTGGTCTTTAAAATCAATAATTACCTGATTCTATGGGAATGCTAATGGTGCATAACCTGAGAAGTGTATCCCGTCCAATGGAATGAATAAATGGGTGGATGAACTACAATTACATACGATACTATATGGAGACCCATTTTAGAGGCTGAAGTGATGCTGTTGTGGCTAAGAAGAACTAAAAACGGGCCCTAGTTAAGAAGAGTGTGTTTGAGTCGCTTTCCGAATTTCAGGTGCTCAAGTTCCTGTTGAAAACTAATGATTCGAACATTATACGTGTTGTACATATGAGTTTTATTTGAGTGGCGTGAACCTTGCCAGAAGGCAGCGGAGTGCTTGCTGTACAGGGCTAAGGGCAGCATTACAGTCCACAAACAAACGGAGTCGTAGCTGGGCGTGGTTATTGCATTGTGATGTGGCGCTCTTCAAACCGGTGTATCTTTTTCTAAAGGGGTGCAAGGTTGGACCTGTCTTGATGGGGAGAGAGGCATTGTTCCGGACACTGGTGCGCATTCTAGGATTGGGGCTCTTTACTTGCAAACTGTGAGTAACGTTTATGGTTGGACCAAAGTATGATGTTACCAAACTACAATTCCTAGTCCTTGTTGCCCCTTTCGGCAGTCATTCTATCAGATTAAAACACCAAAACTATTCCTCCTTATGCTGCAATATTTTTTTATTTATTTACTTATTTAGGAGTTTTTATAAAGTGTTTTATGTTGTTTCGTTACTTAAAAGAACTGAATGTGGAATGTTTTCACAGCAGGCAAAGAATAAATTCTGTGTAACAGGAAATCGTAGGCTGTACTAATGTGATGTCTCAGTGAGTAGACAAGGTGGCCTGAGAGGTAGAATTGGAGTGCCCTCACAATCCCAGCCCGAATCGTTGGACCTTTAGCAGCGCCTGAAGACACAATCGCCAAATGTAGACAGTACCTGGACCATACTGTACACATACCTACAGCAGCTGTGGAAATGAGCCTTTTTAGGGGCTCACCGGTGCAGGGGTCACCCTTATCTTGTCCACGGGTCCTTAGACCAACAAAATAGAGATAACACGGAAGCTGAAATATCAAATAACAAGTTTATTAGTCACACATGAGTGGGTCTACATCAATATAGCACCCTCAGGCACTGTAGGAGGTAGTACATGGAATGCAGAAACCATGGGTCTTTTATACCCACTTTGTAGCTAAGTAAGCATGGAGACTCAAATAGAAGGTACAGGCGCACACAGGAATAACTATTGACCAACATGGTCAGGCAAACATTACTTAGTCAGCAGAGTGGGAGGAGAAACGGAACTGCTTACATCAGTTGGAATAACCTGACAGTTACATTCTAAAGCAGGTGCACTCCAGCAGCTACAGGCCTCAGTGCTGAAGGAGTTCACTACAATTGATGACTCAAGCAGAATAGAAAAGCAAGCAACAGTGAAGACGGAAGAGTCACATGGCTAACAAAATGGATGCGACAACCAGGATGGCTTCAGCTCATGCTAACTGCAATTTCTGTTGATTCCCACACCGCTACACAGAGAACCTGCTCTGCATCCAGTGGTACACTTCAAATTTGGCAGAAATTGTGTCACCCTAATAAAGGGCTAGCAAGAATGGGCAGCAACGTGATAAAAGCGTTGGCAAGACTCTGATTGTGAACTGGGCTTGGGAAAGTAGTGGTGGAAAAACTACACAGATTAGGGCAGCCAGCACCCTTTCTCATACCAGTGTGTGCCGAGAAGAGACAGCCCCATGATACGTGTTGGGTAAATATGCTGGAAAGCAAACTGAACAGGGGAGAGTTGGACAGAGATAACATGGCAAAGTTTTGACCATTGTATGCTCAAGGCAGGAGTCTGTGTCGAGTCAAGGCAATGTCCTCCTTTCAGACTTTGTGTATTTAGGCATTGAGTGGGTGTAGGGTTTCTCCCCAGCCAATTGGTCGGTACTGTGTATGGGAACTCTTTCTGTCTGTTGAGGGCAGATAGGAATTATCCCATGTATTTGTGTTCAGAACAGGTTGCCAGAATGGCGAAAAATTCTTCCCAACATAAAACCCAGGCAGTAAAGAATTAAACTCTGGATGGGCTCAAACCAGTGCATAGTGTCAGAGTGGAATTCAGCCTCATATTTTAAAATTGGTCCTGAGAGGAGGGGCTACAGTGAAGTCTCGGAGGTAGAGGCACCCCAGATACAGGCTTTGGAAAAAAGTTAGGCCCAATTCTTTTCTTTGTGGCTGGGTCGGAGTGGCCTACGGGGCTGTCTGGCAGTGCCAGAAGGGCTGGTCTGACAGTGCAGGAAATGAGGGGGATCTTGCCAGACCCTTTGAATTATGCCTAATTTGTCCTGGTGTAATTTGCAAACACTGGGACATATTCAGCAGCGTCCGTACTGTCTGCTTTCTATTTGGGGCAGCAATGTGCATTTTCAATTCAAGCTAGACCCAAGGAAAAAGGCCATCAGCCCTCCTGTTAGAGTATTATCCTGGCTGGGAACTATCTGGAGATGCATTATTTCGCTATGCTACTTTATGATTCAAAATTGTGACTGATCTCTCCAGCAAATGCACTAACCACAGGAGTTATTTTACCAATATTTTTATCCCCAGATATTTGTTGGGTACACAAATATCTATGCAGCATGTCTTACCACATACGCATTATTTAAATGCAGCCTTTTCGACCAATTGAGCCGGAACAGATTTAATGTCTCCTTTGTTTGTGTTAGCTGCTTTGCAGCAGAGCTAAAAAAAACAGTAAAAGCTGACTGTCTGGCTCTGCTTTTTATGACTCCGCCCTGGTTACTCTACCCCATTTCCACACCTTTACCCCCAATTTATGGCTTCCCAGATTACATGTTTTTGCAATGTCAGCAATAGAGTGTGAGGGGGCAATTTCTGGGCCTGGCGTATGGTCATTGTGGGCCATCATCTAATTCCTTACTATTACTACAAACATTGCCCATATGATAGATCGTATGCAAGTGCCAAACTGCTCTGATGTGCAAATGTGGGCATGTTTTTTTTTTTTAGCTGCATGGAGAGCATGAAGGTACTGTTACATGCTAACGCTGCAGTATACAGGCGCCAAGCAGACAGTAGAATGTGTGCAGGCACCTTGTGTACAATTATACAGGTATAGTACAAAGTGCTGCGTTCACTCTGTAAGCTTACAGCCCGCCACCTGGCTTTTTTATTTGTTCCTTCCATTGTCTTTTACAAATGCGTAGTTGCTAATAGTGAATCCTTCTTTGTCCCACCTTTGTGTTTAGTTTCCTCCTGCAGGGCACCTCCAAAGCACTAGTATCTTTATACTTTGGTTGCTTAAGTGTTTTTTCTGTGGGACTATTTTTAGGTTGAGCTTACAGCGCTTGCGCTGTGGTGATCTGTGGTATGTACTTGTGGGGTTTGACTCCTCCCACGCCTTTGTATTGGCCTTTGTGTGTGTCCTGTAAAACTTGGAGCCTGCAAATGACTACTGGTGGGTGCATGTCCCACCTTTTCTGAGAAGTTAACTCCCATGGAGTACTGCCGTGGAAGTGAGCAGCCACGCGCACGCAGCCACGCGCACTCAGCCACGCGCACGCAGTCCCTGCGCGCAGTTCTGACCTGGGAGGATGCCGTCCATGACTGCTTGTTCTCGTTGTGATTCCCAATCGCAACACAAACGCGTTGTAGAAAACCCCATGTTGCGTATTTGTGGATATAGTGTGTAAAATAGCACCCAACACGGTCCCTTAAGACTTGAACGGTGTTTCCCAGACTTTTTAAGATGAAGGCTGCAGTACATGGAGGGGGAGGGACTCAGTGCCGTCGTTTCCTGTGGGGCCGTTCCTGTTAAGAGCAGATAGGGTTTATTTATTGTAGCTAATGGACGCCCACCCTCGGGCCCCAGGGGGAGGAGCACCCTTTTCTGCCGGTGTGGTTGCCGGTCCCACCCTGCTCAGTTCCTCAGGATGCCAATCCTTCCCACGCCAGGAATTAACTCTCACAGATTCAGACATGGAGGTGCCGCAGCTCGAAGCAACAAACCCTGGCCGTGGTGAGCCCCGTAACATCATGCAGTGGCCTAGGCCAACCTGTGGCAATATTGGGGAGAATACATCCCTGCTTGAAGTAGGTCAGTGGCCTAGCTTGTGTATATCGGCGTACACTCTCGGTCTCTCACTCTGAATCCTCACGCTTTCCTCCAGTGAATACCTCTGTCTCAACATCTCAAGTAACCACCTCCCGGTATGTAAACTACATACATTCTATCACCTCCAGTGGGGGACAATCTCTCCTTCATCGAGAAATTAATGGAAATCATTTCCGGTAATGTCTATTCCGTAGTGTCCCAAATCTTCCTTGGTGATTTCAGCCTTTACTGGTCTAACCCCAATGACCAAGCTGTCAATGCCGTAAATATTTCCTAGATGATCACAAGCTGATTCAATACTGTGACCGGCCAACGCATAATAAAGGAGAAATCCTGGATCTCATCCTCTCCAGTGGAAACACCATCTCTCTGGATAACATCTCCCCTTGTGATTGGTCCGACCATCACATCATCCTCTTTTATATTAACTGGGAGGTGTCCTGAAGAAGGTTCAACCGAAGAAGCTAAAGATATGAAACGGGACCTTAGACATATCAATACAGCTGAACTAGCAACCCAATGTAAATCTGCCCTTTCCTCCCATGCTGACATGTCAGTGGGTTCATTTACTCACAGACTTTTACAACTCTACTATCATGGATTCCATTGCACCACTCCAACAAAAAAAAAGCCTTAACAAAAATCTCCAAACCATGGTTCAATGACAACCTAAATTCTGAACGACGCAACCTAAGGGCAATTGAACGATCTTGGAGATCCAAACCATCCTCGGATCAGTTTAAAGTCCTTAGATCGGTAAGGAGCTCCTATAACAAACAAATCAAGCGCGCCAAGGCCGACTACATCAGGTCACAACTCAACCAAGCCTCTAATCGCCCCAGTAACTGTTTGAAATTGTTAAACCGCAATCAGTTGATGCACCCATTCGCTCTGGCCCAGAATTCAGCCCACCCTCATGCGACGCTCTGGCTGCTTTCTTTACTGAGAAATCAAGACTTCTCAATATCAAACTGGAATCTAATTAAGATCACTCCTTAGCACACGTTATTGATTATAAGCAAATATGTATAAACAGTATATTGGCATAAATAAACAATATATAAATCAGGAATTGGTCGTTTCTTCTTGTCAGTTGTTCTTTAATAGTATATACTTCTCCTTAGTCTGTCTGTCACCAGCCAACACGTGTTTCGTTGCTTATGGGAATAGTCGACCCGCAACTTTGTCAAGGCTGTTGTGTGAAGAAACAAAGTAATATATATATACTTGTAATGTTCAGCGTCACATATTTAAAATAACTTAAAACAACTCAGATTCGCATTAGCCCAGGTGATGCTAGTGCAACCTTCAAACCAGATGCAAAACAATTATTGAATCTTCTGGTTACATAAAGTGTTTAACAAAAACGAAAAGTGTGATCCACACGTTTTAATGGTCTAGTACATTGCATAGCAGTCTATGATCCTAATTGAAGTGGAGAGAAATGGCGGTGGTGATCGTGAGGTGAGATATATAAATCTAGGCGTATTGATTCAAGTGGTAGTAGGTGTAAGCTAGCGGTAACACTAACGGTTGAGGTGCCACCCTTCATACAGGTGAAAAGCCCGAAGTGATACGTTCTATATAAAAGTGGTCTAATCAGATTCTCTTTGTCTTTAGTAGTGCCTGATAACATAAAAGGACATATCTACCTCTATTCAGACTGAGTAAAAAAGCTGAAAATATAAGAGGAGAACACGGACATATAGTAAGTCAACGGTTCTTGTGAGTATCCAAAGTTTATGAGTTAAGAACGGGTATAAATATATATATTGTTTGTCATACTTAGTCGGCGGTGATAATGACAATCACGAGTCCTCACGCTAATTCGAATACGTGATCTCGTCTATAACTCAGTAACTCGTATACGGCCAAACTGACGCCAGCGCACTCGACTGGGGCGACCACCACGGACACTTGGTACACCGCTACACTACGTGATATAGGTAAGTTTCCCCCGACTCCACTAATTACGCGACTTTACACCTCTAGCGGATGTAGCTCAGAATTTTGATTAATAGATTTATTACAGCTCTACAGATTACAAGAGCTCTCGATTTTAAATGAGAAGTATGACGATAGGGACGTTTTATTACTGGCCGAATACTTACACGAGCCTAACGACTTAACTCGTATAGCTAAAGGCACTCTGTGATGTAATCCATCACTATGAGAACACGCCATCATTAGTGACAGTATAGTCTGTCGTTCCGTTTAATTATATATAGAGGCTCGTACTGAACTGTATACCAGTAACATCCTTACAATGTTTACATATGGGGGTGCTTTATGATTATTTACAGCACTAACAGAAGACGAGGAATAAATCGCACAAGAAACGCATAAGAAAATTGAAACCATCTGCGGTTTGGAATTATCACCGCCGACTAAGTATGACAAACAATATATATATTTATACCCGTTCTTAACTCATAAACTTTGGATACTCACAAGAACCGTTGACTTACTATATGTCCGTGTTCTCCTCTTATATTTTCAGCTTTTTTACTCAGTCTGAATAGAGGTAGATATGTCCTTTTATGTTATCAGGCACTACTAAAGACAAAGAGAATCTGATTAGACCACTTTTATATAGAACGTATCACTTCGGGCTTTTCACCTGTATGAAGGGTGGCACCTCAACCGTTAGTGTTACCGCTAGCTTACACCTACTACCACTTGAATCAATACGCCTAGATTTATATATCTCACCTCACGATCACCACCGCCATTTCTCTCCACTTCAATTAGGATCATAGACTGCTATGCAATGTACTAGACCATTAAAACGTGTGGATCACACTTTTCGTTTTTGTTAAACACTTTATGTAACCAGAAGATTCAATAATTGTTTTGCATCTGGTTTGAAGGTTGCACTAGCATCACCTGGGCTAATGCGAATCCGAGTTGTTTTAAGTTATTTTAAATATGTGACGCTGAACATTACAAGTATATATATATTACTTTGTTTCTTCACACAACAGCCTTGACAAAGTTGCGGGTCGACTATTCCCATAAGCAACGAAACACGTGTTGGCTGGTGACAGACAGACTAAGGAGAAGTATATACTATTAAAGAACAACTGACAAGAAGAAACGACCAATTCCTGATTTATATATTGTTTATTTATGCCAATATACTGTTTATACATATTTGCTTATAATCAATAACGTGTGCTAAGGAGTGATCTTAATTGGTTAGAGTTTTACTCATAATTCTAGGAAGTCTAGGTGGTTCTTCCTACCTTATAGCACCGTTCAGATTTGATCAAACGATTTATAAATGTGACATCTCTCTTGGCGCCAGATACCTAAATTTAATCCACCAGATAAGCTTAGATTTGATCATCTAGGTGGCAGCCTGAGGAACATTATGACCACTTTCTCGAATGAAATAGGAAAAAGAGACAGAGAGGCAGAAGATCTCTTCAACAATATAACAAATCAGGGACCTGGGAACACATCGTCAGACAATGGTCAACCTTCTAAAAAAGAAGGTATGAAGGATAAGTTTATAAAACTAGAAAAGTTGAGACTTAACGAAATGTCCAGGTGGTGGGATGCGGCAACCTTAAAATAGTATATCAAAGTAAAACGAGTACCTAGGGGTTTAAGATCCCAAATCATCCCTACATATGAGGATTTAGAAGCAGACCTGCTAGCAGAATGGGAAAAAGAACTCAACAATAATTCGAATAAACTCATGGGAATATTGATAGAGGACTGCGAGAGGAAAGTCGCACAACTACAGAAAGACATTGAGATATTAGAAACCGAAATCAAAGACATGAATCTCCCTGAAATAATGGAAAAGAACTATACAATCTTAAATAACATCATACAACAACATGTAGCTGATATAAAACAACGTAAGACAAGAAAGCTTAAAAGGGATGAACGAGATTACTCAAGTGGCAGGATATTTACTTTCGCTAGAAAGTATGATCACTTGGTGCCCAAAACAATGCCTTCTAAAACAGGAGATGGGAAATCCACCAACTCTAGCACAACTTCACTAGATACTGTACACACTAGTGACAGTGATTTGGATAGAACAGAGGGAGCTAGCAACATGTCCAATAATGAGAGTAGTTTTTTAATGGAAGTCAGGAGAATAAAGAAGGGAAACATAGAAAGTCGCAGACCTATACAAGGAGAAAAACAAGGAGGGGAAAACGAGGGGGTAAGAGAAACAGAACGCCCTGGAGTGAGAACCCGATCATGGAACAGGAGAAAATAAATGATGTTTCTGTTATTAACCTTACTGATGTGAATTTAACTGATGAAATGTTATCTGTGTTATCTAAAGGAATGAATTTTTGCCTCAGCAGTCCTGGTGACATTTGTGAAACTAAAATAGACTTATTTAAATTTATAAGACGTATCAAACTTAAAAAACACTTTGAAATGAATAATTGTCCAAATAAAAATACTCAGCAAAACCTTGGTTTACTGATATCTAGTGAACAATCCATACAAGATATATTGGACACAAAACTGTTGATATCTCTTACAGACAGTGAAGATGAAGTCATAACATCTGATTTAATCATGAGAGATCTCAACATAAATATGGACTACAGCATTTCAAGTAATTTAAAAGAAAAATCAAAATGGACGCCAACCTTGTCTGCAGGCAATAATGTGGATCTTTTTCATAAACTAGTGCTTTCCGAATTAGACAAACATGACAATAGAAACACTGCGGTAAAAATGAAAAAAGATAACATCACATACAAAGAAAGAATAGCACTTAGAACACTCAGTGAGAATAAGGAGTTAACTATTAGAGAAGCAGACAAAGGGGGCAACATGGTAATAATGTCCAGCACAGATTATGATCAAGAAATACTATCTCAACTGAATGAGACGGACTGCTATGAGACTCTAATTGGTAACCCGATTTGGACACTTACTGATTACATCAACAAACACCTAAGACGATGGCATGGACAGGGATTACTAGATGATAATGAGTTAATGTATCTAAAAGTAGACCGACCGAGATATCCCTGTATCTACACAGTACCCAAAGTACATAAAAACTTACCTTTTCCCCCTGGCAGACCCATCATATCGGGAATAGACGGACCGACAGAGAGAATATCCGAATATGTGGATATTTTCCTAAAACCACTAGTAACAAATTTACCATCTTACATAAGGGATACAAAGCACATTTTGGGCACCCTGGCAGATCTGAACTGGGAAGAAAGCATGACATTTGTAACACTGGACGTGACAGCACTATATACGAGTATAAAAAGGGACATAGGCATAGCAGCAGTGAGAAAGATGCTAAACAGAAGGGCAGCAAGCTCCTGGAACCACACTGAAATGCTAATAGAAATGGTCGAATTAATACTTGACAACAATGTATTTCTTTACAAAGAACAATGGTACAGACAAAAACAAGGAGTTGCGATGGGCTCTAGATTTTCACCCTCGTATGCCAACCTATTTATGGGTTGGTTCGAGGAGATGGAAATCTGGGGCCCATCGGGCTCTGAATGGAATGACTCAATCTTATTCTGGGGCCGTTACATAGATGACTGCATTATGATATGGACAGGCACACAGTTAAAACTATTGGGCTTCTTAGATTTCTTAAACAGTAATGACTACAACATCAGATTCACCATGGAATCTAGTAAAACCAACATCGCCTTTCTAGATGTAGAATTCTACACACAAGAGAACAAAATCAACAGCAGATTATACAGAAAGGCCACGTCATGTAATGCCTTACTACATGCCAGTAGTGCACACCCATACCATCAAATACGCTCAATTCCATATGGGGAACTGACTAGGACCAGACGCAATTGCAGTAATGAGGAGGAATTCCAAATCTACAAGAAAGGGGTTCTGAACAGATTTGAGAAAAGGGGCTACAGTAAGAAATTACTACACAAAGCTGAGCAGAGGATTGGCCAAATAACACACAAAGAAACACTTAAAGAAAAACCCAAACAGGTAAAAAAAGATGAAAAAATCAGACTAATTACAGGCTACAACAACTGGTCTGCAATCCTGAGAAAGAGCCTGACCAAACACTGGCACCTGCTTAAATCAGATGCCTCCCTAAAAGAGTTCATAACTGACAAACCCCATATAACATATAGAAGAGGGGTTTCTTTGAGAAACATACTCAGCCCCAGTTACCCTAAACCTGTCAAGAAAACCAACTGGCTAAGCAAACACACCATAGGTTTCTATACATGTGGGCACTGCAACTCATGCAAATGGGCAGATGACAAAAGAACGGAATTTGTAGGACCAGACAACAAAAGCTTTACAATCAAAACAAACATAAACTGTCAGACCAAGTTTGTAGTTTACATAATTGAATGTAAATGCCGCAAACAATATATTGGCAGCACGATCAGAGCGTTGAAAGAAAGAATAGGGGAACATATAAGAGCGGTCAAACAAAATGACATGCGATATCCATTGGCGGCACACATGTCTATATGCTCGGCCCAACCAACAAACCATACCTTCAAATTTTTTGGAATAGAACATGTTCCTAGCAACCCAAGAGGCGGCAATAGAGAACTTACTCTTAGACAAAAAGAGGCCCTATGGATTCTTAAACTGCACAGTGTAGAACAAGGGCTTAATATTGACCAGGAGTTACACTATTTTCTTGGAAAATAAACTACCCGCAAAAACTCCAAAACAGCTGATACATATACCATCTCTACTAAGGAAAGGGTGTGACATTATATAGTCAAATTGTTCTTTAAAAAATTAAGAAATTTAACTTATGAAGACTGAATATAATCAAACACTAACCACAAAGTGGTTAGAAGACAAATTGGTACTTAGAATATTACAATGATATGCTATGTCCCGTTTTATGGTCAAAAGCCTTTTCACTCGCCTTTTCTCTGTCATTTTCGCATGATGAAATATGAGTTATGAATTGTTTCCTTACGTACATACTATGATTTCTTACTCATGTTTTTGTGATGAATCTAATCGGTGGAGAGACTGGAATTGAATAGTACACCGTTATAATATATTGAATTATTCACAATATCACTACCTTCTCACTACGTTTCTCACTATACGTTCCAAGATGGCGACCGCCAGAACTATAGTCATTCTTAGTCCTACTTCTACCTCCACTATCATGACAATCACGAGTCCTCACGCTAATTCGAATACGTGATCTCGTCTATAACTCAGTAACTCGTATACGGCCAAACTGACGCCAGCGCACTCGACTGGGGCGACCACCACGGACACTTGGTACACCGCTACACTACGTAATATAGGTAAGTTTCCCCCGACTCCACTAATTACGCGACTTTACACCTCTAGCGGATGTAGCTCAGAATTTTGATTAATAGATTTATTACAGCTCTACAGATTACAAGAGCTCTCGATTTTAAATGAGAAGTATGACGATAGGGACGTTTTATTACTGGCCGAATACTTACACGAGCCTAACGACTTAACTCGTATAGCTAAAGGCACTCTGTGATGTAATCCATCACTATGAGAACACGCCATCATTAGTGACAGTATAGTCTGTCGTTCCGTTTAATTATATATAGAGGCTCGTACTGAACTGTATACCAGTAACATCCTTACAATGTTTACATATGGGGGTGCTTTATGATTATTTACAGCACTAACAGAAGACGAGGAATAAATCGCACAAGAAACGCATAAGGAAATTGAAACCATCTGCGGTTTGGAATTATCACCGCCGACTAAGTATGACAAACAATATATATATTTATACCCGTTCTTAACTCAACTTTGGATACTCACAAGAACCGTTGACTTACTATATGTCCGTGTTCTCCTCTTATATTTTCAGCTTTTTTACTCAGTCTGAATAGAGGTAGATATGTTCTTTTATGTTATCAGGCACTACTAAAGACAAAGAGAATCTGATTAGACCACTTTAATATAGAACGTATCACTTCGGGATTTTCACCTGTATGAAGGGTGGCACCTCAACCGTTAGTGTTACCGCTAGCTTACACCTACTACCACTTGAATCAATACGCCTAGATTTATATATCTCACCTCACGATCACCACCGCCATTTCTCTCCACTTCAATTAGGATCATAGACTGCTATGCAATGTACTAGACCATTAAAACGTGTGGATCACACTTTTCGTTTTTGTTAAACACTTTATGTAACCAGAAGATTCAATAATTGTTTTGCATCTGGTTTGAAGGTTGCACTAGCATCACCTGGGCTAATGCGAATCCGAGTTGTTTTAAGTTATTTTAAATATGTGACGCTGAACATTACAAGTATATATATATTACTTTGTTTCTTCACACAACTGCCTTGACAAAGTTGCGGGTCGACTATTCCCATAAGCAACGAAACACGTGTTGGCTGGTGACAGACAGACTAAGGAGAAGTATATACTATTAAAGAACAACTGACAAGAAGAAACGACCAATTCCTGATTTATATATTGTTTATTTATGCCAATATACTGTTTATACATATTTGCTTATAATCAATAACGTGTGCTAAGGAGTGATCTTAATTGGTTAGAGTTTTACTCATAATTCTAGGAAGTCTAGGTGGTTCTTCCTACCTTATAGCACCGTTCAGATTTGATCAAACGATTTATAAATGTGACATCTCTCTTGGCGCCAGATACCTAAATTTAATCCACCAGATAAGCTTAAAACTGGAATCTAAGTAGGCTTCTTTGCCATCCCATTGGTTTGCGCACCCTCCTTCCCTCTCAGAACAGCTCGAACCAGCTAGTCTGAGCACTAAGAACAATGCCTCATAGGGCACCTTTACTCCTTTCAGCGAAAGAGACATTAACAAGATTCTTCAGAGTATCCACCCATTTAATCATTTTAGCGACCCCCACCCTCTGTCTTCAAAGAAATCAAGGAAGTCATCCCCCCCTTTGGACAAAGATTATCAATGCTTCACTGTCTCAAGGTACAATCCTTGATTGCCTAAAAGCAGCTCAGGTTTCACCTATTCTAAAAGGAACTAATGCTGATAGTGCTGACCTTAACAACTTCTGCCCTATCTCCATCATCCCTAATCTGGCCAAACTCCTTGAAAAAAGCATCCAATCACAACTTTGCCCTCACATTGAGAATTTCCAACTACTAGACCAACACCAATCTGGCTTTCGGAGTGGTCACAGCACTGAATCGGCTCTCACTCACGTTATCGATGACATTTAAAAAATGCTCGACCACAATGAATATTGCCTCCTAATCCTCCTTGAACTTTCCTCTGCATTTGATACTGTAAATCATGTAAACCTCTTATCTATTTTGGAGCACAGGATGGGCCTCTCTGGTCTGGTGTTGCAATGGTTCACGTCCTTCCGCCATCACAGATCCCAAAGAATAGAGGTGGACCACTCTCTTTCTCAGCCCACGCCAGTATCCATGGGGGCCCAACAAGGGTCCGCGTTATCCCCCATACTATTCAACTTATTCTTGGAACCACTAGCTAATGCACTTAACTCAATGATCATTCTCTTCCATATGTACGCTGATGACACGCAACTCTACATGAAAATATCCTCCCCGGAAAATCTTATATTACTCAACACGACCCTCATGCATACTCAAAACTGGCTAGCTGAAAACCACCTCCTTCTCAGCACTTCCAAAACCGAATTCCTGTTAATTTCTCCTCGGAATCATACCCCCAAGTTTGACCTCTGGATGAACCATCTCACTGCCTTCAACTGCTCCCCCCTCATTATTTATTCAGCTAGATCTCTCGGAATCTCCCTGGACAAGCATTTAAATATAAAGAAGGTGTGCAAGGGCGCGAATCACCAGATGAGATTACTCCGGAACCTCAAACCTTTCCTTCCACAAGCTGACTTCAAGCAGGTGGTCCAAGCGCTGGTTTTGCTGAGGCTTGACTATGGCAGTGCTATGCTCTGTGGCCTCCCTAAATATACCTGGGCCGCACTTAGGGCTGCATTGAATGCTGCGGTCAGACTGACCACGGGCACAAAAAGAAATGCGCACATTTCCCCAGTCTTAATCTCTAAATTGGCTCCCTTTTGAAGCAAGGAAACAAAGCTCTCCATTTCAAAACCCCAAGTATCTAGTCCAAAAGTGCTAACTCCTTCCTCCTAAAACCACTGATCTTTCGCAAAAAGAGAACTTTCTCCAGCTCTGCCCCGAGGATCTGGAACTCTCTCCCTCCTGAAGTTCGCAGACTCGCCTCCACGGTTGCTTGCAGACTGAAAGTAAAAAGATTCTTTATGAGCAAGTTCTTACCTTAACCCCTTGAGTGCCCCGCCCTTTCCCCCTCCTGTGCCGGGCATTGTATTAGCGGGCGGGGTCCATGACGAGACTATCTCGTCATGGGCACAGAAGGGGTTAATTTGGGTTTGGATCATCTGCTGTAAGATACTGGACTTACACCTTCACGTCTGGTACTGATTTGCTATATTTCCTTAATTCATCTTTTCTTCCCCTCCCAGATTAGCTATTGTGATATTTTGATGCACCCTTTGTAACTGTTTCTATTGATATGTATTTGATGCCTTTACATCCCTAATCATCCTCCCTCCCGTAATTGTGAAGTGCTCTGATATCCCTCGGGATCATGTTCGTGCTATATAAAACTTTATCAAATAAAGTATAGGCAATCAATCCCCCATTACATGTGAGCAGTGCTGGTGCTCCTTTGCAAATTAAAGGAGTGCAGGTACTCCCTACCTGCCCATCTGAAGCCATGCATAACACCTCTTACTAACTCCCGCCACGTGCAAGCCTAACTCTACCCGTTCTTCAACTCCACTCATCCCACATCTTCTAAAATCCCTCTCCGCCACCCAACCACCTATCCAAACTGAATAGCCATCCAGGGAGTGGCTGCCAACAGGGCCGGACTGGCCGTAGCAGGCACCGGGCAATCCCCCGGTGCGCCGCACGGGTGGTGGTTTTGGGCCCCTGGGGGCCGTTTTTGTTACAGGGCTGTTTTTGAAGCATAGCTGCAAAATCGGCCCTGTAACAAAATCGGCCGAAAACGGGCCCTCGCAAAGGGCTCGGCGGCACCCCGAAGCCCCGGGGGGGGGGGGGAGGGGCGGCTGGGCACTTTGCCAGGGCCGGTTTTGGTTCCCAGTCCGGCCCTGGCTGCCAAAGGTCCCCTCACTTTCAATCTCTTGTCCCACTGGGTTCTCACTTTGATGCCATCCCTCCCAGACCCTATTTTCATTGGCTTGGGTGTTTGTCCTTTGTAAATTCTGTCTTCTGATTCATTATGAGGCTCGTTAGTCCCTCCTTAGTAGGACCATCTCGTAATTTGTATCCTCCCATGGCTACTGGCCCCTTTACTTGGTTGTTACACAGTGAGTGTTCTTTTTATTTATTGAGTTTTCCCTACATTAGGCATCAGGACGTGCTTTGCTTACATTCAGTGGGCCACACCCACTTTCACAGCCACTGGGACAATGGCGGCCGTTTGTTTGCAATGCCATAGGTCTCATATTTAGATGCGAGACCTATAGCATTGCAAATATTTTTTTTGCTGGGTTTCCAGTCACGAAATGGTTAGCAGAAAGAATTTCCCAATTCCACACGGAGAATGAGGGGTTTGGAATTGAGTTTCCTTAGTGATGCGAGCAGAGCGCGTCCTGATGAAATGTTACTACAGCTGAGGCCAGGAAGGTCCAACTGCAGCCGGGGCCTGCTGTGCATCGGATAGGATGTGAAATGCTCTGCCCGACATGATGTGCTGTGAGAAGATGGAGCTAGTTGCTGCAGTGGAAGCGATAGTTCTGCCCGTCCTGTTTCTAGCTTGGGGGAGGGGGCAATTGGTGCCCAGAAGTTCAGTGTAAAAGCACAAAAATAATTTTGTTCTGTGGCCTATAAACTGGGAAGTTGATGTTTGTGAAGTTATGCAAGTGGAAATGCTGCATTTTTATGGGTGTTCTTACATTGTGCATGTACGCATAGAAGTGTACTCAGTTTCAAGGCAGTGGGGATTTTAATTTAAGGTGAAACTGGAAGTCAGGAAAGAGTGGACATGAGGGTTGCAGTGCACCACTGAGTAATACAGTTCAGGTCATCCAGGGGAGTGTTGGAGTGGTTGTGGTGTA
The DNA here is from genome assembly GCF_964204655.1 of Triturus cristatus. Lineage (NCBI taxonomy): Eukaryota > Metazoa > Chordata > Amphibia > Caudata > Salamandridae > Triturus > Triturus cristatus. The sequence continues at coordinate 87,723,082 of NC_140579.1, forward strand.
CCACTGGAGTAATGGAGGGATTAGCATTTACGAAGGAGGTTATGGGGGATTAATGTGCACCAAAGGAGTAACTGGAGGGTTGGAGGTTCTCTCGGGAAGTGATGGAGGGCAAGGGAGTAACTGGAGAGGGTTTGGTGCCCCAGCGGAGTGGGGGAGGGGCTGGGGTGTGCATGGAAGCCTTTGGAAATCTGCACCAGGAGAGTGATGGAGTAATTAGAATGCACCGGGACTGAGTGTGATGGTCATTTATGGTGCCCTAGTGGAGTGATGAATTTTTAGGTGATGGGAGAGACAAAGTACATCAGTAAAGTGATGGTAGGAGGAGGTGTTGCAACAGGAGGCAGGAGAAAGGTGATGGAGATGTTGCTGTGCGCCGAGTGAGATTGGCCGCTCCCATGCAGACCGAACAGGTCTGCCAGCTGGTACTCTGCACAGCCTGCGGATTTCTGTGAGCTCCCTGAAAGACGTCGGGGTGGAGGTGAGAGAGGGTTGGCAGTGCCAGTGCTTGAGGCAGCAGCTGTTGCTTTACGGTTTCATGGAAGAAGAGCGTCTTATTTCTACCTGAACAAGTTTTGAAGGGCTGGAATTAACCTTTCTTTACGTACTTTTAGCAACCTCTCGAAGATTTAAATAATGATCCCTCATACTAATGCTTGCAGCCCTAAGAATCTCTATTCCGGCCTTCTGGTGTGTAACAATGTTGCCCTGTTTCCTACCACAGTTTTTCCTGCTTACACTGCTGTAAATAACCAGTTTTACTGTTATCACAATTTTATTTCATTATCAACCTTTGAAGGGCTCAATTTCTTTGTGCCGTTAAACTTGTAACCTGACGTATCTTAACGGTAACAGGGGTGTGAAATTTAATAAAATATCTCCTTGTCCTTGGGGCCGGTTGCTTCATAACTTTACTTGTCCTGTAACAAAGTTCACTTGTCTCTTTGGTGCCGTGTAATGCGGCGACAAATGATGGCAGCAATCTCATTATACATTAGACCTCTAAAATAGCCTCTCCGATTATGGCAGGGCTCCTTCCATAGTAGGGTTTGAATACTAGCAATTCCCTTATGTTGCTATGTTTCTGCAGATCTACATACTGGGGCTGAAGGTAGAGGTAAGCAACAGTTCCAGGGTTGGAATGCCCTTTTGAGTCTGTGCAAACCTACTAACTTTTATATTGGGGGTAGCTCTGTAGTCAAACCTTCGTCAAGAGTCCTGCCCCGTCTGTCCACCTACTTGGTCTCGATCCCCGGCGTTTTAGTAGGTGGACAGACGGGGCAGGACTCTTGACGAAGGTTTGACTACAGAGCTACCCCCAATAGCCCTACGATCCCCTGAGAAATGGATGTCATTCGAAATTCGGATGGGATACGAAGCATGACAGATTAATTAATCAGTCGCTCAAACAAGGAGCAGCTACTCTGCCCTTGCTACGAAAAACAGGTTAGGGAATTCCTTCCTCTGTTACCCAGGGTGGCCTTCTGTTTGCCCTGAAGAAAGTCCTGGACCTTTACGGCCACATACGGACTGAAACATGTTGGCACTAGGGTCATAGGACCATAACAATCCTATAGAGACCCTAATTTAAATAATTTTAGTATCCCAGACAGACCCGATAATAAAGGGATGCTGGGGATCTGTCTGAGGTTTTTTAATTTTCTAGCCCCCCTGGTCTACAATATCTTCAAAGAGCTCCCAACACTGTGGTTGAGCCCACCCCGACTTCTAGGCGTCGGGGTGACCCGATGATGAAGCATGACACCACTAGGGTGTGTGAGGGTACCTAAACCAAAAGGAATTGCTTCCTTACTCACCTAGTGGTGAAGTTAATATTTTCCCTCAAAAGCTTCCTCACAATATTCCATCTACGTGTGTTGATATTGACCAGTCCTTGGTCAGTTGGAGTAAATTCACAGTGTTATTCCCAAACAATATGTACCATGCATTGGGCTATAGGATTTCCACATCCCTGCAGTAAGGACTAAAACCATCATGCACCATTTGCAATGCACTTGGTCTCGCATTTGCAATATTTAACCCCTTCGCTGTTAGGCCTCCCATCCCCCCGCCCCCTTGCTAAGCCTTTTTTAGCTATTTGGGGTAGTTCTTGCTTAACCGAGGGAGAGGCAGACAGGGCTACAGACGGAATTGGCAAGGGAATCCCCATACACAATGGTGGAACCCGGCTCCGTGGCATTTTCCGAATGTCCCATTCCACCCACAAATGATGCCTTTCAACCCGCCTCCGCAGATGTTTCAACAACAGCCTTTTTTAGGGCAAGGTCGAGGCAGAAACCGAGGCAGAAGGAGAGGACAACAGGGCCAAACACGAGTACACTGGAGTCTACCGCCATCTCCACGCAGTCTGCGCAGCATGACGAAGGGGCCTCAAACGGCAGGTCCCAGCAGCAGTTGATTGTCAATCTGAGTTCACATCTTTTGACCCCTACTGAAACGGATGTTCTTAACAAGGGGTTGGGTTTTGTACCTACAAACCCAGGTGATCCATTCATTATCCAGTGTGAACTAGCCAAATTCTTTCGTAAGATCAGATTACGGTTTTTCTTTCAAGATAAAACCGTTGAGAATGCTACCCCAATGGATCAGATTACAGATAGTGGGTTACGTAATAAATCCACCTTTGTACCTCCTGCGAGTTCGGTACCCCCACTTGTACTGGCATTCGAAACAGTGGTTTCCCTTGAGGTTTCGAAATTAGACATGGGCTCTAACAACTACTATCATAATCTCTCTAACACTGACAAAAAGGCTATTGAATCCTTGTCCAAAAATCCAGCTATTATCATCAAGCCGGCCGATAAAGGCGGTGCTATTGTTATACTTAACACCTCAGACTACCGTGAAGAGTGCCTGCGGCAACTCAATAACGAGAGCTTTTACAAACTGTTGAGTTCCGATCCTACGGTGAGACTCCAAAAAGAGATTGGTGAACTGGTGTCCGAAGCAAAATTGGAAGGATGGATCTCTAGTCTTGAGGCTGACTACTTGGTGACGATTTACCCTGTGACTCCTTATTTCTACACATTGCCTAAAGTGCATAAGGAGCTACGTCCTCCTCCTGGTAGACCCATCATTTCGGGCATCGGTTCACTTTTAGAACCCTTGTCATCTTTTGTAGATGTGTTCTTGAGACCATTGGTAAAAACGATGCCCACGTTCCTTCAGGATACCAAGGACGTCTTGAACATATTACCTGGTATTGATTTCAACGTTGAGACTGACTATTTGGTCAGTTTCGATGTGGAATCATTGTACACATGCATTCCCCAGGTTGATACACTTGAAGCGATTAGATCGCTATTGGACAACATCGTTGAGCCACTGAGTTCACCTGTTCCTTTCATAATGGAGTGTGCCAGGCTGGCCATGACGGAAATTTTTTTCAAGTTTGAAGACCGGTTTTTCCTTCAGATCTCCGGTACTTCAATGGGCAGTGTTTTTGCCCCCAGCCTGGCCAATCTCTATGTCCATCTCTTCGAGCAGAATTACGTGCTCACGTCAACCAATCCCTTTCTTGGATCCATCAAAGTATGGAAATGTTACATCGATGACGTTTTGGTCATATGGAGAGGAGACAATGTCTCTCTTTCGGCTTTTCACCATTGGCTCAATGACCAAAATGTCTTCCTCAACTTCACTGTTGAATTTAGCAAACTGGGTTTGGCTTTTTTGGACCTGTGGATCTTTCCTTTAGAGGGAGGCCTTGGTAGTGAATTATATACTAAACCCATGGCAAGAAACTCTTTGTTGAAATTTGACAGTTTCCATCCTAAGGGACTAAGGACTGGTCTACCTTTTGGCCAGTTCCTTCGGTTGAGAAGGAACTGTTCTACCACCTAAGCTTTTACGAAACATGCCAATGTTCTCTCATAGAACGTGAAGCTTAGAAACTATCCATTGAAGCTGATCAAACAGTCTTATAAACGAGCAGCCAATAACAATCTGGATGCCCTTTTAGAAGTTGCTGTTCCCAAAGCACAACATGAGAGATTGACTTTTGTGAACACCTTCAGTACGTTTTCCAATCGAATTCAGAAGATCTTGCGGAAACATTGGCGTATTTTGAATACTGGCCAATTAAAATTGGCTTTTCCGCTTTTTTCGTACAAAAGGGGGAACAATTTGCGTGATGCCATGGTCCATACCAGACCTCGTAGCGTACCACCAACTGTTGCTAACCCCTTATGGGATCTTCCACCGGTTAGGGGACACTTCCCGTGTGGTGGGTGCGTGGTTTGTGCGCAGAGAGCACACACTACTGAGATTAACATTGGTCTTGCCAAACCGTGGAAACCATTGCGTCACACTAATTGCAATAGTAAGAAGTTAGTGTACCTAAGCACTTGTCCCTGTCTGAAACAATATGTGGGGATGACCATGAGAAAAGTGAAACAACGCATCATGGAACATAAGAGCAACATTCGATGCAAAAAGGCATCAACGAGACTGACTAACCATTTCTTGGAGTGTAATCACAGTCCTAATCAGATGTCTTGGACGGTACTTGAACAACCATTTATTCCTGCACACGTTTCTGATGTGTCTAAATTTCTTTTCAATAAAGAACAACGTTGGGTGTTTAAGTTACAAAGTGACCGTTTTGGTCTAAATGATTCCATACCATGGTCCCATCTGTAGATGTTTATCGTGAGTGGGTTGTATTTTAGTGACTAGATCTGTATATTGTGATTTTTCATCAGCACTCAAACAGCCTACAGGCAAGTGGTAGTTTTTTCACTAGATAGTCTAGTGGATGGTGTGCATGGTCTGCTGTTATTTGCTTTCATGTCAAACATCATGCAGAATACCACTATGCTTCCCTACACACTAGTGATCCAGTTGGGCTTGTTCGGTTATTTTGCGTTTTGTTGTCTGATCAGCCTAGGATGCCTTTAGAAGTGACCAATACTGTTGTGTTGGTCCCTTTCCATCTGTGTGGCATGACTGTGGTAGATTGTTTCTCTGGAACTCATTGTTGTTCTCTTGTAAGTTCTCGGGCTTTATATGATCTGGCCGGAGGTTTTTGAGACTGGGTAACTACATTTCCCAGACTTCCCTTGCCCGCTGTGATGTCATCAATAGGGCCCTGCACTTTGCCACTGACGCGCCACGTCATTACGCTATGTTGTGCGTCTGGGCGTTGTTGGTGTTATTTTACCCCGTGTTCGGCCGTTTACTGGTTGCCGCCGCCAGCATCCAGGAAGAAGGTTCGGGGTAGCGACGGAGAGGTGAGATTCTCCGTGTCGATGCACCTTCTGCATTGTGCCGTCTTGTTCGTAACACTGTTTTTCCCAGTCACTGCCCGTATTTTTTAATTGCGGTGGTTGGGTTGTTATGAATCTTCGTTTACAATCTTCGGAGATTTGTTGTAATTACTGACGTGTGCTACTGTTGCTGCATTATCGGCAGCGATGTACCTTTCTCGAGTTCATCGGCGGCTGCCTTTGCTCGTATATAGAGGGTTTCCCTTTTTCTATCTACTGCCCGTTTATTGCTGGTAGTGTTGTTAGCCCTTGAGGCTGTTTCTTGACACTAGAGTCGCGCACTTTTGAACACCAGTGAAGTGCGAGCTACTCTTGAAGTATCTATGAAGGGTATTTGCTATTATCATGCAAAAAATTATGACTAAAAATAACATGCGGGTATTTTGGTCTTTGAGGTGATCTCCTCATTTACGATCGCCCGTTTTGATTTCAATGTTGACAGTTTAAGAAAATCCGTGTGCCCCGCTGTTTCGGGCACTATTGTTAATTATTCTAATTTTGTATATATAAAATGTACCTGCTTTTGGGATTTAGTGAGGATTCACTAGGCCCTATGGTTGAGTCATCCCATGGTCCCTCTTTGAATACATTTGTTTCCCTGCCTGTTGAATGTCTTTGCGATTCAGTTGAGGGAGCGACAGGCTTCGGTGCCTGCTGCACCTCTGATGCACACATGTTTCATCATACTAGACCATGTTTTTAATTGTTTCCTTCACAGAGCGTTGCCTCACGCTCTGAGTTGCTACCAGGAGCGGCAGGCTTAGTACCGATTTCATTACGGGTAAGATTCATATTGGGTTATTTGATATCTTCGATTTGCAGTGTCTATAAACCAGTATGAAGTACATTTCCTGGTTATTCATTATATATATATTTTTTCATGTTTTATTACATTGATACTGGCACTTACCTTCTTGACCGGTAGGAGTTCAAATTTTTGCAATCGATCCTGTGGTACAAGGTTGGTTGTATTGTTTCACGTTTCTACTTTTAGACACGATGTCACGCCAGTGCTCACTTTTGCACTAGCTTGCAGTTGCAGTAGTTTTGGTTATTTGGTCCTGAAGAAAGCCTTGATCACAATTTTATGATCTGTTATGGCTGAAACATGTAGACCTTTTTTTGGTTTATTGTAAGCGCGCTCGTTAATTTGACCAGACCGCGCAACTACTCTGTTTTTAACATTGGCACAGGCACACTCCTAATTAAACTCTTTCTGTTCCTGTAGTCCATTTTATATCACTTAGTTTCACACTGCACTTTAGGGCCTCACCCAACTTCGGCTAGCCTCATTGATCTTTAGGAGATCTCATTTCATTAGCGTAGTTTAAAACATCCACGAGCTCCTCCCTTAGATACACCTTGGGAGTGGCAGCTCCTTAGCCAAACCAGGTTTGGTTAAGAGGAGATCCCATATGATGAAGCATGCCACCACGGTGGGTGATGGGATTACGTCCTCTTTATGAGGACTTTAATACTAGGTTCTAGTGTTAGCTTCATTCAGGCTTTTGTTAGGTTCACTGCAGACAGGTGGATTTTGTTTTTCTTTTTGTTTGGTTTTCTATACCCTTGGACTTCTGTGTATTCATATTGTTAGTAGGGGGACTTAGTCCGGGCTGGTAGTGTGTTCCCTCAGACCCTATTGCTTACTCGGTTTTTTTGAACATGCAGATAATTCACCAGTCTATTTCTCTTGACTTTCGCAGGATACTGAGTTATAGCTTGTGTACTTCTCATGTATATTGTCAGTCGAGTTTTTATGGAATTGCAGGTTTGGGTTGGTCTTTCAAAGTTTCAAGGTATTGTCAATTCTATTTCAGAACCTTCATAGTTGTTCTTTGTTCTTCAGCCATAGGCAGTTCCTGAGACAATAGGATCGCTCCTTGGCTTTGTTCTGATTGCTGCCTCAGTTAAATAATCTGCTTTTGACAGTATTGTTACAAAGGGCATAGCTTGTATGTTAAGAGTGTTTCACACTTTCTCATTAGAACTTAGAGAAAGACAATATAGAGGCATTTCATTTAAATGTTGGAGGTTTCACATCAAAATATGCTAGATTTCTGGGTGGTAGGGCAAAGTGGTAGATGGTGGGCCATGCCGCCGGGGGAGCCCCACTCCATGTGCTTTACAGGGGGGCCCTCTCAAGTTTCGTTACGCCACTGCTCTATACATGTCCTTCCACTCACTGTCCCCGTTTCTATCCTCAGACTGTGTGCTGATGCTTGCTGGCCGTACCCCCGCGCCTGCCCCTGGGCCCCGGCTCTGAGAGGACGATGAGTAAGCCGCTGGGGTCCTACCCTAGTGAGCTGGAGCAAAGCCTGCCCGCCATCGCATCCATCAACACCTCCTACGCCCAGAGCCAGCTCTACTCCCCGCACTATTTCCTGACTCCCGAGAAGAAGAAGCCAATCTCGGATGTCAGACGGACTTTCTGCCTCTTTGTGACCTTTGACCTTCTGTTCGTTTCCCTCCTGTGGATTATTGAGTTAAACGTAAGTACCCCCCCCCCCACCCTCCAACACAACCGTATCCATTTGTGGTTTTTTTAATTGAGCTATTTATTTAGATGTCGTTTGTAATTAGTTTGTGAGGGGCTGGAAGTGAGTAAGTGAATAACGGCTGTCCACCACGAATGACTGAATAAATGACTTCTGCATCGGAGAGGTCTGTTCACTGAATTGCCTCATGGGACTTAGATGGCAGTCGTGGATGCTTGTCGTGGATGCTTGGGCGTGAGGAGGGTTTGAGTTTTCCTCCAGCAAAGGTGGGTTCATTTGCCACATGTCACACAATTGCCTCTCTGCAGCATGCTTTAGAGATGCAGCAAGATTTGGGTGGGAAGAGCTAAGGGCGCACCCAGGGGATATGATGTTTTGTTATAAGGGTGTTTCCATACATTCATTTTCAGACCATGCTCTGAAGGCACACAGGCCCGGACTAGAACCAGCTATTAATTTTTGCAGTTCAGTGATTGGGTCAGTGGGTCATCGTCTGTCATCAACCTTCGGGGATTGTGGGGCGGTTTGATATTTTAGCAGATCAAGGAAGTACGTTTGATTTGTTGACTGAAGTTATCATTGTATTCTGTTTTAATTATATAGCGCTCACTACCCCATACGCGTCATCGAAACGCTTATTCGGCGAGTAGCACTCTACTCCGGAGCCCATAAAGGATTAGTGGGGAATCAGTATAGTGAAATAAATGAATTTGAGAGGTGGACATGTTAGTCTATTGTTTGGAATGAAAAGGATAGTGGAGGGATGTTTTGGAGCTCAGAGCAGGAGAAGGAGGCTTGGGATGAGTAAAAGGGAGATGGATGGGGAATAGTCGGAGGCAAGGGTTTTTAGAAAGGCTTGTTTTCGGGGATCGGAGAAGTATGAGATGATACAAGGAGGGGTAGAGTATGGAAGAGTCTAGAAGGGGTAATTTTGGGGCTCATAGCAGTGGTATGGGGTTTGAGATCAACGAGAGAGTGGAGTTAGAGGATATATTGATAGAGGTATATTGTGAGAAATATGATCATGATTTTTCTATTCGACAACCCATCTTTTACCTAGGACCAAAAAGAAGCCTTGCAGAAGGCCTTCATTCATTTGTTGTTGCATATCACACGGTCAGTGTGGTGGTCATCCTTTTGGGGCCTTAAATGTCTGACCTATTCATCCGTACATGCACTCTCTCATTCTTACATACATGCACTCGCTCTTCTAGCTTGTATTTGACTCGCTTTCACATTCACCCTCCGCAGTCCCACCCACACTGGCTTCAGTGAAGATGCACTTTCACCTGTAGAGTAGCTGCTGCCTCTCTTACTTACTCTTTGTGAGCGTGCCCCATTCCTAAGTTTTAAAGTTGGTCTTGAAGATGTGGTGAAAATAGAGGAAGCTTTTTCTTTTTTCTGCCGTTTTATATAGCGTGAACTCGACCCTAAGGTATTGGAGCACTTTACATGAGCACCAGTTACATTACACAAGGACACATTCATCTTTGGTAGGGATAGGGATCTTAAGTGACTGGCCCACAATCACAGGATGTTGAGCTCACTCTGTGACTCGAACCTGGTTCCCCAGTTCCATAGTTCGCTGCTCTGGCTGTTACAACACATCCAAATTGTGGTGTTGAGGGTGAAGAAAGGTTAACGATGGGAGGTTTGAGAGATGCTTATTGCTAACTTGAGTCTGGGTTGCTGGAATCTTTTCCGGGCGCCTGGGTGGCATCCTGCTCTCCCCTAGAATGCTGTTATAATGCTGCCTTCTCTGATGGCCATGTAAGGATGGCAGCACAACTGGATGTTTGGGTCACAGCCGGACTGGTAACCTAATCTGGCCCTGGCACCCACCTCGTCCTCCCCTGGGGAGTGGGGTTGCGGGTGAGCTGTTGCCAGGGCTGGTTTTGGCTGCTTTTGTTACAGGGGGGGGCGATATTACAGCTATGCTGCGACCCCTGCCCCCTGTAACAAAAAAACGGATCCCCACAGCCCCCATCTTGGCAGCCCACCGGGGAATTGCTCTTGATGTTCCTTGGTGTCTGTTCCACACCCTCTCAATATCCAAAGGGGTTTACTAATGACCATAGAAATGCAAGGTTACAGGTTCAGCATAGTTATGAGTACATATAGAAACTTATTGACGAGGAAGTTCGATTGTACAGTTGGCTTTTGTTGTACAGTGAAGATTAAATAGGGGTCTGTAGGCTTATCTAGTCTGCCAAGAGTCCCCACCTGCTGCCGAACTGCCACCACCTCTCATCATGCCATGCATGCTGCTCCAAAACCACTAGTGGTGGATTAGAGGCTCGACAGGAGGCAAGGGAATGACCTACCCGGTCACTGTCTGTCCTTTCACCCCTTATGCTTTCTGCATATTATATCATCCAAAGTCGGGGTGGGGGGTGGTATCTGTCTCTGGTATTCAGGTGCTTAAGTCTGAATTTGACAAGTAATTCGGAATAACTGCTCAAAAAGTACAGTATGACAAGCGAACATGGTGGGTGTGGTGGAAGAGGTCGGTGCAGGGGTGTTATTCTAAAAAGTAAACCTTATTCTTGGGAACATTTAGTTTAAAATATTTTTAGTACATTTTACGTTTTGTGTAAAACTTCAGGAAGACAATTTGAATATATTATGTTTCTTGAACTATTTACTGTACTTGTCTTGTTAGCATTGATGGCAATCTTTAGTCAGCAAGGTGCAAAAGGAAGCTTTATTGGGCCATATAATATAATCCTCGATTTGGTCACTATTCACCCCAGTAGGGCCAATTCTAAGGTATCTTGATTATGGCACTTGCGGGGAGTCTAAAAATCTATTGTAAGATCGACAAAAATCTAAGAATTGTCTAATCCTTACTCATTAAAGTTGTGTGGAAGGTAATTCTTTTTATTAGATCTAGTCGGGCAACTGTGAAGTAGGCCGCAATGCTCCAGAGTTTGCAAAACACTTGTTTACTGTAGAAATATTGATGTACTTTCATGATTGGTCGACTATAACTAACGAATAAATGACATTCAAACAATGTTATTGAAGTCCAGTGGTACGATTTGGTGATTCTTTTTTTTTTTTTCCCCTCAACCACACATGGAATTTTAGAGGGGATCCTCAAATATTACAATTCCATAACAAAATGAATGAATTGGATCACAACCACAAATATTTTCCTTTCACCGTAAACTAATGTTGCACTTTTGTGCATGGAATGTTCTCGTAATCTGCATTCTTTTTTAGCTGCTATCCCTCCGCGGGGACGTGAAGAGGCCATCTCTCATCCAGTCTGACTTGCCTCGCGTACTGCTGTTCCCACATTGAGACATGTCTAAAAGTGCACCTCTGTGTTGATCTGTCTTACTAAGACCTCCTGAGGGCTCTTCCAAAGCTCCTTCCTTCTGACCTTTAACATTCACTGCTCTTCTAGTAATATGATGCACCGCTATCTGCCACCTTTCCCTATTCTAATGACCCACAACTAGCTTTGATTAGTGACCTATTATCATCAGAAGAGGAAAGCTATTGGCATAATGTATCCAAGTAGTGGTCTATGCAGCAGAACATAGCTGGACCCACCGAAACTTCAAAGCACCATTTAGGAATATCATGAAAACAGAGGGATGGTCCCAGTCCAGTGACATAAGGGTGCTGCCAGTCAAGATTGCGGTACATTAGCATAGCTTGTTCATCACATTTGGAGTAATATTGGTGCGTTACCTTTTTATGTAAGTAGCTGTTTCAACCTCATGGATGGATGGATCTTGCTTGCAATTTGTCCTTCCTCTCCTACACTCACCTCTTACTCTCTGCCTGGGTCATTTTGGGCCTGTGTGCCCCTCGCTTTCTACTTGTCATACGCCCTCTTTACCCTCTGCCTCTTTCTGTAACAACCTGCTGTCCCACCACCTAAGCCAGTTTCCTGTTCTACTTCCTCCCTCACCAGTTTGTCCCTTTCTGCAACAATCCGCTGTTCCACCACAGAACCCTGTGTCCTGTTCTACTTCCTACGTTCAGCCTCTGTCTCTTTCTGCAACAATCTGCTGTTTCACCACCGAACCCTATGTCCTGTTCTACTTCCTACGTTCAGCCTCTGTCTCTTTCTGCAACAATCCGCTGTTCCACCACCGATCCCTGTGTCCTGTTCTACTTCCTACGTTCAGCCTCTGTCTCTTTCTGCAACAATCCGCTGTTCCACCACCGAACCCTGTGTCCTGTTCTACTTCCTACGTTCAGCCTCTGTCTCTTTCTTCAACAATCTGCTGTTTGACCACCGAACCCTATGTCCTGTTCTGCTTCTTGCCCTCCACTGTCTGTCCTTTTCTCAAAAAATCCACTGTCCCACCTCCAAAACCCCTGTGCATCTTGCATTCAGCTTCTAACCATTTCTGCAGCATTGTGCTCTCCCACCACTGAAGCCTTTGTCCTGTTCTGCTTCTTGCCTTCCAGTCTGACCCTTTCTGCAGCAATCCATTCTCCCATCACCACAGCCTGTGTCCTGTTCTGCCTCTTGCCTTTTCCGCAACAATCTGCTGTCTCACCGCCGAGGTTGGTGCCTTGTTCTGCTTCTTGCCTTCAGCCCTCTGTCCCTTCCTGTGGTCCCACCGCCGAATTTGGTGCCCTGTTCTGCCTCTTGCCTTCAGCCGTCTGTCTCTTTCTGCTCTTTGGTGGGTGCCTTTGAAGTAGAGAGGATCAGATATAGTACAGGAATGGATAGAGTTTGTAAATCTATTCATATTTATTTATTTATAAAGTTTTATATAGCACAAACAAGATCCCAATGGATATCAGAGCGCTTTACAATCAAACTAGAACTGGAAGGATAATAATGTAACAACAACAAGTTAAAAACACAAATGATCATAAGGTGCACGAAAATTCAAATAGAAGTTATGTTAAACAAGGTACAGTGTAACAACAGAGGGACACAGTATGTCGCACACAAAAAAAAAGTGTAGTAGTAAATGTTGAAACAATGGAAGAAGGAACAAGGACAACGGGCCAAGGGGCTAGCCCAATTATTGAAGGAGTTTATTCATCAGGAATCTTTGGACTTCCAGTTTGAACACCGTTGTTCTGGAGATTCTGCGTATTTCTGGAGGAAGAGAGTTCCATATCTTTGGAGCCGCGCCAGAAAAGGCTCTGTGACAGGTTCTCTTTTTGCTAAGGATAGGTGGTTCCAAGAGTAAGGTAGTGGCGCTTCTGGAGGCTATTGCACCACAAGATAGTTCAAGTTTTTGTGCCAGGTACCTGGGCGTCTTGAAGTGGATAGCTTTGTGCGTCATAGTGGCAATTTTTTGCTGGATTTGTGCTTCATAGGGGAGCCAATTTAGAGTTTTTAGGACTGGCGATATGCGTTCATTGCGTTTGGAGCCTGTAACCAGTCTAGCAGCAGCATTCAGTGAAGCCCTTAGCGGAGCCAGGGTGTATTTGGGCAGGCCACAGAGGGTAGCACTACCGTAATCTAGCCTCGGTAGGACAAGCGCTTGAACCACCTGCTTGAAATCCTTAAGAGGGAGGAAATGGTTTGATGTTTCCGAGTGTTCTTATCAAGTGGTTTGCTCCTTTACATGTATTGCTGATATGATTTTTCATATTCAGGTTCTTGTCCATAGTGACTCCTAGAGATTTGGCTGAGTTTACGATGAACGGAGTGCAGTTGAAAGCAGTGAGGTGGCTCAGCCACGGGTCAAGATTGGGGGTGTAATTCTGAGGGGAGACGAGCAAGAATTCTGTTTTTGAGGTGTTGAGCAGGAGATGGTTCTCAGTTAACCAGTTTTGAGTATACATTAGGATGGTGTTAAGTGATATGAGGTTTTCCGGGGATGAGATTTTCAAGTAGAGTTGCGTGTCGTCGGCATACATGTGGAAATGAATATCCATGGAGTTCAGTGCGTTAGCTAATGGTTCCAAGAAAAGGTTGAAGAGGATAGGAGATAACGCAGATCCTTGGGGGACCCCCATGAGAACAGGCGAAGGCCTGGAGAGAGAGTGATTTGCCTTGACTCTTTGCGATCTGTGATGGAGGAAGGACGAGAACCATTGTAGCACCTGATCACCAAAACCCATCCTGTTTTGCAGGATGGCTAAGAGGTTGTCATGATTGACCGTGTCAAAAGCAGAGGAAAGGTCAAGGAGGATCAGGAGGTAGGATTCGTTTTGATAGAGAATCTTTAGAATGTCATCCATAACATGAATGAGGGCCGATTCAGTGCTGTGCCCCGTCCGAAAGCCGGATTGATGCTGGTCCAAGAGCTGGTAGTTCTCAATGTGAGCACAGAGTTGGGACTGAACGCATTTTTCAAGGAGTTTCGCAAGGGTGGGTATGTTGGAGATAGGTGGGAAATTATTGAGGTCTGTCCTATCAGCGTTAGTTTTTTTTTAGTATAGGGGATACTTGAGCTGCTTTTAGGCAATCCGGGATTGTGCCTTGTGAAAGAGACGCATTTACAATCCTTGTCCAGGTAGGGATGAGTGCATTCTTGATTTCCTTGAAAATGGATGGGGGTAACGGGTCACTGAAGTGGTTGGAAGGGTTGATATTCAGGAGAATCTTTTTGATGTCTTGTTCACTGAGCGGGGTAAAGGTGTCCCAGGCAGCATTGTTCTTAGGGATCAGGGGGGTAGAGTTGAGCTTTCCAGAGAGGTCAGGTGGAGAGGCTGCCCTGGAGGAGAGGAGTACAACCTTCTTAGCAGCGAGGTCAGAGGATATAAGTTTTGATTTCTCAATGAAGAAAGAAGCAAGATCGTCGCTGGAGGGTGGACTGCTTCCAGGTTCCGATAGGTTTGGACCTACAATTGATTGCTGTTTGACCAATTCGCAAAGTTTCTTTGGCCGGTTTGCCGCTTGATCTAATTGGTGTCTGAAATAGTTAGACTTGGCGTTCCTGATTTGTTTGTAGTAAAGGCTCCTAGCGTCTCTTAGGAGTTTAAGTTGGTGCGAGGAGGGATTTGATCTCCAGGAGCGTTCAACTGCCCTAAGGTTGTGATGTTCCGTGTTTAGGTTATCATTATACCACGGTTTGGATATTTTTGTTAAGGCATTTGTATGTTTGAGTGGAGCAATGTCATTCATGATGTTGGAGATGGTCACATTGTAGGAGTCAGTGAGTAACTGCACCTCAGTCAGGTCTGCTTGAGAGGAGAGGGCAGATGTACAGTGGGCGGCTAGCTCAACAGGGTTTACTAGTCTGAGGTCCCTTTTCCATATCTTTGATTTCGTTGGTTGGGCCTTCCACACCTGTACCTCCTTGTTGATAAAAAAAAAAAGGATGCAGTGGTGGTCTGACCAGTCACATGGGGTAATAGAGTCCAAGGTGACGGTCTGCCCTTTCGAAATAATGAGGTCAAGAATTGTATGTATGTAGGGTCAGCGGCCACACGTGCAGGATTATTGCATCTGTGTTTGGTAACAATCGTCCCATCAGTTTTCTGGCTGTTGTTTTGGCTGCCCCTGCTTTGGTAGCTACTGTTGGCCCTCTTTCTCTGGTTTGTGCCGCTTTACATGTGCTGTGGCCGGGTGAAGCCGGGAGGTATTACGAGTGTGGTACCGGGCAAGACAGTATGCAAGTGAGGCAGAGGAGTACAACTGTGCTGAGTTCCATCTCACCTTACCAACACAAATCGCACCATAGCACCAACAGACACAGCCAGGGCTTTAAGTGGCCGGGCTAAAAAGCAGGTGCTGAGACGTGTCCCTTTTGGGCTCTACATTTTTGCCCTCAGGGTGAAAAATAAATCTTAACTCTGCAGCAGTACCACCCATCACTGCCTTTAAGGTAACCTTAAAGAGACTCGTTTTAGTTCTTTCCGTGTCCTCATTACAGAACTGAAGCATGTTCAATATTGTATACAACGAAGCCATAGTTATTGCTATTTATTTTATACAACTAACAACCATTGGCAAAGCCTATATCCGTGACGTCTTGTATGTGTGATGTTACTTGTATGATATATCTGCATACAATGGCAGAAGCAGCAAAATACCAGTCGGACGGCAGACTGTGCTAAGCAGGGATTTTTAGCTTGCGTATCTTTAAACCACGCCCTTAATTACATCGGCCATGCACGTTTGAGATACCCCCCCCCTCCCGGCACTAGGCATGGGCAGCTGTCCAGGGCCCGCGCCTGCTCCCAGCCATGAGGCCTCGCACCTTTAAAGACTCCAGAGTTTCGAGGCCCATGGGGCCCCCTAAGAGTTTTCATTTTTTCTTTTATTTATCAATCTCCCCTGCTGGGGGCCGTGGTCTGGCCACGAAGGAAGATGGCCGCCTGAATGTGAGGCTCCACTGCGAGGGGGACCCTTGACGGAGGCGGCGCACTTTACACCTCAGCTAGGATCACCCCTGTGACGGCTATGCCTTCCTACAGCAGCGCTTTTAAGAAGTGCAGGTACAGCACCTGCCCATTTAAAGCACTCGTTCTGGTGAGGCTTGCTTTCTAGGACGAAGTGAGGTGTTACTCAGGGTAGCCAGTGTGCAGGAGGATCTTCTAATACGAGGAATCTTTCTAGAAAGATTACCCTTTACAGGGAGGACTATAGCAGAGCTGTGCAGAGTTCATGTAGCTGGCAAGGACACACTTCATGCCATAGTCCCTTTGTGTGAAGCTTCTGTGTGTTGTTTTGAAGGCTCCTGCATCACAATGCTCTTGTGCCTTGGGTGGAAGATCCCTCATGGCACAGTACTCGGGCTCTGGATATTGTGTTGTGTTGAAAGCCCTCGTTCCAGTGCCCTGTTAGTGTGTTATACCCATGTCTGCATCCTCATGAGACTGGACAGAGGAGACACGGCAAACCTCCTTCCTCCTGGACCTCACTGCAGCATATAACATGGTTTCCTACCCCATGCAACACTACAGGATATCTGAATCCAAGGATGCGTCTGCTTTTTAGGTCTTGCCTAGCGATGCAGCGAAGCTGCTCGCTAGCGAGATCTATTGTTGCCAACTTGACTTTGGAAGGGGGACAGGAGATGTGCACTTTCTCAGACCGGCGATGTGCACGCTCACGGCGTGTGTATCAGCCTGCTCCAGGACAGCACATGGGCACGCGCATGGCGTGTCTTTCAGCTTGCGCCTGGAGCTTGCCCCGGGCAGCAGATGAGCATGGCAGGCGTCTCTAAACTTTCAAGCGCTCCCACCCACCGCGCGCTCATCTGGACAGCCCCATCGGCCTGAGTTGGACACGCACAGCTTCTCTTAACTTTCGAACGCTCCCGCCGCGCGCTCGGCTGTACTGCCCCATCGGCCTGAGTTGGCGGCGGTTCGGCACTTTGTGCACGGCTGAGGAGAGGCGCTGTTTCTCACTCCGGAGGGACTCCGCTCGCGCCCTGTCTCTGCCGGCATCCTCCCAATGCGCTCGAGGCTGAAGGCGGGAGGCTTCTGCGGTTGCAGTCCCTGTGTACTTACGAGGCGAAGGAACAAGGTGCACAAAAAGAGGTAGGGTTTGTTTCAAATAAAGCATAATTATAACATCACTGTAAACGATTGGCCCAATGATGACAGCGCAGAAAATCGAAAAAGTGCTGTTGCTCATTAGTTGACTCGATTCCAAACGTGTAAGGCGTCTCTTTTACTGAGGAGATGTGCACGCGTACAGACACGCGATGTGCACATCTCCTGTCCCCCTTCCATCGTTGCAAGCCTCACGCAGTTTCACTTTGGTGATGTGCACGCATGCTCAGTTCGGGATGTCCTCAAGCCCCGGTGAGTTATGCGCTTTCACTTGTTTGTCTTGCATCCGCTAATCTGGTGTGAGAGCGCTTGTAAAGCAACACCTATGTTTTAGTGTATTCCAGTACCCCAAGTGAGCCCACAGTAAGTGGCACTGCTCCAGCCCTAAACTGGCCTATCCACATTGCAAAGGGCCGGCCTGGCCTGACTAACACTGCCCCAGAGGGATCAGCTTCACATGTGATTAACCAGCCTCCAGTTCGTTCCACCTATCCGAGGCATCATATTTCACTGACCTTGGCCCAGCCCTTCCCCTCTTTTTAAGTGAGATAAAAAACGGGAGTCGCTCATAGAGGTGTGACCGCTGTAAAGAGCGTGGCTTAAAACACAAGCTAAAAATGTGTGCTCAGCATAGTGTGCCGCCCGAATGTTATTTTGCTGCTTCTATCCATTCATCCAGATATATTACACAACAAATAACATTAAACCTACAACAAGCCCAGACTATTGGCTTAACGTTGCTTTCCACCCGTTGCTTTTCTGTCCGTCACTTTCCCCCTGTTGCTGCTTCACGTTTTTTTTAAATTCCGTTACAAGCGCACAGCTTTTTGTTTTATTAACATTGCTTTTCACCCGTTTTTTTAAATTCCTTTACGAGCGCTGCGTAGGTCATGCCGCCTTCCTGAACATCAATGGTAAACTCCCTTGTTTTCAAAACGGCCACTCGCAGACACACTCTTCATGTACAACAGGATTTGTGGGGTTATTTTGTTTTATGGCTGGAAAAGATAGCGTTTAGGTTTAAAAAAAAAAAATTGGTGTTTAAATAATTATTCGCTTGGAAAACGGATTTAGACTTCATTGTCATTGCAATTTTTGACATGCTTCAAAAAACATTCGTATGCTCCGATTGAGTGTGTACTCAGAAGTACCCCATGGCACAATTAGGCACTGACTTAAGTGATTCCCGATCATCGTGCACTAAGTAGTCGTCCCCTGGCCACCCCCTCCCACCCAGGCCAAAGCAGGCGCCTACTTCTGTGCTAAGAGTGAAGGTATGGTTGGCGGACAACTCTCAAACACGTGAACAGGGGTGACGGAAAATTTACGTCTTATCTTACCAGGTTAATCATGCAAAATCTCATATTTTACAAACACTCTCTCGCTTCCATCTCGCTCTGGCTCGCAAACACACTCTACACATAGGCGAGCGCTTCCTCCTACTGCCACATACCCTCCTGCGTATCTCACCAGGTCGCTCCTCTCCAATCCCCAGCTGTCCTTGCACCCCCTCCTGTGTCAGCCAGCCCTGCGCCATCTGCTGACCCCCACCATATTCTTCCAGGACTACAGACTTTGTTTCCTACCCTTGCCAGGATGAAGGCATCGCAGCAGAACCTTTCAGCCCCTGACGCCCCCTCCATACAGTTACTCCCCCCCCCCCCCGTATTCCTTACCGCTACGCCATACATCGTGCAATGCCTTGCAGCGTGTCTCCAGAGCTCACGGGGTGCTCAGTGTACTTCTGCCCAGGTGGCCGCTCAAGGACGCTTCGGCCTCTGATTCAGACTCTGAGCCTCAGCGCGGATAGACGGCGTGTCTTCTCTGGCGATCTTCATCTTGCGCCGGGACAGCCGATGTGCACGCTCATGGCGTCTTGCGCTCCCACCGCGCGTTCAGTTGCGTTCCTGTCCTCCAGCAACTTCCAGACATCAATTAAAATGTCAAGAGAAGCCCCATCATTAATCTGCTTCCTAGAAACAGACCGGAGGTTTCTGTAGTGGAAAGTTTGATTCATCCTAAGGCAGCGCAGAGGGTTAAACTGCCTGCTGCTAAGAAAGTGTCCCACTAGTTTTTCTATCCTTTGGCGTGCGGTTTACCGATTTTGTTTAAAAATGTTTCTCCCCATTAGCGAAAAGTACTGAGGGTATTCTTATGGGTAAGCTCCTTTTCTCACAGAAAATCAGAGAGCCCAGGGCGCGTTGGACACAAGAGCACTGGAAGAAACAAGGAAGTTACACATGACACCGTTGACTCTTCTCACTTTCAAAGAACCAAATACATCTCATATTTATTTATTCCCACAGAACCAGCGTAAAGCAGTTCTTTATTGCACACCTTCACCTCTGCAGGGTGGGCTGTGCTTTTAGCAGTCTGCAAGGCTTCTGAAGCATTGGTGCAAGAAAAAATGAAAGCAGTTCAGGCAATATGAAAGATTTGTTGATGTAAAACGGCATTGTTCTAGGGCTGGAAGGAACGGACTCTGTTCGTCTTCAAGTGCCACCGTCACTGCTTTGTCATTAGCTAACCAAGTCTGCCAAGGGAAACCCAGATGTCTGCCTTGCGATTGTTTACAGCATACCAAGTGAGTTTCCATATTGACTACAGCCCCAACCCCTGTCTTGCCTTACACTATAAACACAGAGGATGCAAACATCAAGGACTGCCAAAAGTGCGCCTGACACATTTTTACATGCAGGATAAATTCCAGGTCAACATGTGGAATCACAACTAACAAGCATTTGCAATGCAATAGGTCTCGCATGTGAGAAGTTGGCCTGGTATATGATGCTCACTAGTTAAAGTGATCACCTTGTACCATGCCAAGCAACCCTTATGGTGTGGTTGTAAGTCAACCTTTTCGGACTAGCTGCCCTAGTGGTAGCGTAGGCTAAGCAGTCTTTGAGGCTAAACTCGTGAAGCGTGTTAAGCCAGCTGTTTTACCAAATGCAACCCCCTTTTATACCAATGAAAGGACACCACACAGATATATATTCAAAATATATATGGATTTATTTCTCAAAGTAACCCCTAGTCTCTTTATGAGCACAGGAGCACAAATCGTCAAACAAGATTACAGTAGGATACACAGAAGTTGCACTTTATATGGATAGGCCCTGGTGGCCGCTCGAACCATATACTAAAATAGTGGTATAAGTACCACGAACAGAAAAGGGAAAAGGCCTAGGGCCTCTAGAATCGCTGGGCCTACAAGGAGCTAACTTCAGTTAGTGACCAGGAGGTCCACGGGTGGCGTGTGCAGAGCAAATAGTCACACGCGTGCTCCCATAGGTTTCAATGGGTGCGTAAAAAGTACAAAGTTACTGCAAAGAGGATCTTCCGGATGGACTAGGAACTCAAGATTTGGAACACAGGCACTAGAGATGTAATACTACACTTGGGCACAGGAGTGCCAGCTTTACCTCACCCACAGGAAGCGGGTGCATAGGCCTCGAAGTGCGTCGGGTTTCTTCTATCTGTTCCGTGGAGCCTGAAGACAAAGATGCTGCAGGCGGTCGGTCCGGGAGAGATGCGGTGGATCCAAGAGTGGATCGGAGATGTTGAAGACCTGTAAGCAGAGGGGACAGTGTTCACAGTCACTAGCCAGTGACCAGCGTGGCACCAGGTGGGTACCAGGCAATGTCGGGTGCAAACAGGAAGAAAGGTGTAGCTTGTCTCTGCAGCCACGTGGTCCCTGGAGGTCGATGACGTCCAGGAGTCGGTTCACGAGCTGTCCCACGCAGGCTCTCGCTGTCGGCGGTGTCGGCGACTTGATCGAAGCAAACAAGCCTTGGCAAAAGCAATTGTTGTAGGAGATGAAATAAGCTGATGGTTCTGACCAGCAAGGTCAGAGGGACTGCTCCTTTGGAGGGGAGCAAGGGCCAGTCTGGAGCAACCAGACCAGCGGTGTATTTCGTGAAGTTCGTCGCCAAGATGGCTACTAGCCAGCGGGCCAGCAACCGGTTAGGCGCGTCGAGTGGCAAAATGCAGAAGGGCCCCACGCAGATCGTGGAGATGCTGGAGGGCTCACCTTTGGTGCAGATGCTGCTCGAGGGTTGGGCTTCTCAGATCCCAAAGCACAACTTGGAGGGAGCCTCGGTTGTTGCACTTGTCAGCTTGTCGTGGTCGTTTCAAGATGGCTGGCTCCACGTGTCTCGGTGCCTCCACGGGTCTCCTCTTTTCAGGGACTGTGGATCGGGCGGTGAGAGGTCTGGAGGTCCAGGTCTTGTCAGTCTCTGGGCTCGGGCTCCGGCGGGAGGCGGCGGCAAAGCAGACGTTGATTCGCTGGATGGTGCTTGCGTTAGCAAGGTGGTCACTCCCTGACCACAGGGGAGATTTCCTTCAGTCTTCTGTGCAGCAGAATGTCGAAGTTCCCGTCTTCTTCTTAGTTTCAAGTTGATTCCAGGATGTCTGAAGTCTTAGGACACAGCTACTACCTTTAGGCGGATTCTAGGGGCCGGACTACCTGCTACCTCCCTATGGGTGGGACCAGGAAGGGGGGTGGTTACACCCCCAATCCTTTGTCCAGCTCGCCCCAGGCCCGGGACTGGTGTGCCCCAGGACCGGTTTGAACTGGCATATGCACCGAGGCTCCTTGTGAGCCACAGGCATGTCTGGTTTCTTTCAAGCCCTACCTGACCAATACACAAAATCCTGTCTGTCTGCATGCACCTCCCCTGGCAGGAAACCCTTTGTCCACACCTTCCAAGCTGGAAGGACTCCCAGCAGCAGGAGGGCAGACTTGTGTTTCAGGTACTGTACATGTCGTGTCCCTCTAGAAGGGTGGAATGCTAACCCCGTCGCCAGAATTGGCGAGGGGTTAGTATTCCAATTCGTATGACACCTTACTCGACATGTTTTGATAAAGCCAAACCAAAGATAGCATTTAACCGCGAGGTTCATAATGCACTTAAGAGTATATGGTATGACGATATCTGGAAACAGTAGAAGGAAGTTGTTCCGACCACTGCAGACAGGCTCAGCTCATGCCAGAGCACCATCTCACATGGAACCAAGCACTCTGCCTTCAGGATTGTTAAGGCCTGCCATAGGAGTGACTTATAGGTTAACATGTGTTCCATTTAAGGTTAGGCATAGGTATACTACACCTAAGTAAGAGGTGGTTACACCAGCTTACCCCAGCTGAGTGATCAGCCAGTTGTGTCAAATTGTTAGGCCAAGCCTGGGGTGGCATAATACATGCTTCAGCCCCTGGCAGGCCTTGGGTACACCAATGCCCTGGGTACCTAGTGTACACTGGTACAGGGGCTGACAGGGTGATCCACGTCCAATTGGTTATGCACCTAGGGTGCATAGTTTTAATTTAGTAGAGAGAACAGCAGGCTGGGGGTCTGATTGGCAGGCCCACAGCCTCAATATGTCAAAAACCAGTGAAGCAAAAAGCAAAAAATTTGGGGTGACCATAGGATAGCAGACCCTACTCTCCTACACAACCCCCCCCCCCAAACGCTGGGACATTAAACTAGCCTTGACCAGTCTCGTCTTCATGTCCTAAGTGGAAGTACCTGGAGAGACCATCTGCATTCCATTGGTCAGTACCTGGCCGGTGCTCCACTGTAAAGTCCATCCCCTGTAGGGAAATGGACCACCTAAGCAGTTTGGGGTTTTCACCCTTCATCTGATTTAGCCACAAGAGGGGCTTATGGTCGGTCTGAATCTTGAAGTGAGTGCCAAACAAGTATGGCCTCAGCTTCTTCATGGCCCACACCACAGCAAAGGCCTCCCTCTCAATAGCTGACCAATTCTTCTCTCTGGGGGTCAACCTTCTGCTAATAAAAGCAATGGGTTGGTCTTGACCATCTACATTAAGTTGTGACAGCACAGCTCCCACACCCAACTCAGAAGCATCTGTTTGGACAATAAACTCTTTGGAGTAGTCAGGACTTTTCAAGATAGGTGCAGAGCACATGGCCTCCTTCAGGTCATCAAATGCCTTTTGACAGCTTACTGTCCACTGAACCTTTTTGGGCATCTTCTTGGATGTCAGATCATTAAGAGGAGTCACAATGGACCCATAGTTCTTAACAAACTTCCTGTAGTACCCAGTCAAGCCCAAGAAAGCTCGAACTTGAGTCTGGGTGGTTGGAGGAGACCAGTCCTTGATGGATTGTATCTTACTCTCCAGTGGTTGAACTTGGCCTCCACCTACAAGGTGGCCCAAATATACAACCTTACTCTGCCCTATCTGGCACTTAGTGGCCTTGATAGTGAGGCCTGCCCTTTGCAGAGCCTCAAGAGCCTTCTTCAGGTGGATCAGGTGATCCTCCCAGGTGGAGCTAAAGACAGCAATGTCATCAAGATATGCTGCGCAAAAGTCATCCAACCCAGTAGGGACTTGGTTCACCAGCCTTTGGAAGGTGGCAGGTGCATTCTTCAGACCAAAGGGCATCACCACAAATTGGTAGTGCCCACCTGGGGTTGAGAATGCTGTTTTGGCCTTAGACTCCTCAGCTAATCTGATTTGCCAATAGCCAGCTGTCAAGTCAAATGTGCTCAAAATCTTTGCAGAAGCTAGTTTGTCTATGAGCTCATCTGCCCTTGGAATAGGGTGTGCATCTGTCCTGGTGACAGCATTGAGACCCCTGTAGTCCACACAGAACCTCATCTCTCTCTTGCCATCTTTGGTGTGAGGTTTGAGGACCAGAACCACTGGGCTAGCCCAGGGGCTCTCTGAGGGTTCAATGACACCTAATTCCAGCATTTTATGTACCTCAGCCTTTATACAGTCCCTGACGTGGTCAGGTTGTCTGTAAAGCTTGTTCTTTACAGGCAGACTGTCACCAGTGTCCACCACATGGGTACACCAGTCAGTTTGACTAGGTATCAAGGAAAACATATGTGAAAATGATTGTAGAACCTGTCTACATTCAGTCTGCTGATGGGCAGTGAGGTTGCCTCCAAGGGTCACTCCTTCAACTGAGCCATCTTCAGAGTTCTGAGACAACAGGTCTGGGAGAGGGTCACTCTCTTCCTCCTGTCCCTCATATGTAGCCATGAGCAAGCCCATGTCTGCCCTGTCAACATATGCTTTAAGCCTGTTAACATGGAGTACCCTGTGGGGACTCCTGGGAGTTCCTAGGTCTACCAAGTAGGTGACCTCTCCCTTCTTTTCCAGGATTGTATGGGGTCCAGACCATTTGTCTTGGAGTGCTGCTGGGGCCACTGGCTCCAGCACCCATACCTTCTGTCCTGGCTGAAACTCAACCAAGACAGCCTTTTGGTCATGCCAAGCTTTCTGTAAGGCCTGGCTTGCCTCAAGGTTTTTGGATGCCTTCTCCATATACTCAGCCATCCTGGAGCGGAGACCAAGTACATAGTCCACTATGTCTTGTTTAGGCTTTTTGAGAGGTAACTCCCATCCTTCCTTCACTAAACACAGTGGGCCTCTTACAGGGTGCCCAAACAACAATTCAAAGGGGCTGTAGCCAACTCCTTTTTGTGGGACCTCTCTGTAAGCAAACAGAAGGCAGGGTAGAAGGATGTCCCATCTTCGCCTGAGCTTTTCAGGTAATCCTTTGATCATACCCTTTAGGGTCTTGTTGAATCTCTCAACAAGCCCATTGCATTGTGGGTGATAAGGGGTGGTGAACTTGTAGTTGACTCCACATTCCTTCCACATAGCTGTCAAGTATCCTGACATAAAGTTGGTACCTCTGTCAGATACTACCTCCTTAGGAAACCCCACTCTGGAGAATACTCCCAGCAGGGCCCTGGCCACAACAGGAGCTGTAGTGGTCCTAAGGGGAATTGCCTCTGGATACCTGGTGGCATGATCCACTACCACCAGTATAAATCTGTGCCCAGATGCAGTGGGAGGATCCATGGGACCCACTATATCTATTCCCACTCTTTCAAAGGGGACCCCCACCACAGGTAGTGGTATTAGGGGGGCCTTTGTTGTGCCACCTGATTTGCCACTGGCTTGGCAGGTCATACAGGAGCGACAAAACTCCTTTGTATCTTCATTCATGTGAGGCCAGTGAAAGTGAGGGACAAGCCTGTCCCAAGTCTTGTTCTGGCCTAAGTGTCCTGCTAAAGGAATATCATGGGCCAAGGTAAGAAGGAAGCCCCTAAATTGCAGAGGTATAACCAACCTCCTGGTAGCACCAGGCTTGGGGTCTCTAGCCTCTGAATAAAGGAGCCCTTCATCCCAATACACTTTATGGGTACCTTGAGCATTCCCAGCAGCCTCAGCAGCAGCCAGCTGTCTGAGGGGTTCAAGAGAGGGACAGGATAACTGAGCCTGCCTCAAGTCAGCCCTTGAAGGTCCCCCTGTCCCCAGAAACTCAACCTGATCAGGTTCAAGCTCTTCAGGGACAGTTCCTTCAGGGTCCTCTAGATCAGCTTCCTGGGAAGGCTGATCATCACTCTGAGGCAGGGGGGAAGGCACAGCCTTGACCCTCCTGTTCTTCTTCTTGGTAGGTGCTTGGTCCATTGTTCCAGGATCCAAGACCTGAGGTTCAGTGAGGCACTTTTTGGCCTGTGACCTGGTCACAGCAAGGACATGTGATGATATACCTAACATCTCTGCATGAGTCCTGTACTCCACTTCTGACCATAGAGAACTCTCTAGGTCATTGCCCAACAAACATTCTACTGGGAGGTCTGCACTAACCACAACCCTTTTGAGGCCAGTTACCCCTCCCCATGAGAAGTTAACAACTGCCACACTATGTGAAGTAGTGGCATTGCTGGCATTGGTCACCAGGTAGTTCTCACCTGGTATGTACTGTCCAGGGTCCACAAAGCCTGGTGTCACCATAGTGACACTGGCACATGTGTCCCTGTAGGCTTGAGCCACTTTTTCGTTAATTAAAGGAGTCTGTCTGTACTTGCCCAGGTTACTGGGGCTCACAGTCAGGGACAAATCAATGTCCCCATCACAGATCAAGACTGCCTGTGTCAGGGTTCTGTCTAAGTCAGAATCTCCTTCAGTTCCCATAGTGATTCCCACTACACCCTTTGTCTGGGGACCAACACTGCTAACAGTAGTACTGGGAGCAGGTGCCTTAGGGGCAACAGTGTTGGGGGCTCTGTGGTAAATAAAATTTCATTACCGGGACTTAATTTGATACGGAAACATAATAAATATAGCTCAGTAAAATGAGAGGCAGAATCCGTGGTATTAGAGGTTCGGAATGGGCTTTATTCCAATGAACGATTATAATCGGTTGCTCCAAGTTCCATCACCACGGAGGTTCAGGAAGTGAAGTACATACTTTATTGACAAGAAATGACTTTTATAGAACATACATTACAATGAAACGAATACAGTAGGCGTAACAATTGATAAGGAAAATGACGATTCATATGCGTAACCGAAAATGGGTGTAATAAGGAGTAAAAAGGAACATAATTGGTTATGATGTCATATATAGGTGGATCTATAAGATAATACTTGGCATAGATGCGCGCGCAGCAGCATGACGTGTGATTGACGTGCAACTAGGGGGTGAAGGGGACTTGACATTTAGCTCTACATGTGAAGACGAAAAGTCTGGGGGGTCAAGTCAACCTAATCCCAAATCATATCTAATATCCTATGTTTAAAGAACTGTGTTATCCAAAAAAAGAAGGACTCTCGGACAGAACCTATTCTATACTGACTGTGCGTGCGTGTACAAGCGTCTAAGTGTCTACACTAAATGCGAGGGGGTAGGAATATTCCATGGTAACAGGACTATGAATTACTTGCATGAAGACAGAGAAGCCGAGCCATTGCTCGGTAGCTGGAAGAATGTTTATTTAAACTACTAGACAGGAATGCATCGGCTGAGGGGCGAAGCAGATAACTTGAAGGTGAAATACAGTTCTTGGCAGAGAATAGGCTGATGTCAGGCTTCGTGAGCCGCGCAGAGAATGAGACAAAGTTCATGGTCACAGATGCAGGCTCAGACTGGAGTTTTCAGAGGCAGAAGGCAAGAAGAGTTTGATGACAGAATCAGGGCCTACTTGCCTGGACTGTAAAATGGCATAAGTGAACCATATAAAGCCGGTGGCTTTTCATACTTAGGAATGGAATATCCGGCCTATTCATGGCGGATCTGACAGAGGACATGTTGACGGTGGACGCACATGTATTTGCGTCTTCATAACTGGAACTGGAGGAAACATACATGTACTTGTAACATGCACATAGAACCGTTGGGGTCCAAGATAGGGGACATAACTGACCAGAAAAATCCATATTTCCACATTCCCTCCTTGTCCCCTACTTGCCCGTCAAGAGATATCAATCTTCATTAATCCATTGATCTGTTCATATAGCATCATTTGTTCTTCTTTCTTCTTCCGGGATCTTGAATGAAAATCTTGATGTGGAATGCACGATGTGGCACACAGACCACAAATCGCTGGTCCACATTGCAGGCATAAGCAGCAACTGAATAATATGAGAAGGCCAATACCTAGGAAGGATAGAACTCTCCATCCCCAGGCTGATATCACACTCCAAAACCAACCGGACCAAGTCCAAGTGCCTGGGTTCTGGTGTATCTGGCTTACAATCTTATGAAGGCGAGTTATAGCTTTATATACAGATGGCGAATTTTCTGGTATGAAAATGCAACAGCTTGATCCGATGACCCTACAAGCTCCGCCCCTATCAGCCAGGATGACGTCAAGGACAAGACGATTTTGAAGCACAACAATCCGCATAGCAGACTGCTCTTCTGTTAAATTGCCTAAGGCGGAAATAGTTTCATTCACTACTGCTTCAAGGGTTCTAGTCAATCTACGTATCAGTTTACTATTAGTAACGGTACCTATATAGGGAAAGATGCCTTTATTGAAATCTGTGTATTTTTCCCATGCTGTTTCAGTGTAATCGACAATTGGGAGATCTCTCCGCTCTCTATTGTGTACTAAATGAATATTTCTATAATAATCAGGAGGAGCTAGGAAAACAGGTGGCAAAAGAAATGCAATGTAGCAGGTACCATCCCAATCTAGAGGTAGACGCATATATGCAGTCTGACCACATATAAAGTAGGAGTGGCGATAAGCTCTAAATGAAGATTTACCTTGATCACTGAATTCTACTGTAGTAGTGCATTTACTATGGCCCATATGTATGGAACCAACTTTTCTTACACACAATTCACCTTTCGCTGGGAATACTGACATGGTTGGTAAAACTAGTTCAACTTCGGATTCGACATTTAGAACCATGAGATTAGGAGTAAAGTTACCTAATCCATATACTTCATTTTCTAGATCAGTTCCTGTTCCTTTGGGGCGACCCTCCTTGTCAGGGTAACAGACTTTGAATAAAACTAGGTTCAAATTTCCCCATACCCAATGGTCTTGATAAACTGCTGTGTCTGAGTCTATGGAATTGATTAAGCTGAACCATGCTCCACAGGAGCCATTATGTGTAAACGGATGTGGAAGGAAAGGCAGGACTCCTTCATAATTCTGATAGGGAGGGAGCTGGCCACACACCCAACAATTAGTTGCATTACTAGTCTGATGGGAATGATGTAACATACTAATGAAAGTGTTATTGCGCAGCGCAAGTCTATAAGACAATTCATGCGGGGGTAAGTCACTAAAAGAATGTTCAGCAGTAACATTGTAAACATTTCTGGCAATAGGGTAATATATGTGCAACAATATACTTGCAGTAATTATTAAAAGACTTAAGAAAAACAAGATTAATAATGTCACTATGCAATGGCTACGCAGTGATTTACAATACGCCTGTCGTTTCATCATTTTTCGCGACTGTCCATGATTCAGGTCTAGGCGATACATGTCGGAGACAGATTCAACCGCTTCACCTAGGAGAGGACTTAAACAATCAAATCGTCCGACGGCCTAGGCCTTAATTTTAGTTTGTAGAGTTCTTTACTGTCGACCTCAGCCAGAGGTAGTTTTGAGTCAATTGGTAAGGACACACGAGGTGGGCTGTTTACATCTGAAGAAAGTCCATGAAATTTCTTGATATGACTTGAATGAATCCATCCTTTCCTGCCTTCAATCTTCACGGCTGTCCTTGTGGTCAGCAAGACCACCTTGGGTGTCTTCCACCTGGGCTCCAGCTGAGTCTTTCGGTCGAAATTCCTCACAAGGACGAGGTCCCCCGGAATTACGTCATGGGGTTTCACCTCAGTATTGTCGGGAAAGGCTGCAGCTACCTGTGAACGACAAGATTGTAGTGCAGACATCAAGGAAGCCAAGTAATCTGTCAGCATATTACAGTCAATATCAGTTATTTTGCGTGGTATAGGCGTCCCCCACATATTTGGTGGTCTGCCGAAGATCACCTCATACGGGGATAGCCCTGTTCGAGAGTGTGCTACCATTCTTGTGTAAAAGAGTGCAACTGGTAGTGCTACTACCCAGTCGACACCTTTCTCCCTGCATATTTTGGACAATCTAATTTTCAGGGTCTGATTATGTCTTTCTACGAGACCTGCTGCCTCAGGGTGTCGGACACAGTGGAATTTCCACTGATAACCTAACAAAAGTGAAACATGTTTCATTAATTCGGATGAGAACGGCTGGCCGTTATCTGAGTGAACAACACGTGGTAAACCGTATCGTGGGAAGAATTCTCGAACCAACTGTTTGGCAGTAGTCGGGGCAGTGTAATCTGAAACCGGGTATGCCTCCGTCCAGCGGGACAGAGCGCAGACAACTACGAGAACATATTTGAATCCTCGACATCGTTCCATCTGGATATAATCCATCTGGAGGACTTCAAAAGGGTGATTAGGAGGATGAAATCCACCTTGTTCTACGGGAACACTTTTTCCTGGGTTGAACTGGCAACAGATCATACAGGTACGGACCTTTTGTTTGGCTGCTGCTCGTAAATGTTTATTGAACCAAATGTGTTGAATGCTATCTAGCATAGCTTTTTCTCCTAGGTGTGCTGGACTATGTATAGTGTTAATTATAACTTGGACCATTGAATCAGGAAGGAACCACACAGACTTTTCCTTCATCATCCATCCTTGGTCCGTTTGGATCCCTCCTAATTCAGTCCATTTCTTTATTTCGTCTGGTGTAGCATGTGTCTGTATGTCAATTACGTCAAGGGTAGGATCTTTAACTGTCATACAATGTGTCGGCATCGGGACTATTGTCTTTGTCATGTCGGATGTTTGGGTTTGAGCAGTCTGTTTAGCTGTTCTGTCGGCTAGATCATTGCCTTGAGAAATGATACCAGTAACTTTCGTATGAGCTTTACATTTCATAATTGATATTGCAGTAGGTAGATGTATTGCATCTAATAAGGCATGAATGAGGGGTCCGTGCTGAATGTGGGCACCGTGGGAAGTTAAATAACCTCTCTCTCGCCACAGCACGCCGAAGTCATGTACAACTCCGAATGCATAACGTGAATCAGTGTATATGTTGACTTTTTTATTTGTGGCTTGAATACAGGCTTGTGTCAGAGCAATAAGCTCTGCGGCTTGAGCTGACAAAGTATTTATACGATTAGTTTCAATGACTTCAGTATCTGTTGTGACTGCGTAAGCAGCCACCAACTCTCCTGTATTTGTTCTCATACATGAACCATCTACATACAATGTCAGGTCTGGGTCTGACAATGGGACATCGGTTAAGTCTTGTCTAGGTTTCGTCGTTATAGTAATAACTTCAATACAGTCATGGGCTAGTGGGTCTGTTCCGGTTACTGGCAAAAGTGTGGCAGGATTTAATGTGTTACAGCGTCTGATTTCTATGTGTGGCTGAAACAATGTAAGTTCGTACCCTGTAAGTCGCGCTATAGTCAAGTGTTGTGTTTGCGTTCTATTTACAAGAACCTCTACTGCATGTGGTACTTGAACTGTCAATGGATGTCCTAACACTATGGCATCGCTTTGTCTGATTGCTAAAGCTGTCGCTGCCACTGATTTTAGGCATGCAGGCAAAGCCTGAGCTGCGGGATCTAATGTACTAGAAAAATAAGCACATGGTTTGTGTGCTCCTGCTTGTTCCTGTGTGAGTACTGACAAGGCAGTACCTTCGCGTTCTGTAACAAAGAGTGTAAACTGTTTTCTGTAACATGGCGTTGCTAAAACAGGTGCTTGACATAAAGCTTTCTTTAGGCTTTCAAAAGCTTGTGTATGTTCCTGAGTCCAAGGGAGAACAGTCGATGTGGCTGCCTCCTGTGTTGTCAACTGAATGAGCGATTTTGCTAGAAATGCATATTGAGGGATCCACTGTCTACAGTATGACGTGAGGCCTATGAAAGCCCGCACCTCCTTTTGTGTCTTGGGTATTTGCATGTTAGCTATTAACTGAATGCGGTCGGGTGTAAGCTGCCTTCCCTCCTTGGACAGCGAGTGTCCAAGATAAATAACTCGCTGGACACAGAATTGCAGCTTAGAAGGGGACACCTTGTGCCCCTTTTCGGCCAGAAATTGTAAAACTGTCAGTGATGCTTTTTCACATTCCGGTTCACTTCTCGCGGTGATCAACAGATCATCGACGTATTGAAGTAAGGCAGTGTTAACTGGCATGTGGATACTGTCAAGTTCTCGTTTCAGTGCTTGGCTATAGATGCTGGGGCTTTCTGTAAATCCTTGAGGTGCGCGTGAGAATTTGAAGCTACGCCCATTTAAACTAAATCCGAACAAATATTGGCTTTCCGGATCTATTGGGACGCTGAAAAAGGCATTTTTGAGATCAATTACAGTAAAGAATGTTGCTTCGGAATCAATGGCTGTCAGTAATGATGAGATATCGGGGACCACAGGAAATTGTGGCACAATGCATTTGTTTAATTCGCGCAGATCAATAACCAATCGATATACTGGCGGGGCCTTTGGATCTGTCCGTTTAAGAATCGGAATTATCGGTGAATTACATACATTGGAGTCTGTTTCCACAACCACTCCTTGGGCAATGAGCTCGTCAATGATTTGCAGCAAAGCCACTACAGCATCTGGTGGTAACTTGTATTGTCGCATTCGTGGTAGTACCACTCCTGCCTTTAATGTGACTCGATATGGTGTAATATTCATGCAACCAACATCAGTAGGGCCTTGTGCCCATAGATGTGTAGGTAAAGTCTGCAATCGGGGATCCATGTCTCTAGACACATAATGACCTTTAAAATCACGTAAAAACAATCTTACTCCTTCCGGAGAACAACATATTATAGCTCCCAGAGCCTTCAGTGTTTTTATTCCTAACAGGTTTTCTGGACATGATTTAGTAAGCAATAAATCTGTAGTTCGGGTCAAAGGTCCTATCGTAAGTGGAAGAGGCTGTGATACTTCATTAACAATAGGTTTTCCTGAAAAACCAAGGGAAATATTCTGTGAGCCTGAGAGGGGTGCCCCTGGAACTTCACTACGTTTTATGGTTGTTCGACTTGCCCCTGTATCGAGTAAGAATTTTCTGTCTTGGCCTAATAATTCACTATGTACATAAGGTCCTTCTTGATCTACAGGGATCTCGATAAGGGGTAAGTCAACTTCCCTCTCTAGGCTGGTTCATGCGTATCGTTGATAATCAGGATAGTCGTACTGTGCGGTCTGGTACAGTTGTCGTGTCGTGGTTTGTGTGGCAGCAACAGGCAGCGCTGGTGCAGCTGGCACAAACTGTACAGACTGTTGTGAAGCTGGCATGGACTGTGCATGCTGCGGAGCTCCTTGTTCATTCTGGTCCTGTCTAGGTGGCCGTGATCTTTCTTGTGCTTTACCTATGGTGATATTATGTTTCAAAACTGGACAATCGTGTACGTAATGACCTGGCTTTTTACAATAATTGCATGTCCCTTTTACAGGTCCGGCTGAATCGGAATGTGTCATACCCTTTTTATGTCCTTCAGCTGGAACTGTCTGAGAAACTAACATTTTCATTTTCGTGTCTTTCATGCGTCTGTGTTCATGTTCTTGTTCCTCTCTAATTCTATTGTGATGGTACTGTAACATTTGTAACATTTGTGATGGAGTGTTACCTTGCCAGGTACTCTCGAATTTTAATACTCTATTCTTTACTTGGGGCAGAGCATTTTCTACTAATTTTGTTACAAACAGATGTGGGTATGATTCGCTACTTGCTTTTAGGCCACTATTTATACCAAAACATTTTTCAAATCGGGCATAGTAATCACTAGTGTCTTCATCTTGCTTCTGTTTACAGGCTGAAATTGTACCCCAATCTTCCTTTTTTGTAGTTAGTAAACGTGGCAGTACCTGTACTAATAAACCTGGTAGTGCTTTAGTTTTATCCCCAAGTCCTGCTCCTGCAGTTCGGGCCTTTTCTTCTGCTTCTAATACTGACCATTCTATCTTTTGGTCTCCTACCTCCCACTCTTTTTCCTTGAGTTTTTCATAAATGCCAGCAGGCATCAATACCTTTAATATTGTCATAATGTCGGGATAGGTATACTCTCCCATGAGTAACATGTCTTTAATTTCTCGGTGAAAACCCGCTGGATCTTTGTCATGACTGGGTACCACTTTCTTCATTTCTAACAATTCTATTTTTGATATGGGCGTATATACAAATACGCGTTTAAACTCGTTGTCCTCGCCCTTTATTGGGTGCACTTCTCGTAGAGGGTTCTGTCTATCCATGTAATACGTGGTTCTTTCCTTGATGGGCAATGAGACACGGTCTGAACATACAAAAAGAATATACTGCTTTCTTGATTCTAGAATTTCTTTAATTAATTTAGTACCTGAACCTCTCCATCTATTCATAAGCAATTCAGTCAATATGTCAGGTAAGGGACCAGGGTCCGAATGCTGACTCTGATATAGTATAATGAGTTGTTGAATCATATAAATTCCAGCTAACCGCTGTTCATCTGGGGTGAGATTCAAAAATGTGCGTGCTACTGTATCATCACTATATTTTCCGGGACTGTCAACCCAATGGACAGCTGACCTGGCTAATTCTTGTTCATCCATAGAATCGAGAAAATGATAACCCCTTCGTTCTCGGAGTAGTTTGTCAGCTGCTTGGAACGAATGCTCGTTAGACCTTATATGGACTATGGGTGTTGGGAAACCCCTGTTATTGTCTGGACATATCGGACGTATCGGGTCAATAGGACATCTATTACTATTACAAGATCTTCCTTTACCTACATAGGCTATGGTGTCTGACTGTCCTGCGGGCAGTCCTGACCCTTCCTCCTCGTTTTGTTCGAACTCGTCTACCGCTAATCTTTCTTCGTGTAGGCGTTCTATTTCTTTTCGGATCTTTCGGCGTTGAACCTCCCTGACAGGCGGTCTATGTGGGGCGGAATTTGCATACTCGGGAGCTGCGTCATCTAAATATGAGGAAAGAAAAACATCTTCTGCGGTTCTAGGATGCCCCTTAGGATGTACCTTTATTGGAAACAATGGGGGTGGCAAGTCTTTTGGTATCTCCGAAGTAGCCTTAGGCAATCCTTCGGCCAGAAGGGGATACATACCATTCATAAGGGCATTTCTTTGTCTGTCTACTTGTTCTGATTTCACTCGGATACCTTCCTCAATTAATAAATTTTCTCGAACTTTATTGGAAATTCTCTTTACTCTTCTCTTCCTGTCTACGTGCTTTTTCTGTTCGTCTATGTGATTCTTTACGCCATAACTCAACGGCATCTTTCTGTGACTGTCTGACTTTCCTTTTCCATAACTCTTCTTCTACTTTCATGATGCACTCTGCATCCCAGGTTCCCGCTGTGGGCCACCTCTGACTTTCTGGTAATTCCTTGGTGTAGTCTACCCATAAATCAAGAAATAATATAGCGTCTAAGCCATGTTTATGATACATGAAGTACCCTGGAGTGTCCCTAGGAGGAATAGGAACGGCTTCTTCGAGTACCCCTTTTCTTGTAGTGATCTGTCTTAATTTCGAAAAGAGCGGCATATTGAGAACTGATCTGATACTTAATCTTGAACACACTTAGTACAAAAGCACAATAATGAACAACCATTCATACCACAATATGCAGGACGTTTAACACATTAAACATTAAACATTAAACATTTTTTAACCTTTAAAATAACCAACAATGATGATCGTCTGCATAACTAATCACCAAGCATAATTCTTTGACAATAACCAGATACTTCGGAATACTTGATATACTGCTAAACAGTACATATACACTGCTAAAACAGTGCAGACCGGATTTGTGTACCCAAACCCGTCTTGACCGGCACAACCTATGTGCACGTCAGAAATGCCTCCCCAGCAATGGTACTCACCGGGTAGCTTCGGAAACGGAAGGCCTCGGAAACTGGACTTGGACCGGACTGGACTCGACTCGACTCGTCGGAAACTGGACTCGACTTCGAACTGGTGGGCCTCTGTATACCTCGGATCTTGCTCTCTCAGCTAGGCTCTGGTCGGGATACTTCGCACTTCTCACCGCCTCGTCTGGGTGTTGATCGCAGCCTCAGTCGCCCCCGCTTGACCGGAGGGAGATACAGGAAATCCTGCTGGTACGCGTTATTGTCCGTCCAGCTGTGGCAGGAGACCGGGCCTGCAACTCACCGCCGGCGCGTGAGATGAGAAAGTGTCCCTGTTCGGGCGCCATTCATGTGGTAAATAAAATTTCATTACCGGGACTTAATTTGATACGGAAACATAATAAATATAGCTCAGTAAAATGAGAGGCAGAATCCGTGGTATTAGAGGTTCGGAATGGGCTTTATTCCAATGAACGATTATAATCGGTTGCTCCAAGTTCCATCACCACGGAGGTTCAGGAAGTGAAGTACATACTTTATTGACAAGAAATGACTTTTATAGAACATACATTACAATGAAACGAATACAGTAGGCGTAACAATTGATAAGGAAAATGACGATTCATATGCGTAACCGAAAATGGGTGTAATAAGGAGTAAAAAGGAACATAATTGGTTATGATGTCATATATAGGTGGATCTATAAGATAATACTTGGCATAGATGCGCGCGCAGCAGCATGACGTGTGATTGACGTGCAACTAGGGGGTGAAGGGGACTTGACATTTAGCTCTACATGTGGAGACGAAAAGTCTGGGGGGTCAAGTCAACCTAATCCCAAATCATATCTAATATCCTATG
The DNA here is from genome assembly GCF_964204655.1 of Triturus cristatus. Lineage (NCBI taxonomy): Eukaryota > Metazoa > Chordata > Amphibia > Caudata > Salamandridae > Triturus > Triturus cristatus. The sequence continues at coordinate 87,759,334 of NC_140579.1, forward strand.
TTTAAAGAACTGTGTTATCCAAAAAAAGAAGGACTCTCGGACAGAATCTATTCTATACTGACTGTGCGTGCGTGTACAAGCGTCTAAGTGTCTACACTAAATGCGAGGGGGTAGGAATATTCCATGGTAACAGGACTATGAATTACTTGCATGAAGACAGAGAAGCCGAGCCATTGCTCGGTAGCTGGAAGAATGTTTATTTAAACTACTAGACAGGAATGCATCGGCTGAGGGGCGAAGCAGATAACTTGAAGGTGAAATACAGTTCTTGGCAGAGAATAGGCTGATGTCAGGCTTCGTGAGCCGCGCAGAGAATGAGACAAAGTTCATGGTCACAGATGCAGGCTCAGACTGGAGTTTTCAGAGGCAGAAGGCAAGAAGAGTTTGATGACAGAATCAGGGCCTACTTGCCTGGACTGTAAAATGGCATAAGTGAACCATATAAAGCCGGTGGCTTTTCATACTTAGGAATGGAATATCCGGCCTATTCATGGCGGATCTGACAGAGGACATGTTGACGGTGGACGCACATGTATTTGCGTCTTCATAACTGGAACTGGAGGAAACATACATGTACTTGTAACATGCACATAGAACCGTTGGGGTCCAAGATAGGGGACATAACTGACCAGAAAAATCCATATTTCCACATTTCCACCCTTCTTACAATCACTAGTCCAGTGAGTTTTATTCTTGCAATGATTGCACCAGGGTTTCTTTTGACCTTCTTTCTTCTTTCCATTGGATTGTTGTTGGGACCCACCCTCCTTAGCAGTAGTTTGGGGCCCTGTTGAAGACTTCTGGTCTTTAGATTTCTGATCTCCACCCTTTTGGTCTGTTTTCTTCTGATCACCCCCTTGGCCCTGGTTCTTTTGCTTAACCCTGGTTCTGACCCATTTGTCTGCCTTCTTTCCCAATTCTTGGGGAGAGGTCAGATCAGAGTCAACCAAGTGTTGATGCAGTTGCTGGTTTTGACAGTTATTTAAAATCTGTTCTCTCATCATCAAATTATACAATCCTGTAAAATCAGATACCTTACTTCCCAGCAACCAACCCTCCAAAGCCTTAGTGGCACATTCAACATATTCAGACCAGTCCTGAGTCTGTGTCTTTTGGGTGTCTCTGAACATTAACCTGTACTGTTCAGTGGTTAAGCCTAACCCATCAACTAGAACACTCTTCAGGACTCTGTAATTTCTGACATCCTCTTCTCTAACAGTGAGGAGTCTGTCTCTGCCTCTTCCTTCAAAGGAGAGCCAGAGGATTGCTGCCCACTGGTCTTCAGGAACCTGCTGTACTTTGCAGGCTCTCTCAAGAGCAGTTATCCATTTGTGGATGTCATCCCCACTTTTGTAGGGGGGCACAACCTTAGACAGGTTCCTATTATCAAAGACCCTATCTTTGTCCTTAGGGACAATGCTGCCACCAGTGGGTATAGACCCACTCTCTCTAGGTTGCCTAGCCTTGTTCAGTTTTTCTTCCATCAGGGCTACCTCTAGCTCCTGCTTCCTGATCCTCAGCTGGGCTTCCTGCATTCTGGCCTCATGTTCCCTCCTCTGAGGGGTGGTCATCCTTTTCCTGGAGTGACCTTGAGAGCCTCTAGAGGCATGAGAAGCATTAGAGTCACCTGAGCGATTCCTTTGCCTCCCAAGCCCCTGGTTAAGTCCACTGGGGAGATCCAATGGGATGGTCCCATTGTCAGTCCCCAATAGCCTTAGTTTAGCTGGGCCAAGTATAACACTTGGCACTGGGCTAGTTCTCCCTTCATCATCACTACTCTCTGTATCCTCCCCACTTTCCTCCTCTGTAGTATGGTTCTCATCTAAGGGATGGCTATTGGAAAGGGGTACTTCTGTAGCATCTTCAGAAGGGGGGCCTCCTGTTCCTGACCCTAAGGGGGCTAACCGGGAAGCTTTCTTGAGCTCTCTCTGATTTTCATCATTTTGCAAGAGTTCTCTGAGCTCAGCAGAGGTAGGGTTCTTGGGCTGTTTAAGGCCTCTAAGAGTTGCCAAATGCCTGAGCTCATTCTGGTTAAGGGTAGCAAAGATGGATGGTGCCCTCTGGGGGTCACTCTCAACAGAGATGGGTACAGTGGACCCCTCTGCCCCAGCCATTGCTCTTAAGTGTGGGTGGATGTGTTGCAATCTACCTACACTTGGGTTTACCTACTAAACCTATCTAGTAGTTCTAGTCAGGGTGTGCTACTCCCTTTGCTCTACAACAACTAAGTTCAGTAGAACTTATGTATATCTAATCTTGTTTTATATGTACCTACAGGTACCTATGTGATCTTTCAATTGGTAACCAAGAGATTACAATGGTAAAACACAGCAAGCTCAAATCCAACCGCTGCTCACCAATGTGAGAAGTTGGCCTGGTATATGATGCTCACTAGTTAAAGTGATCACCTTGTACCATGCCAAGCAACCCTTATGGTGTGGTTGTAAGTCAACCTTTTTGGACTAGCTGCCCTAGTGGTAGCGTAGGCTAAGCAGTCTTTGAGGCTAAACTCGTGAAGCGTGTTAAGCCAGCTGTTTTACCAAATGCAACCCCCTTTTATACCAATGAAAGGACACCACACAGATATATATTCAAAATATATATGGATTTATTTCTCAAAGTAACCCCTAGTCTCTTTATGAGCACAGGAGCACAAATCGTCAAACAAGATTACAGTAGAATACACAGAAGTTGCACTTTATATGGATAGGCCCTGGTGGCCGCTCGAACCATATACTAAAATAGTGGTATAAGTACCACGAACAGAAAAGGGAAAAGGCCTAGGGCCTCTAGAATCGCTGGGCCTACAAGGAGCTAACTTCAGTTAGTGACCAGGAGGTCCACGGGTGGCGTGTGCAGAGCAAATAGTCACACGCGTGCTCCCATAGGTTTCAATTTGTGCGTAAAAAGTACAAAGTTACTGCAAAGAGGATCTTCCGGATGGACTAGGAACTCAAGATTTGGAACACAGGCACTAGAGATGTAATACTACACTTGGGCACAGGAGTGCCAGCTTTACCTCACCCACAGGAAGCGGGTGCATAGGCCTCGAAGTGCGTCGGGTTTCTTCTATCTGTTCCGTGGAGCCTGAAGACAAAGATGCTGCAGGCGGTCGGTCCGGGAGAGATGCGGTGGATCCAAGAGTGGATCGGAGATGTTGAAGACCTGTAAGCAGAGGGGACAGTGTTCACAGTCACTAGCCAGTGACCAGCGTGGCACCAGGTGGGTACCAGGCAATGTCGGGTGCAAACAGGAAGAAAGGTGTAGCTTGTCTCTGCAGCCACGTGGTCCCTGGAGGTCGACGACGTCCAGGAGTCGGTTCACGAGCTGTCCCACGCAGGCTCTCGCTGTCGGCGGTGTCGGCGACTTGATCGAAGCAAACAAGCCTTGGCAAAAGCAATTGTTGTAGGTGATGAAATAAGCTGATGGTTCTGACCAGCAAGGTCAGAGGGACTGCTCCTTTGGAGGGGAGCAAGGGCCAGTCTGGAGCAACCAGACCAGCGGTGTATTTCGTGAAGTTCGTCGCCAAGATGGCTACTAGCCAGCGGGCCAGCAACCGGTTAGGCGCGTCGAGTGGCAAAATGCAGAAGGGCCCCACGCAGATCGTGGAGATGCTGGAGGGCTCACCTTTGGTGCAGATGCTGCTCGAGGGTTGGGCTTCTCAGATCCCAAAGCACAACTTGGAGGGAGCCTCGGTTGTTGCACTTGTCAGCTTGTCGTGGTCGTTTCAAGATGGCTCCACGTGTCTCGGTGCCTTCACGGGTCTCCTCTTTTCAGGGACTGTGGATCGGGCGGTGAGAGGTCTGGAGGTCCAGGTCTTGTCAGTCTCTGGGCTCGGGCTCCGGCGGGAGGCGGCGGCAAAGCAGACGTTGATTCGCTGGATGGTGCTTGCGTTAGCAAGGTGGTCACTCCCTGACCACAGGGGAGATTTCCTTCAGTCTTCTGTGCAGCAGAATGTCGAAGTTCCCGTCTTCTTCTTAGTTTCAAGTTGATTCCAGGATGTCTGAAGTCTTAGGACACAGCTCCTACCTTTAAGCGGATTCTAGGGGCCGGACTACCTGCTAGGTCCCTCCCTATGGGTGGGACCAGGAAGGGGGGTGGTTACACCCCCAATCCTTTGTCCAGCTCACCCCAGGCCCGGGACTGGTGTGCCCCAGGACCGGTTTGAACTGGCATATGCACCGAGGCTCCTTGTGAGCCACAGGCATGTCTGGTTTCTTTCAAGCCCTACCTGACCAATACACAAAATCCTGTCTGGGGTGGTGCATGCACCTCCCCTGGCAGGAAACCCTTTGTCCACACCTCCCAAGCTGGAAGGACTCCCAGCAGCAGGAGGGCAGACTTGTGTCTGTGGTGGCAGCATCCATTTTGTGGAGCTGAGGCTATGTCTGATTTTACCCGGGTTTCAGGTACTGTACATGTCGTGTCCCTCTAGAAGGGTGGAATGCTAACCCCGTCGCCAGAATTGGCGAGGGGTTAGTATTCCAATTCGTATGACACCTTACTCGACATGTTTTGATAAAGCCAAACCAAAGATAGCATTTAACCGCGAGGTTCATAATGCACTTAAGAGTATATGGTATGACGATATCTGGAAACAGTAGAAGGAAGTTGTTCCGACCACTGCAGACAGGCTCAGCTCATGCCAGAGCACCATCTCACATGGAACCAAGCACTCTGCCTTCAGGATTGTTAAGGCCTGCCATAGGAGTGACTTATAGGTTAACATGTGTTCCATTTAAGGTTAGGCATAGGTATACTACACCTAAGTAAGAGGTGGTTACACCAACTTACCCCAGCTGAGTGATCAGCCAGTTGTGTCAAATTGTTAGGCCAAGCCTGGGGTGGCATAATACATGCTTCAGCCCCTGGCAGGCCTTGGGTACACCAATGCCCTGGGTACCTAGTGTACACTGGTACAGGGGCTGACAGGGTGATCCACGTCCAATTGGTTATGCACCTAGGGTGCATAGTTTTAATTTAGTAGAGAGAACAGCAGGCTGGGGGTCTGATTGGCAGGCCCACAGCCTCAATATGTCAAAAACCAGTGAAGCAAAAAGCAAAAAATTTGGGGTGACCATAGGATAGCAGACCCTACTCTCCTACATCGCATTTGCGAGATTTTGAGCTATTGGCATTGTAAATGACAACGCCTTTTATTTATGTGTTTTGAAAACTTGCAAACGGTTTGTAAATACGCACTTTGTACTTATAGAAGCAAGGCTGGCAATAAAAGAGGCACAGTTACTGCCAGCCTTGCTTCTCGTAAGCAAGGACTATAAGCACCGCTTGCACGTTTTCAAAACACATAATTAAAAGCATTGTGGAATACCTTACTGACTCTCTTTCTGTAAAGTCCATGCAGTCTCCCATTGTTTGGGCTCTTCACCTTCATGGTACATGTATGTATGTGTAGTTTAAACTATTTAAACCAGTGTTTCCTAAACTGTAGGTCGTAAGCCACTAGTGATTTTTGGTGAGTCGTAAAAGTCCAAGCTATAAATTAAGATGCCTTTAAACTCTGAAGTGCGGCAAATATGAAAAGTTAAATACAAAGGCAGTAGTCAAATGTCATGCTGTATCTTCTGACAAATTGCTGCTTATGCTTTTAGTTTGCGCAGTTCTTGCAAAATCGTTTGTAAAAAAAAAAAAAAAAAAAATCATAAAAGGGGCTTGGAGCCCGCCCATTACTTACCTTTACTTACAATTAGTTGGATCCCACGTCACTCTTGTTTCCTTTCTTACTGTTGGTCAACTTCTCTTGCCTCCAGCTTCCTGCTTGGCTTCACGTCTTCGAACTTGCTGTGGTACTTGGACCAAGTACTGCTTCCGGCAGCCTGTGTCCTTCCATTGGTCGAGCACTTTTAACAAACCTATTTTTTTAAACTTTTCAGCTTCTACATGCAGTTGGTTGCTTGCCCGTCCCTACCACCACCGCACTTCTTTTGCTGCATGCCCCTTTCCGTTCATGCTGACCTGTCCCTCCCACCACCTCACTCCAGTCGTAGCATGCCCCTTTCTCACATTTTTGTTAGTCGTAGCTTGTTTTATATAGCACAAAGTCGACTTGAAGCGCTTTACATGTGTGCTGGTTACATTACACACGGACATATTAGTTTTAACAGGCACATGGAGATTAAGTTATTTGCTCAGAATTATAGGATGTTGTGCCGGCACCGAGGCTCAAACCTGGTTCTCCAGCTCCCAAGTCAGCAGCCCTGGCCACAACGCCACAGCCTCTCTATGTTCGGTGTTCCAGATTTCTGTTATGTATAGTTTTAATAGTAAACTCTATGTCTCTGCAAATTTAGTGGCCTTTCAATAGAAGATGTGCTGCCTGTTAATGAGTGCACTGGCAGACGATGCTTTAGTTACATCAAAAAACCACCTGCCTTATGTCCATTAAAGCTAGGTGGGCCGCAAAAGTTTGTTGTTCTAAAAAGTGGAAGTGGTTCTAAAAAGTTTGTGAAGCTCTGAACTAGACAGTGGTTAAGTGACGCACTATTGTGCGCTAGACTTGCCCCTACCACATCTTTTTTTTTTTTCTCAAGCTTTCCATAACCATGGTTTATTTTTGTCTATGTTGCTTCTGCGTTGTGTGGATTCTGCACATACTTGCATTTGTTCCAAGCTATATACATGGGTGCCTATAAATAGGTTTGAATTCTTATCTGTGTTGCTGTTTGACTGAATTGATATGTTAGTCTACATGTTTGTGTGAATATATGGATGTCTGCATTTGCATTGTTTGTGTATGTGAATATGTGTGTCCTTTGTTAATCTGTGTATTGATACTAGTAACAAATTGTTCTGTGGATTGGTATAACTAGTGGCGCACACTTAAATTGTCAGAAAGTGATGTGGTTTGATCTGAGCACTACTACACTCCTCTAAACGGAAAGGTGGCCACCAAACCACCTTAGTGAACTGTACAAGCTCAATACATTGAAAAAAACGCCTTTGAGCACACCGAATCAAAGAGTCCACTGCAATTATATCAACAATCTGTCCTTTAATATAATCTTCATGTTTCCAGTTTTCACCCTTTGAGCCAAGTCTTTGAACTTTTAGCTAACTTCATCCGGGCCTAATATTAACAATTAACTGTAATGCTACCAATGAAGATGGAATTCTTCATGTGCAAAATGCTATATTTCATATCCCAATAGCACCGGAGAGTACTCCTGATATTGTTACAACATCCTTATATTGGTAGCATTACAGTTAGTTGTTTATATTAAGCCCTGATGAAGGCGTGGGTGATATGCCATCTCGACGAAACATGTGTTGTCAAAAAGGTCTACGACTTTGCTCAAAGTGTGGAAATTGCGGGCATGAAGATTGTATCAAAGGATGGGTTGTTGATCTAATTGCAGTTGACTCTTTAAATCTGTGTGTTCAACTGTGTTTTATCTGTGTATCTATACTGGTTATCTCTGTGAATGTTTTATATCCAAATCTATTGGTGTGGTCGAAGGTATGTAGAAACCCTTCATCAGAGAAGTGTGTGTCTGGGGATCTGTGGGATTACCACAAGCCTACAGACCGAAACAGCGTACTAGCTTTTTCAAGCTTCCATCCACGAAGTCTTATCAGGAACCTGCCTTTATCCCAGTTCATCAGGATTCGTAGAATTTGTTCTGACACTGAGAACAGTTCCACTGAATTACTTGAAACTTCTAAACGGTTTTCAGCAAGGGGTTACCCCCAGGAAGTTCTTACGAATTGTTTATCAAAAGCTATGGCTAAACCTCGTCAGGATCTCCTAACACAACAACCATGCATTCCTCAACAACGACTGGTATTTGTGACTAAATTTTCAACCATTTCTCCCGACATAAGGAACATCATTAATTCCCGTTGGGAACTTCTACAACAAGAGGAGGATTTTCATGACCTGTTTCAACATAAACCCCTGTTTGCATATACTAGAGGAAGAAATGTACGCACTCTCTTGAATTCCCCGGTCATCACTAAGGAACCAACTGTATACCATGGGACGAGAAGATGCTTATCTTGTATTCATTGCAACAATGTAATCACAGGGAACATGTTAACCCATCCTTTATCTGGCATGAAGATACAGCTCAAACATACCAGCGACTGCAACACAGCTAACGTCATTTATTGCATTAAATGTCCTTGCGGAAAAGCATACGTAGGGAAAACCGAACGAAAAATTAAAACTCGCATAACTGAACATAAATCCAGAATCAGACACAAGAACACTACCTGAAGCCTTGCAACTCATTGGACCGAGGCCAAACATACGATTTCACAACTGCGGTTCCAAATTATTGAGACAATAAACGTTCGACCAGGTTTAGATGTTACCAACATGCTGTTACGTAAAGAAATCTACTGGATCCAAAAACTACATACTCTGACCCCATCTGGTCTTAATGATCGTCTGGATATGTCCTGTTTCTTATAATAAGTCTTTCTAAAGTAAACCTCAGGATTCCCTCAACACTCAATCTCTTCTTCCCATATCATCTATATCTTCTTTCAATTACACACCTGCGTTTGGATGCAATAGTCCTGGACAGTCCTCTGATCTCATTACTCACTCTCCATTTATCACACTACACTTTTAGGTTTTTGACATTTATTATCTGTACCTCAACTATCACTTTCTGGTTGCGAAGCCTTCTTTCTTCCCATGGAGTTTGGTCTATATATATTTTTTACACCAGCTATCTTTTTTCTTCTTTACAGTACCGTATGCCTTTGAGGGCAGTTAGTTGTCCCGTTCCCTTTTGTATTCCTTACTTACCGTATTGTATAGATTGACCTTGAAGCCCGACATCGGGTTCGTTTTTGACATTTCTCCCCCCGTTTTTTAGTAGTTTATTATCTATCTTCACTTATCCCCCATCGTGTTTCTTATGAGGTAGCTTCATGATTTTATCCCTATTACATGTGCACTTGTCCTTAGTAGCATTAGACCTTTACTATTACATCATGGCGGGACTCTCGCCTGTCCTGTTTCTATCTTTAATATGGTCCACATAGGACGTCACCCACTGGAGCCGTCCTCCCTTTTTAGTCTTTATCTAGCGGCTTTCTGCAGTCTCGCGAGTATTCCCTCCAGGTACTGGTCCTCACCTGATCCAACGGTTCGCGCTCTTCTTCTCTGACATCCATGTAAGTTTCTCTCAATGTTTTTTCCGCATAGCTTCGTTTGTTTTCAAGGCTGTTTTTCGTTTGTTTCATGAGACTGCCCCATCATTCTTATCCATATATTTTTACGTTTTTTAGCACAACACCACTTTTGTTTCACCACGTGATCAGCGGTGGGTAAGTGGGAAGCCACGTTCCCTCATATCTTATCATTTCGTTTACCCAGCCTTTTTTCTACAATTTGCACCGTTGTTTCTCCCGCAGAATTATATTGGCTGGTATTTACGATTTTGCCCGCAATCTTCCCTTCAATGCGTTTCTTTTTGGTACATTAGTCAAGGTGAGTCCACCTCGCCATACATACCTTTGAATCACCTTTTCCTCCTCTCATATATTCCAGTAGAGTACAAATCATCACTTTCTTGATTATCACCACGGTGTATGACTTTTTCTGGTGGCGTGGTTCTTGCTGCCTCCATTTCAGCACAGCAAATTGTTGTATTCACACACTGCAAAAACTGGGTCTTGTCTCACCACTGATGTAGTGTGGCTAATAGTTTGTTGAATCATTTGTAATGGGTTTCATTGGGTACAACCAGTATGTGTTTGATTATTAGTAATGTCAATCATTATTGTGTTTTTGTTTTTAGATTTCCCCTGACGAAGGGACGTGTCGGTCCCGAAATGCATTGGGCTCATCTTTATTCTCTCGTGTACTAAACTGTGTTAACCAAAAATGTACCTTGTTTTGTTTATTGACATATGTTTATCAGCATCAGGATACACTACAAGCAATGTATTCTGTAACAAAATGAATTATATGTATATGTGTGAAAATGATTTACATATATGAATCAATATATGTTCATTGAATTCAATTGATCTGTTTGATTAATTTGCATCTGATAAGGTGATTAATAATCAAGGGTCATAGTTACCCCTAGCACTGTGCGCAGTGGCGACTACCGCATGGTTAGTTTCTTTTTCTTTCAGACATTATGCTCGATTGACAGTGAGCATACCACTCCAGCACCTTAGTCACAAGTGATAAAATCAATTTTCTATCTTGAACAAATAGGAGTGCGCTGCCTCCCCGTTATTTGTCTGGGGATCAGGCATAATTTCATGTCAGGTGCGTGACACCACGTGACCACAGAAAAATTACTTGAGTGAACATAGAACTTTGAACACAGTTCACCTAGGTACGTGAACTATCAATATGACTATGCACAAAAGCATTGGCCATTTGTCTCTTTTTAATACATCCATGTTGGTTTATACTGTTATTACAGATTCTATTTTTAGCGTCGCCCCAGGGAAAATAGTAAGTGCCCTGACCACACCGTGTCACTGATCTTATCACGATGAGGTGTAGGGTGCATGACCACTTATGACTGTAAGACGCTCTCAAATCATTTTGACAATTCTTTTGATTCAGATGTGCATCTTTTGAGACGTTTCCCATTTCTTTATTTATTTCAGATTACCCCTGATGAAGGGATCCAGAGTCCCGAAATGCATTGGGTTTTGTTGTTTTGTTTGGGCAAAGTGTGTAATGTTTATATTTTGCAATGGTCTACTTCGTTTTTGTAAGCATCACATATGCTGAAAAATACATGAAGTTTGAAATGCTGTAATGTGAAAATCATCACAGTGTAATTTTTTATTAATATTGCATAATTTTGTGTACCATACACCAATTTGTAGTGCACGTTGGAGACCTAGTCGCCTGATAGTCGAAAGGCCATCGCTGCCTCAAGCTCAACAAAGGGCAGTGTCTGCAGTGTGTGCTTGGTCTGTAGCTTGACAGTGCATATTGGTAGTTGATTGGTTGTGATCCAGAAGTAGTGAGTGTGTGTACAGACAGGTCAGCAGTGGTGAATATGTGTGCAGTTGCAGTGAGTCAGTGGCGGCTGCTTTAACAGCAAAGTGGTGTTCCAAAGCAAACGCCGGGGGTTGGGGGGAAGTAGGTGGTTGGAAGGGGAAATAACAACATTTAAACACTTACCTGCCGCTGCAGCGGCCACCTTGGTGCTCCTCTCCTGACCTTGGGCACACTGCACAGACTCCTATGGGCAAATCACAGCGCTGCTGTCATGCTGGTTATACAAGCATGAGAGCAGCGCCATAATTGGCCTGATCGGGGTGACTTGACGCTTGCTCAGGCACAGGGAGCCTGTGCTATTTCTCCATTCGGCTGTGCATCACAGCTGGGTTGGAGAAATGTAAGTGCGCATGTCGGTTTGGCCGTCCTAAGAAAGCCGGCCAAACCGGCATGCGCACTTAGAGTGCAAAACTCTCCTCCCTGCAGCTGAGTGACGCTCTGTCAGGATGGTTCTGCCCCTGCCCTAAGGCTGGCAATTAACTCAGTAAGAAAAATAAAATGATAATAAACTGGTTTTATTATCATTCAATTTTTTAGTAGGTGACGTCTCTCCGCCATAACTGAGGTGCTGCCCCTGGTGAGTGTGTTGGGCTGTTCTCAGTCGCATTGTGTTCAGAGCTGCAGTTGGGGCTGTGATACTGCATAAGCATGTAAGAGACCAACGCAGGGTGGAGGGGCCTGGACACCGGCTGGCGGTTTCCTTGGGAGCTTCAGGTTCTGAGAGGTTTAGCTTCTGAAAGTGTGGTAGGAGATGTAAAGAAGCCACTGCTATGCGAAATGCCCAGACCCTTTCGATCTCAAGTGTGGAGTGGTGTAGGTTTGAGAGATGGCAATGGTAGGACTTGGCGCGCCAGAAGATATAGGCTGCCTCAGACATGGCAAATAGTTACGGCAGGCCTCCCTATCCATTTGTTGGAGCAGCATGAGACATAGCAGAGTCCCTCAAACCACTTGCATGCCCATCCATGCTTCACTACCTTATGGCCTAAAACCTTATGGAAAAGGAAGGAGTGCAGTGGGTGCTAGCTGTGAGGATGTGAATCCTCCTATCCCTCTAGTGAAGGTAGATAAGCAGTTATGTCCCCTACAGGGGAAGAATATAAGAAGGGAGATCATTCCAGAGAGGTTGTGGAGCCCCTGGGGCTGGACTGAGTGCTGCAGTGTATCTCCGGCAACATTATGAGTGACCATTGTGACTGATGGCCCTTTGGGACTAGCCGTGTTAGGTCTCATACTTCTACATATCATGGTTTTCCTGTAGTTGGCGAGGTGGCCTCTTCGGATAACTCTTGATCGAGCACAATGGCTATAATAAATATTCAACCATGGCACCCAGTCAACACTACTGGGATCTGCCCCCTTGGGTAGACACCTTAGTGTACATTTGGTTATTTGGGATGGGCTTAGTATTCTTTTCCATTTAGCTTTCGATGGAAGACAATTTAAAAGAATTGTACATCTTTTAAATGGTCCTACTTATGTCTAATGTATTTAAAACCAAGAAGAGAACTGTGCCTTTAGTTGGGGCTTTAAAAGGGTTTTGTTAAGTGATATCCTATATATAGGTTGATTATCTTAGTATTTAGAAATGCCAGTGACGATCATAGGTCTCTCTCAAGGGGGTTTCATGTACGATACTCAGGTGTTCGTGCCTTGAAACACTTGTTGACTGTGCTCAGGTTTCCCATGGCAAGCTTAATCTTGTAGTCTTCATACAGTTTCACCTCTGATTTCCACAGCCCTTATGACCCCTTATTGTTGTTGTTTCTCATCCTCAGACCAGTGATGGGATCAAGGAGAATCTGAGGAAGGAGATTTTGGAGTATACGTTTTCAAGCTCGTTCTTCGATATATTTGTAAGTGCGACCTGTTTTAAGGTCTGAGTTTAATCAAGACCTTTTAATTTTACTACCATTATACAGATAATATACTAACTTATGGGGCCTTCAGCCAGCCCTCTTCATCCTTTGGTCGTTTGTAATGGGTGGAATAAATGTGCATGACTCCACAATATACATTATGGGGCAATGTGTGGGCCACTTCAGCCATCAAGTGCCGGCACGCTGCCCTTTCGCAGATTCACAAGGAGCACGTCCACACAAACATTCAATCAATTAAGTGCCAAGGACTGCTATTGCACTGTGTGCTGTGACATCCAAAAAAGATTTTGCTTTTAGCCAATATTTTCTTTATTTTGTTAATTTTTTATTTGAGAGCCCAGCAGTTTTCCCAATAAGGTTTTTTAATTTTTTTTTATTTAAAAAACAGGACAATGCAACAGTAGCATTGACAAAGCAAACAGACTGGCGACAATGCCTGTCCCATTGACTTTGCCAGTGTTTGCTTCCTTTCCTTAATTGTAGTAATATGCAACAGCAATCAAAATCTACAGGATTTATTTCCCAAAAGCGGAAGAAAAGAATGCAACATGCAGAACCCATGATTAAAACAATGTATATTCCGATATCTTTTCTACGTGTTCACTACATACAATTTGTTTCACTGTGTTCCTGTTTTTCAACTGAGTTTAGAAGCAGAATACTCCCTCACCTCTCTGCATTGCTCCGTTTTTAATACTTAATTCCTACTTACTTTTCCTGCCTCACTTTTGATCAGCCATCGGTTTCTGACCTTTCCCCATTATTTTTCTCAATTCCCCTCACTTCCTGTTTAGCGTTGCAGGAGAAATAGAAAACAGACTACTGCAACCTATGCCCCATTCAAGTGTTCAGGTTTTCTGTTTTCTGTTTTTTTGCATAAACAACATTATTTTTAACTTCTAACGGTTCATTTTTGAAAACTTTGTGTTTACATTTTTTATATTTGTCTTTGCATTTATCTTTGCTTTGCCTCGTCCGGTGCCTTGAAGCTGTTTGTGCTAAATAAAGGAAGTAAACTAATCTGACCTGTGGATCATTCCAGGTGTGCGTTAATGTCCCCTTTTTAGGTCTTAGCTGTCGAAAGCAGCGCATGCGCTGCTCGCGGCATTCGAGAGCTTCTTGAAATCAATGCATATTCTGAAGCTCTCGGTGGCGGAGTTGAAGACCCGCCCATCTTTTTAATTGGTTAGGGTCATCTTACCTGCAAAACGCTGGCTTCTGATTGTAAAGGAGGCTTCTTAGTCCCTCCTTGTTGCTGCCATGTCTCCTTTTGGCCACGCCTCCCGGCATTGGATCGTTTACCGGCGGCGTGACACTCCATTATTTGTCCCCACGCACTTTTTTCTTCTCACTTGGCTTAAAATCGCCGCTGAATGTTTGCAGGACGCGATTTGTTCCAAAAGGTAAGTTTCATGCTGACTTCTCCATGGGTGGGGATTTGTTCCATTACTTTTTGACTCTCGCGTGTTTATTTTCGCATCGCGCTTTCACTTAAAGTGAAAGCGCGAAGCAAAATATACACGCGGCTGCGTTTGCATACAGTTTGTTAGTAGGATTCTGGGTTCTGAACAGAGGTCGCCCTGTGCCCTCTCAGTCTTTGAGCGGCTCTCCCGACACACCCGCAAAGCTCTAGGCGTTGCATGTTTGTTTTTGTTTTTATTATATATGTTTAGCCGGGTGTATGTATTGTGATTGTCTGGTAGCTGATGGCCTTCCGCGGCGCTGCGAGGGAACGGGGGGACATATGAGTGGTGGCGTGGCTGGATCCGCATCTTATGGTTTCGCTATTGCATTAACTTGTGTTTGAGCGCCCTCTAGTGTGCCTTTTGCACTCCTTTTTACTTGAACGTGATCCTGGACCACACTTTCTGAACGAAAAAGCCATAAACTAGAAATTCAAATGTTGTTGTTGTTTCAGCAAAGTAAATTAGTTAAACCACTCTTATTACCTCTCAATCACACGCTCCATGTCATGATACATAACAGGACTACTCCATTCCCCATCACCAAAACCTAATGGAAATGTATGTCACCATCCACAAAATGGCATTGCCTTGATGAACAGCCCTTCCGCCCAGTTGCAAAGAATGAAAACTGTGTGGAAGGCAATAGCTGAGCGGGGTTATACCATAGCCCACTCTCTCAGTGCATCATTTTTGTTAGTTGTTAGTTTGTTAGTTTTTGTTTTGTTTTTAAAGAATGGAACAGGTCGTCCAGACAGCAAACGCTGTTTGTAGTCAGACTTCATAAAAAAGCACACGTGTCTGCAGGTTCTTGATTTTGCAGATGATGATGGCTTTTGATGGATATTTTTGCTCCTCTCCAGATTATCCGTAGCCTGTTCACATGGAAACCATAGCACCTGCTAATACTTAGTGGTGCAGGAATAATTCTCCTAGGGTAGGGTGCAGTGTTGTGACTGTGTGTTTGGCAATCAGTCAAGTTGGTGATAAAGCTTTATCTGTGTCTTTAAATTTAAAGCAATAACTCGCTTGCAGTAGGGACGTCAACAAAATATGCGCACAGTAGCCCCGTTTAAGCGCGTGATCATGTTTCAGGAGGATTGCTTTGAAATCAGGTCTTATGAAAGTGGAACCACCCTTCCCCTTGACGTGCTGAAAACTTGTCCGTTCTAGAAAGCAGGTTCGCCCACTTAGAAAAAACACATTCCTAAGCATGTTCACAGGGTTTGCAAAGCAATGTGTTCCGCATACCACAACTCACCTAATGCAATGCCTGCTCTCTCTAGGCTTTTTTAACTGTAGAACAATCTCTGTTTCGGAATACCTGTTGACAAACAGTCCTGTCAGTTGACTCTTAAAGTACAAACAGTTTGGGGCCGGGGTGGCATGTGGCTTGGTTGTTCAGCTGTCACTTGCGGAATCAGGAAGCCCGCCTCCCGCACCGGACCAAATGGTCAAATGAAATCGTATTGTTTTCTGTAATGCAATTTGCACAATGACACTTTCCCAAAAGACGAACACGTTTTCTTTTATCCACGTAATATTTTGTTCTTCGTATAAATTAGAGCAGTCAATACCCTGGATGAACTGACTGATAAGGTCTGGGAGATTCACTGACAGGCCATTGCATCTGAAAGAGCAGACCCAGCAAGCCAGGAACTGACTGCTCAATCCATGTGGGTATTTTTGGCATTGGCCTGTCTTTTTAGGTCTCGGCTGGTGAAAGCAGCACGCATGCGCTGCTCTCGTCATACGCCTCCACCTCTCAATGTGGGGCCGTCAGTGTAGAGACCGAGCAGGAGTTCCAACATTCTCTGGGAAAGATGTCATCATCACCTGAAGTCCCAAATCCGCCAGGTCAAAGAGTGGAGCCCAGTGAGATCACAGGGACTTATGTGTGAGTATGCCACGCGAGTGATAGTGCACTTTACGGATACATATAACATAACATGTCAGTGCTTCGTTTGTAAACAAGCATTGAAAATGCAATAGATCTTGCCTTTTATTAAGTTAAAGCCATTTGTTTTGCTAATAATATTGTATAGCAAAGCAAATGGCTTTAACTTAAAGGCGAGACCTATTGCATTTTCAATGCTTGTTTGAGTTTGACGATGCACCATTTAGACATTCGTTCAGAAGTGTCCATGGCCTATGAAGAGCAGTAGAGAAGATGGTCTGGCTTCAATCATGATGTTTTTTTGAGAAACCTTTACTACATTGAATTTACCCCTTCTCAAAAGACCCTGCAGGCGATAGGCCAAGGCACTTTATTTTTGACAGCAGTGAGGACACCACTGAGCACAGGGCGAGATCCTGTTGCACTGGACTGCGAGGGTCCTCATTCAAGAAGATCCCGTGCGCCCTCCCAACCATTGGTAGCATGAGACCTTTTATCCTTGACTGCACTATTTTACCCTGGAGAACACCACGACTGACAGCGTGGGATGCCTTGAATACCCCACAGCTGTCACGGTGAGATCCAGTCATCTTTGATTACATGGAACTCCACATTAGCGGATATCCACCACAGCCTACAGGCTGAGGCACATTCATCATGACTCCAGTGAATGTTCTTTCTTGGAGGAAATTCTCCATTTACCCCTGTCAATAAAAGAAGGAAATTGGGCAAAACAGAAAACTGGAGCCCAGCCCCCAAGACTGTGCAGGAATGTTTGGGCTAATTTGATCTCTAAGCTATGTAGTGAGACTGTTAAAGTAAAAGATAACGCAAAATGAAATCAGTTGTTCTTGGCAAACCAGAAAGTGCAAAAAACTATACGGTTGTGCGATTCTGGCCCTCTATTGGTTCTGGGACACGATTTTAAATCTGCACCACACTGCCTTTGAGTTAAAATGCTCCATCTAATCTCCATTGCACCAACTCCTCTCCACCTCTAATCCACACACCTTGTTTATCTTCTCTAGGTTCTTGCCTTTTTTCGATTCTCAGGCTTGCTGCTGGGGTATGCGGTATTTCGTCTTCAACACTGGTGGGTGATAGCGGTAAGTAGTACTGTAACTTTTGCCCTATATGGAGGTACACACTGTGATAGACATGCCCGTTGTTTGAAGCGGTGATGCCTGGATTGAGTAGAGGACATGGGACTAGTGAGTTTGCGCTGGTTCTGTCTGTAGCTACATGGTTTAGCAGCAGCCAATGCAGGAGGCAGGGACTTGGAATGAGGTAGGGCCACACTCCCAACCAAATTAGAGCTTCAATAAATCAGGTTTATAAAGCATGGCTAGTCAGCCGATAGGCTATCCAGGAGCGTGCAGGCCCCGGAGACTTATTCGACCAGCCAGATCTTGAGGGCCATTAGGAATTCCAGAAGTGATGTGATGTTCCAGAAGTGCGTCGGGGGTGTGGCGTGAGACTATGTTTAGAGGAGCAGCAGCAGATGCTACTCGTAGGAAGGTGAGGCTTGCTGTTTGGAAGGCCGCAAGGACAGCGATGCTAGGAATGTGAGAGAACTGTTGGTATTTGGAAGGCAGTATGACAACTGCCGCTTCGGGGAGGTGGGTTATTTCCATTTTGAAGTGGAAGGTGAAAGTTGGCCCTTAGAAGTGGGGACTGCAGCAGCCAGTGCTTTGAGGTGACTGCAATATACAGCCAGTGCAGGCTTCTTAAAGTGGGTATACAGGTGCTTGGAAGGAGAGGTAATGGACAGCCGGTCCTTTAAAGCTGACGGGCAATTCATGTGTTTGTTTCTTGTGTGGCATTACATAAACCCAATGCTTCATTAGGCTTCATTTAGCAAATAATGTCTGCATTTTCTCATTTGCCCACTTCTGATGGGCAACCCCTAGCAGGTCAAAGAGAAATGCATGCTCTCCATGAATTGTTGGAAATGAAACAGACGGCTCTTTTTTCCATTTTTATACGTAGAATGTTTCGCCACTTTTTCTATCGGTAAATACCCACATCTCTATAATTGGAAGTGAGCAAATTCCCTTAAAGCTGCTGCAGATTTTGAGCATTTCTGCACTCGTCACTATACATATGTTGTATTTGCTCCAAAAATCAACAAACTGTGATGTTATTAAAACAGCCCTTTATCTATCAGTACTTTTGACTACTGGCAGTGCGTGTTGTTCTTTTTTTTTTTTTTTTTTTTTTATCGCATTTTTTAAATTATAAACAAAACTTTGGCATTTAAATTCCTTATTCATGCAGTCTGATCTTGGGTTGTTGATGAAAATGTCTACTTTGCTAAATGAGTGCTGCCAGCATATGGTTTATCTAGTGCTCTAGATACCTACTCTGTGTAGCCCGTGGTGGGATGACCGCCGACAGTACTTAATGGCAGAGGGATTCTGGTGCTTTGAAGGGAGGTGGATGCTGCGTGGAGCTGTGGCAGGAGTCTGCTAGTCCCCGGATGGGATCCGGTGAATCGCAGGCAGGTCACTTCATTGGTTTTTCCCAAGGGGGTATTGTGGTGGGGGGACCTCTGAAGTATACCCGGTGTTGTGAACTGTGCACCACTGACCATTCCCTTTGCTCTTTTCTCAGATCACCACACTGGTGTCCTGTGCCTTTCTGATCGCAAAGGTCATTCTGTCTGAGGTGAGTTAGCTGTTTCCAGCTCTGGCCGCTTGTGCTCAGGTTCAAGTTTTACACATTGACAGTTTATGGTTTCTAGTTGGACTAGTCTGGGTTGAAAGAACTAATGTATATTAGTGAGATTTCTGTGGAAGAGTTGACTTTAAAATCTTCCTATTATCAAAACTATCATATGACCTTAGGCACACACTAAAAGTTCACAAGATAATAAAATATATAGTCGTAAACATTCATGTCTTTTTTTATGGTTTATTTTCGGCCAGTTGGCCAACAGGTGTCTCATCGCCTTAGGGTATATCCCTACGACTTCATGAGGGCTGTTGAGCTAAACAGTTATTTAAAGCCTTTCCTCTACTTCCGGTTGACAATCCGACCCGGAGTAACCTGTTTTGTTCACAGTTCCAACCAATATCACGTATTTTTAGGTCTCGCCTAGCGTTGTAGCGTGCACGCGCTGCTCGCTCTGTGAGGCTTCTTGTAATCGGGATTTTTGGGAAGTTGAGTTTAAGCCCCGCCCATCATTCTGATTGGGTTGAGTCAGCTTTTATGCTAAACGCTGGCTTCCCATTGAAAAGGAGGCTTTTTGGTTACCGGCCTGTCTCCTTCTCGAACGGCCCATCCAGACAGGATCGTTTGCTTCATATTAGAAGGGATAGCAGGCAAGCTCAGCGGAATAGGCAATGTAGAAATACACCGACTAGCAGTCACCTAACAACCGTTGCTGATAAATTGATTGGTCTCGTTTAGATTAGCAATAGGCATTGGCATAGCCACTAGTCTGGTATTGGCCACCAGCCTTTTGGTTTTGTCATTGCTTACTTTGTGATCATTATTGCTAAACGTTATTGTTGTTGAACCTCCCATACCCTCATCAATCAATCACAAAAGAAAAAAAGCTTACGGACAAAATATTTTTGCAGTCTGAAAAAATAAACATTACTATGATGGCTCCAAGCACTGGAGGAAATTACCTTGTGTGCGGGTGTGCTCCTTGTGAAAGCGCAGACTGCTGTCACTCACAGTGAAATTAGCCAGTGGCGGAAGTGGGCTGACCCATTGCCCTCGGCTGTATGCTGTAGTGGGAGGAAAAAAGTGACAAACACCAAGAGACCAATGGAAGAAGAGGACTGCCCGAAAGCCCCTATAATAAGTAATTATATTATACATATTATTTTAATAAAATCCAAAAGTGTTCTCTAACTCTTGAACCATTTGTTCAGTGCACACTGCAATGTTTTTATGTAGCGTTCACGACTAAATATTTGGTGTTAGGTAGCGCTATAGGTAACTAGTGCTACTGTTGCCCAGCTCATTTTTACTCAATTTAATGAGGTTTAAAGATTGAAAGGCAGAGTCCACTCCTCTGGGCTTTAAACCGGTGACCTGCAGGCTGCACAGTTATCAAAGCAGCAAGTGCAGAAATTAGTGGAGGTATCATTTAACCAAGCATGTCTGCCCACAAGAATCGGTCCGTATTAATCTGTAGTGCTCTAACTTATAGTTGTTGCTAATGAGAAGCAAGGCTGGCAGTAACTGCGCCTCTTTTATTGCCAGCCTTGCTGTTCATAAGCAAGGACTATAAGCTCAAAGTGCGTGTTTAGGCACTGCTTGCAGGTTTTCAAAACACATAAATTAAAGACCTTGTCCTTTACAATGGCAATAGCTCAAATTCTCGAAATGCGAGACCTATTGCATTGCAAATGCTTGTTTTACAACACCGCCAGTAGGCGCTCTTCGAAATTGGGAATGTCCTCCCGTGGTAGTATTCCAAAATTCGCCTGAGCATGTGTGCTTCAGTATTTGCGACAATCGTAGGGATACCCTAAGAAGACAAACGTGTGTTAGCTAAAAAAGAAGGCTAAAAGAAAGGCCAATTGGCCGAAAATAAAACATCAAAAAAGACATCCATGTTTACCACTATATATTGTATGATCTTGAGAACTTTTTACGTGTGCCTAAGGTCATATGATTTGTTTGTCAATCCTTGGATGGGGGAGTTGGGTGAATCCCCCCCACCCCCATGAGCACCGCGGTTGAGAGACCTGACCAGTTTAGATTGTGTGTGGCTTTCGAGTGAGCTCCAAGGTCCTATGAAGTCACCCATTTCTGATGATCACTGTTATCAGAAGCTCTTTAGAGCCTCTCCGTGCAGTACCTCCTGCACCACACTGCCTATGAGGTCCAATGTTCCATCTAATCTCCACTGCAGTATCTCTTCTCCAACTCTGGTGCACACCTTTCTTCTTAAATATATAAACTATTCCTGTACCAAATCCCCTCCGTGGCACATACTGCCCTCTATCTTCTCCCTTCTTTTGTGTGCCTCATTGCCTCCGAGGCATACATTTCTTCATTCTCTTCCTCTCTCGTAGCTTTTCCTATACTATGCAGCTTTCGTCACTCACAGCCCCACTTGCTTCTCTGATCTGGTAGGCGCATCCAGTCCTGCCACCGTCGAGGGGCGCGCTCTGTTAGTCTCCATGGCATTGCTTCTCTCTATGCTCCAAGTTCTCCGAGGAACATTCCTCTCCTCTACCGCAATAACTCAATGGATTGCACCACTTCTCCCTGCACTACACTTCTCCCTGTGCTACACTTCTGAAAGAATTGTCTGGGACTCTCCCCAATCTCAGTGCCCAATCACTGACTGCCAGGAGTCCCTGAAACTGACGCGGATTGTTAAATGCGTGTGATGCTTTTGCGCCATTCCTCATATCACACTGTGACCTTCATACATTTCTATAGAGGGACCTTAACTGAAGAATATATGAGCTGAAATTAATATCAGCATGGCAGTTACTACCTTGATCTTATGCCAGAGCTGCGCTGTACTACCAAATTACAACCCTGAAGAAAAATACTCCCATTGAAAAGTCACAGCAAATGACTTTCCAGCAGTACCCCATGACCATTACAAATACGACACTTGTTTGCAAACTGGAGAAAACAAATCTGGTCCATTTAAAACTATATATTAATTATAGCTATGTATCTTTCATTTTATTTTGATGCAACCAAGAGGAGAAAAAACGCACACAATTTCCTTACACATGAATCATGTTGATTTGCGCATGCGATCTGCCGTATCAATACTAAAACAAGGTTAAAATGTCACAAATATGAAAACTGCAAATTCCAACCAATTTTGTTGCTCGCCTGTTTACTCTATATAGTCTGAAAAGGATACTATAACCAGACCACCAATGGGGCATGAGTCACATGGCCCATGCAAACCGCGTCCCTTTTTACACATGCTCTTTTGTTTTACGCATGCTGTTTGACTAACAGAGCGATAGCTCTTTTATAGGATAGAGCACACTGCCAATTGTGCCACATCTTGGTGCTTCCAATAAAACTTATTAAAAAAGAATTGCCCAAAATAGCATTCTTTGGCCTGGTGAAAATTCAAAGAGAAACATGTGTTTTGACATTATCAACTGTTCCACTGGAGCATTTCTTCTCAGCATGCTGCTCTTCTCACATGCATGTGAATGAACACATCTCTCCATGTGGGATTCGTACAGTGAAAGGGGTGCAGCCCTTATTCATTCAAGTGAAGCAGGGACAAAGTCTTTTGTCACTTGTACAGCAAAGTCTTTAAGCATAGGACTAGCACTGCTGTCCATGCCAAGCGGTAAAATGACAAAAGTCTTTTATCACTATGATAGGAAAGCAGACCTTTGAGACAAGCACTTGTAGAGTGTCGCAGGGGTGCAGCCCTTATTCATTCGAGTGAAGCAGGGACAAAGTCTTTTGTCACTTGTACAGCAAAGTCTTTAAGCATAGGACTAGCACTGCTATCCATGCCAAGCGGTAAAATGACAAAAGCCTTTTATCACTATGACAGGAAAGCAGGCCTTTGAGATGAGCACTTTTAGAGTGTCGCTGGTGTTGAGGGTGCTCTATACTGGAGCTGCTTTCCATCTAAACTTGAGATCTACCCAGAATTCTTTGCTTCTTTTTTGCATAGTTTATGCGTCACTCTAAGCCTGAAAGGGTATTGTTTTGACTTGCATATATGTATATATGCATCTATATATGTGTGCGTATGTATGTGTGCATATATGTGTATGTGTGCGCATACGTGTACAAATGAGAAATTTATAAAATTATCTTTGATCAGCCATGCCACTCTAAATTATATCAAAAGCAGAAGTGTCTCTACCAGTGAGTGTTCTTTTTAAGAGTACAGTTTAGTTTTGTAATTGATCAATTGATCTTTTTTTGTGTTTATATATGACATGTGACCTCATTTGGGTAGGTTATTGCAGTTTATTATTGTTTTTTGCGTATGAGTATGTGTGTGTATGTGATCACGTGTGCGCGCGTGTGTGTGTGTGTGTGTATATATATGTGTGTGTGTATATGTATATATTTTATATATATATATATATATATGTGTGTGTGTGTGTGTGTGTGTGTGTGTGTGTGTGTGTGTGTGTGCGCGCGCATATGTAATTTTACAAAAGTTTTTTTAATGTAAAAGTAACTTCACTGACTTGGTCATATAAATGTTCCTTGTGAGCACATTAAAATCCTTTCCAGTGTGCATTCACAAAAATAATTCACAAACTAGCTTCAGTTCCACCACTTGACACACTTTTCAATTAAAGATTTTTTCCAGGAGGGAGACTTCCAAGAACCTCTTTCTTGGTTAGGTTGGCAGGGTGCTCCATGACGAGGAGATTAAGGGTGTCACAGTTGTCTGATTTAAAAAAAAAAAAAAAAAATGGTAACCACACCAGAGCTGCACGCCCCATCTTGTTTTCTACTGAAATAATTCAGATCCATTGACCCCTCTGTGACACTTCTTATATTTTTCTTTCCTGAGATCTTGTCTACAGACAGCTTTTAGGAAGACTTATTTTTTACAATTCCTGGAATAAGCTTTGACCAGCCCCTGGTTTATGACTGGATAAAGTTAATATCTGTCTCAGTTCGATGCTACTCATTGCTTTGTCTCTATTCTTGTTGCGCCCCTTTCTTCATTTCTCAGCACTTCATCCGGTACTATGTTATGTTGTTATGTTATTTTTACGTCTAACGCGCACAGATACTACAAGAGTGTCCGGGCACAAGCCTTGAAAGAGTGAGGGGGCACAGAATTAAGGAAATAAGTGCGTCTTCAGCTTTTTTTTTAAGAGACTGAAGTCCCGAGTACAACAGAGCGCAAGGGGCAAATCATTCCAGCCTAAAGCGGCCTTGACAGCCAGAAAGCTCCCGCCCGTCCTTTGCAAGAGAAAGCGTGGGACTTGAGCCAGAAATTGGGAGGAGGAGCGCAGGTATCTTGCAGGGGTGTTAAAGGAGAATAGTTTCTGCAAATAGATTGGCCCTGTAGCATACAGAGTGCGATGGGCGATGACTAAGACCTTGAAGCTAGCCCTCTCTGTAACAGGCAGCCAGTGCAGAGTGCGAAGATGTCTTACACTACACGTGGCCGAGATGTTCAGGAGAAGCCTGGCAGCCGCATTCTGCACCACTTGCAGTTTGTGAAGTATATCACTCGGGACGCCAACATATAGGGTGTTGGCGTAGTCCAACCGAGAAAGAATGAGGTCTCGTATGACTGTCTCCTTGGCAGTCTGAGGAAGGAGAGGAAGGAACTTCCTAAGAGTTTTTAAAAGTCCAAAACAGGTCCCTGCCAATTACTTAATCTGGGTCACGAACAGGAGGTTCTCCTCGAACCAAACCCCCAGGTTCTTGACAGGTTGCGCTGAGGAGGCAGGATGAACAGAGCCGGACGGCCAGATTGATTCTCTAAAGCTAGAGGGAAACTTTCCAAATAAGAGGATTTCAGATTTTTCCTCATTACATTTCAATTCGGCCGCCGCCAACCATCTAAAAACTGCAGACAGGCAATGTTTGGCGGCAGAGATGGAGGACTCGTTTTTCCCCCCAAGTGAACAAGAGCTGGGTGTCATCGGCATAAGCGATTACCTTCGCGTCTAAGTCCTCAGCCAGTTGAACCAGAGGGGCAACGAAGATCCCTGTGGAACCCCTGTGGTCACTCTTTTTGGTGAGGAGGAGAATGGTGGAAGCAACAGGGAGGTCTGTACTCCCTTTTCCCTTCATTTCTCAGTACTTCATCCGGTATTGTGCCACCAGTGAGGTCTGTACTCCCTTTTTCTTAATTTCTCAGTACTTCATCCGGCACTATGCCACCAGTGAGGTCTGCACTCCCTTTCTCTGCAGAGTAATACATTGCATGGTTCCTGGAGAATGTGCCGTACACCTCCTTCACTTGACACTAAAGTGTGCAGTGCCATACTACTTCATGCAGTCTACTCTGCCTTTCTCTGCGTTACCATGCAGTCTCTGAGAGCTACATTTAGCTTCTCTGCACAGTGACGCTTCCAGTACTGCACCGCTTCTGGGGGTCAGGAACTCCCCTAGGGCTGTCCTATGCATTAATAGTGAGAGCCCCGTACATTGATAAAGGGCTGTTCTGTAGGGGGTCTGGGGATACCCCATGCATTGTGACAGCGGTGCACAACTCCATGGTGCAGGAGCTGGCCCGTGCATTGTGAGTGAGGGCTGTGCAGTGCTTCTAGGTGTCCGGAGCTGCCCGTGCATTGTGAGGGCAGTGCAGTGCTTCTAGGGTGAGGAGCTGTCCTCTGCATTACAAGTGAGGGCTGTGCAGTGCTTCTAGGGGTGAGGAGCTGCCTTGTGCATTGCTAGTGACGGCTGTGCAGGGCTTCTAGGGGTCAGGAGCTGCCCCATGCATTGTGAATGGGCTGTTCTGTAGGGGTTCAGGAGAAACCTTATGCATTGTGATAGCGATGCACAACTTCCTATTGCAGGAGCTGGCCCGTGCATTGTGAGTGAGGGCTGTGAAGTGCTTCTAGGGGTCAGGAGCTGCCCCCTGCATTGCGAGGACTGTGCAGTGCTTCTAGGGCAGAGGTCTTCAAACTTTTTTACTCTGAGCCCCCCGCTAAGCAAAATGTTTTGAGGTCGGGCCCCCCTCCAAAACTTTATGGCAAGGATTGGGGGAGCGGAAGTGACATGGCTGCGTGCAGGGAGAGGAGCTTATGAGATGATTTCAGGAATACGTTTTCTATAGCTTAAGAACCGCACCAAGTATAAGACTTATAAAACAGCAAATGCATCAAACAAAAACAGATATCCTAAACAAACTGCTCCCCATAATTGGGGTGTTGTGAGCCCCTCACACTCTTTGACCCCAATGCAACTATACCTGCTGCACTAATGATAACTGCAGTCCTGAGTAGCAGGCTATCTCCTCTGCCTCTTTTACCTCTTCCCCTCCATGATGGATCATCACCTCTGTCCTAATGCTTGAAAGGACAATAAGCTCTGATGCCCCTTTTTTTAAAGGTAGACAGTCATAATTGTGATGCAGTGGGCCCCCAAATCCCTGGGCCCCAGTACTGCTACATCTGCTCCTTTATGATAACCAGCAGTGGTCACTTTCACACTTGGCAGCAGTACCAGCTTCACTAATGAATGTCCCTTTAAAAAAAAACAAAACACTTATTGTCCCCTTCTTTGGGGTATCTCTCTGAAGAAGTGGTCTCTGGCCATTTGTAAACATAAAAATGAGTCCGTATACAGTGTTCCCTATTCTGGGCGTTCTCTTTGTCAATATCTATGAATCGCGCTCCTTTCCTCTTTCTCCTGGACCATTACTGTGAGCCCCAAGGATCAAGAGGATTAGGGCTCTGCATCTGAATGCAACCCTGCTGACCTACCTGCCACCTCATGGACTCAGCTTTCACAAAAAAAAACTGCCCCTGAATGGTTAATACGGACTTTGAGATGCCTCTGCCTGAAATCGAAGTGTGTGGTGGTAGTGCAGAAAGTTAAAAAAAAGAAACCAGCCTTCTTACCAGCCATTGATTGATTGAGTCACTTAAAGCTAGGGCCACTGGAATTATGAGTTTCTGCAGCAGCAGCGTTTTCCACATAATTATCAGTTTACTGCATTTGCTACATAATCTGCAGATTTCAACCAAAAAAACTTAATTCTAGCTCAAACGGAACAAAAGTTACTTAAAGCATGACAAAGTTTTCGGAGCAGTGGAAAGCCTTTTGCAAAGATTGACTGGTAATCTTGTAGTTACTTACTGCTGTATTTGGGTGTTAAACTGGTACTAATGAGGTGAAATAGTTCCCCTGACAGCGTTACCGTGAGTTAAAATGATAAAAAATGAAGTAATGCTAACCATAAAATGTGGCACATTGTGCCGCATAATTTACCTTTTCTTGCTGTATAATTTAGTCAAACGTGCCGCATAATGTTGTCCTCTTCTGCTGAATAATTCCAGTGGATCTGCTTAAAGCTTTATGGTGGCAAAGATCTATTCTTTTTAAGATGTAATGTAAAGGAGTTATCAGCTGGAATCTGGAATAGTGGAGACACTTACAAAAATGTCTGCATTAGATACAGTTTGATTACTTATTACTAAAAAGTATATTTTGTAAGAACTTGTTTTATCTCACCACCTCTGATGTGGCCAGTTTTTCTCTACACAATGACGCTCCCATACGATGCTGCTCTGAGATCTACAGTTCGGTTCTCTGCACAGTAGCTCTCCCTGTACCACAGCACTTGTGAGATTTACAGCTCCTTTCTCTGCACAGTAGCTCTCCCCGTACAGGGCCTACTGTTGTAGCTGCAGCTCCTTTCTCTGCACAGTAGCTCTCCCTGTACACGGCCTGCTGTGAGAGCTACACCTCATTTCTCTGCACAGTAGCTCTCCCTGTACATGGCCTGCTGTGAGAGCTACAGCTCCTTTCCCTGCACCACAGCTCTACATGTGCTGCACCACCTGTGAGATCTAAAGCTCAATTCTCTGCACATTAGCTCTCCCTTTACAGTGCCACAGCTCCTTTCTCTGCACAGTAGCTCTCCCTGTACAGTGCCTGCTGTGAGATCTACAGCCCCTTTCTCTGCACAGTAGCTCTACTTGTACTACACCACCTGTGAGATCTACAGCTCCATTCTCTGCACAGTTGCTCTCCCTGTAAACGGCCTGCTGTGAGAGCTACAGCCCCTTTCTCTGTACAGTTGCTCTCCCTGTACTGCACCACCTTTGAGATCTACAGCTCCTTTCTCTGCACAGTAGCTCTCCCTGTACTGCACCACCTGTGAGATCTACAGCTTTTTTCTCTGCACAGTAGCTCTACCTGTACTGCACCACCTGTGAGATCTACAGCTTTTTTCTCTGCTCAGTAGCTCTCCCTGTACTGCACCACCTATGAGATCTACATCTCCTTTCTCTGCACAGTAGCTCTCCCTGTACTTCACCACATGTGAGATCTACAGCTCCTTTCTCTGCACAGTAGCTTTCTCTGTACAGTGCCTGTTGTGAGATCTACAGCTCCTTTCTCTGCACATTAGCTCTCCTTGTACAGTGCCTGCTGTGAGAGCTACAGCCCCTTTCTCTGCACAGTAGCTCTCCCTGTACTGCACCACCTGTGAGATCTACAGCTCTTTTCTCTGCACAGTAGCTCTCCCTGTACTGCACCACCTATGAGATCTACAGCTCCTTTCTCTCCGCAGTAGCTCTCCATGTACTGCACCACCTTTGAGATCTACAGCTCCTTTCTCTGCACAGTAGCTCTCCCTGTACTGCACCACCTGTGAGATCTACAGATTTTTTTCTCTGCACAGTAGCTCTCCCTGTACTGCACCACCTGTGAGATCTACAGCTCCTTTCTCTGCACAGTAGCTCTCCCTGTACTGCACCACCTGTGAGATCTACGGATTTTTTCTCTGCACAGTAGCTCTCACTGTACTGCACCACCTGTGAGATCTACAGATTTTTTCTCTGCACAGTAGCTCTCCCTGTACTGCACTACCTGTGAGATCTACAGCTTCTTTCTCTGCACAGTAGCTCTCCCTGTACTGCACCACCTGTGAGATCTACAGCTCCTTTCTCTGCACAGTAGCTTTCTCTGTACAGTGCCTGCCGTGAGAGCTACAGCCCCTTTCTCTGCACAGAGGTTCTCCCTGTACTGCACCACCTGTGAGATCTATAGCTTCTTTCTCTGCACAGTAGCTCTCTCTGTACTGCACCACCTGTGAGATCTACAGCTTCTTTCTCTGCACAGTAGCTCTCCCTATACTGCACCACCTGTGAGATCTACAGCTCCATTCTCTGCACCGTTGCTCTCCCTGTATTGCACCACCTGTGAGATCTACAGCTCCTTTCTCTGCACAGTAGCTTTCTCTGTACATTGCCTGTCGTGAGATCTACAGCTCCTTTCTCTGCACATTAGCTCTCCCTGTACAGTGTCTGCTGTGAGAGCTACAGCCCCTTTCTCTGCACAGTAGCTCTCCCTGTACTGCACCACCTGTGAGATCTACAGCTTCTTCCTCCGCACAGTAGCTCTCCCTGTACTACACCACCTGTGAGATCTACAGCTCCTTTCTCTGCACAGTAGCTTTCTATGTACAGTGCCTGTCGTGAGATCTACAGCTCCTTTCTCTGTACATTAGCTCTCCCTGTACAGTGCCTGCTGTGAGAGCTACAGCCCCTTTCTCTGCACAGAGGTTCTCCCTGTACTGCACCACCTGTGAGATCTACAGCTCCTTTCTCTGCACAGTAGCTTTCTATGTACAGTGCCTGTCGTGAGATCTACAGCTCCATTCTCTGCACCGTTGCTCTCCATGTACTGCACCACCTGTGAGAGCTACAGCTCCTTTCTCTGTACAGTAGCTCTCTCTGTACTGCACCACCTGTGAGATCTACAGCTTCTTTCTCTGCACAGTTGCTCTCCCTGTACTGCACCACCTGTGGGATCTACAGCTCCTTTCTCTGCACATTAGCTCTCCCTGTACAGTGCCTGCTGTGAGATCTACAGCTCCTTTCTCTGCACAGTAGTTCTCCCTGTACTGCACCACATGTGAGATCTACAGCTTCTTTCTCTGCACAGTATCTCTCCCTGTACTGCACCACCTGTGAGATCTACAGCTCCTTTCTCTGCACAGTTGCTCTCCCTGTACTGCACCACTTGTGGGATCTACAGCTCCTTTCTCTGCACATTAGCTCTCCCTGTACAGTGCCTGCTGTGAGATCTACAGCTCCTTTCTCTGCACAGTAGCTCTCCCTGTACTGCACCACCTGTGAGATCTACAGCTCCTTTCTCTGCATAGTAGCTCTCCCTGTACAGTGCCTGCCGTGAGATCTACAGCTCCTTTCTCTGCGCAGTAACATTTCTGGTACTGTACTGACCCTGATATCTGCAGTTCTTTTCTTCGCACAGTGATGCACCTGCGAGTGCCAGACCCCTTCACAGCAACTCTCGCAGCAGCACCCTTCCCCTAAAGCACACATGACCATTGTTTTCTCTCCTCATCAGACTGGGAATTTCCCTTCTGACCTCCGATTTCATTTCCTTCTTTCTGCGACTTTATGAGGATCTAATGCTGCAGCATTATACTTTCATATCCCAAACCCCCAGTCTACTTTAAAATATCCGTTCTTTGTTCTTGTCTGCGTCCCGCAGGCCTCCAGATCGTCCTCATCTTGTGCAGGTCCCCTGTGCCTTGAGGGTCATGTGTGAGATCACCTCTGCTGACACCAGGGCCTTCAACAGCTGTAGCCCTGTGGTGCTGCAATCGAGTAACAGCTCCCCTGTGGATTGTAAACAGGAGCTGCCCCGAGCATTGTGAGTGAGGGCAGTGCAGTGCTTCTAGGGTGAGGAGCTGTCCTATGCATTACAAGTGAGGGCTGTGCAGTACTTCTAGGGTGAGGAGCTGCCCGAGCATTGTGAGTGAGGGCTGTGCAGTGCTTCTAGGGTCAGGAGCTGTCCTATGCATTACAAGTGAGGGCTGTGCAGTGCTTCTAGGGGTGAGGAGCTGCCCGAGCATTGTGAGTGAGGGCTGTGCAGTGCTTCTAGGGTGAGGAGCTGTCCTATGCATTACAAGTGAGGGCTGTGCGGTGCTTCTGGGGGGTCAGGAGCTGCCCGAGCATTGTGAGTGAGGGCAGTGCAGTGCTTCTAGGGTGAGGAGCTGTCCTATGCATTACAAGTGAGGGCTGTGCAGTGCTTCTAGGGGTGAGAAGCTGCCCGAGCATTGTGAGTGAGGGCTGTGCAGTGCTTCTAGGGTGAGGAGCTGTCCTATGCATTACAAGTGAGGGCTGTGCAGTGCTTCTAGGGGTCAGGAGCTGCCCGAGCATTGTGAGTGAGGGCTGTGCAGTGCTTCTAGGGTGAGGAGCTGTCCTATGCATTACAAGTGAGGGCTGTGCGGTGCTTCTAGGGGTGAGGAGCTGCCCGAGTATTGTGAGTGAGGGCAGTGCAGTGCTTCTAGGGGTCAGGAGCTGTCCTATGCATTACAAGTGAGGGCTGTGCAGTGCTCCTAGGGGCGAGGAGCTGCCCGAGCATTGTGAGTGAGGGCTGTGCGGTGCTTCTAGGGTGAGGAGCTGTCTCATGCATTACAAGTGAGGGCTGTGCGGTGCTTCTGGGGGGTCAGGAGCTGCCCGAGCATTGTGAGTGAGGGCAGTGCAGTGCTTCTAGGGTGAGGAGCTGTCCTATGCATTACAAGTGAGGGCTGTGCAGTGCTTCTAGGGTGAGGAGCTGCCCGAGCATTGTGAGTGAGGGCTGTGCAGTGCTTCTAGGGTGAGGAGCTGTCCTATGCATTACAAGTGAGGGCTGTGCAGTGCTTCTAGGGTGAGGAGCTGTCCTATGCATTACAAGTGAGGGCTGTGCAGTGCTTCTAGGGGTGAGGAGCTGCCCGAGCATTGTGAGTGAGGGCTGTGCAGTGCTTCTAGGGTCAGGAGCTGTCCTATGCATTACAAGTGAGGGCTGTGCGGTGCTTCTGGGGGGTCAGGAGCTGCCCGAGCATTGTGAGGGCAGTGCAGTGCTTCTAGGGTGAGGAGCTGTCCTATGCATTACAAGTGAGGGCTGTGCAGTGCTTCTAGGGGTGAGGAGCTGCCCGAGCATTGTGAGTGAGGGCAGCGCAGTGCTTCTAGGGTCAGGAGCTGTCCTATGCATTACAAGTGAAGGCTGTGCAGTGCTTCTAGGGGTGAGGAGCTGCCCGAGCATTGTGAGTGAGGGCAGTGCAGTGCTTCTAGGGTGAGGAGCTTTCCTATGCATTACAAGTGAGGGCTGTGCAGTGCTTCTAGGGGTGAGGAGCTGCCCGAGCATTGTGAGTGAGGGCTGTGCAGTGCTTCTAGGGTCAGGAGCTGTCCTATGCATTACAAGTGAGGGCTGTGCGGTGCTTCTGGGGGGTGAGGAGCTGCCCGAGCATTGTGAGTGAGGGCTGTGCAGTGCTTCTAGGGTGAGGAGCTTTCCTATGCATTACAAGTGAGGGCTGTGCAGTGCTTCTAGGGGTGAGGAGCTGCCCGAGCATTGTGAGTGAGGGCAGTGCAGTGCTTCTAGGGTCAGGAGCTGTCCTATGCATTACAAGTGAAGGCTGTGCAGTGCTTCTAGGGGTGAGGAGCTGCCCGAGCATTGTGAGTGAGGGCAGTGCAGTGCTTCTAGGGTCAGGAGCTGTCCTATGCATTACGAGTGAAGGCTGTGCAGTGCTTCTAGGGGTGAGGAGCTGCCCGAGCATTGTGAGTGAGGGCTGTGCGGTGCTTCTAGGGGTGAGGAGCTGCCCGAGCATTGTGAGTGAGGGCTGTGCAGTGCTTCTAGGGTCAGGAGCTGTCTCGTGCATTACAAGTGAGGGCTGTGCAGTGCTTCTAGGGGTGAGGAGCTGCCCGAGCATTGTGAGTGAGGGCAGTGCAGTGCTTCTAGGGTCAGGAGCTGCCCTATGCATTACAAGTGAAGGCTGTGCAGTGCTTCTAGGGGTGAGGAGCTGCCCGAGCATTGTGAGTGAGGGCAGTGCAGTGCTTCTAGGGTGAGGAGCTTTCCTATGCATTACAAGTGAAGGCTGTGCAGTGCTTCTAGGGGTGAGGAGCTGCCCGAGCATTGTGAGTGAGGGCAGTGCAGTGCTTCTAGGGTGAGGAGCTTTCCTATGCATTACAAGTGAGGGCTGTGCAGTGCTTCTAGGGTGAGGAGCTGTCCTATGCATTACAAGTGAAGGCTGTGCAGTGCTTCTAGGGGTGAGGAGCTGCCCGAGCATTGTGAGTGAGGGCAGTGCAGTGCTTCTAGGGTGAGGAGCTTTCCTATGCATTACAAGTGAGGGCTGTGCAGTGCTTCTAGGGGTGAGGAGCTGCCCGAGCATTGTGAGTGAGGGCTGTGCAGTGCTTCTAGGGTGAGGAGCTTTCCTATGCATTACAAGTGAGGGCTGTGCAGTGCTTCTAGGGGTGAGGAGCTGCCCGAGCATTGTGAGTGAGGGCAGTGCAGTGCTTCTAGGGTCAGGAGCTGTCCTATGCATTACAAGTGAAGGCTGTGCAGTGCTTCTAGGGGTGAGGAGCTGCCCGAGCATTGTGAGTGAGGGCAGTGCAGTGCTTCTAGGGTCAGGAGCTGTCCTATGCATTACAAGTGAAGGCTGTGCAGTGCTTCTAGGGGTGAGGAGCTGCCCGAGCATTGTGAGTGAGGGCAGTGCAGTGCTTCTAGGGTCAGGAGCTGCCCGAGCATTGTGAGTGAGGGCAGTGCAGTGCTTCTAGGGTGAGGAGCTGTCCTATGCATTACAAGTGAGGGCTGTGCTGTGCTTCTAGGGGTGAGGAGCTGCCCGAGCATTGTGAGTGAGGGCTGTGCAGTGCTTCTAGGGTCAGGAGCTGTCCTATGCATTACAAGTGAAGGCTGTGCAGTGCTTCTAGGGGTGAGGAGCTGCCCGAGCATTGTGAGTGAGGGCAGTGCAGTGCTTCTAGGGTGAGGAGCTTTCCTATGCATTATAAGTGAGGGCTGTGCAGTGCTTCTAGGGGTGAGGAGCTGCCCGAGCATTGTGAGTGAGGGCTGTGCAGTGCTTCTAGGGTGAGGAGCTTTCCTATGCATTACAAGTGAGGGCTGTGCAGTGCTTCTAGCGGTGAGGAGCTGCCCGAGCATTGTGAGTGAGGGCTGTGCAGGGCTTCTAGTGTCAGGAGCTGTCCAATGCATTACAAGTGAGGGCTGTGCGGTGCTTCTTGGGGGTCAGGAGCTGCCCGAGCATTGTGAGGGCAGTGCAGTGCTTCTAGGGGTGAGGAGCTGCCCGAGCATTGTGAGTGAGGGCTGTGCAGTGCTTCTAGGGTCAGGAGCTGTCCTATGCATTACAAGTGAGGGCTGTGCGGTGGTTCTGGAGGGTCAGGAGCTCCCTTATGCATTTTGAGTGAGGGCTGCGCAGTGATTCTAGGGTCAGGAGCCACCCTGTGCATTGTGAGTGAGGGCTGTGCGGTGCTTTTTGGGGTCAGGAGCGATCTGGTGCATTGCAAGTGAGGGCTGTGTAGTGCTTCTAGGGGGCAATGGCTGCCCCGTTCATTGTGAGTGAAGACTGTGTAGTGCTTCTGCGAGTCAGAAGCTGCCTTGTGTATTGTGAGTGAGGACTGTGCAGTGCTTCTGGGGGTCAGGAACTCCCCTGTGCATTGCGCGTGAGGGCTGTGCAGCGTTCTACGGTCATGAGCTGCCTCGTGCATTGCGAGAGAGGTCTGTGCAGTGCTTCTAGGGGGCAAGGGCTGTCCTATGCATTAATAGTGAGAGCCCCGTACATTGATAAAGGGCTGTTCTGTAGGGGGTCAGGGGATACCCCATGCATTGTGACAGCGGTGCACAACTCCATGGTGCAGGAGCTGGCCCGTGCATTGTGAGTGAGGGCTGTGCAGTGCTTCTAGGTGTCCGGAGCTGCCCGTGCATTGTGAGGGCAGTGCAGTGCTTCTAGGGTGAGGAGCTGTCCTATGCATTACAAGTGAGGGCTGTGCGGTGCTTCTAGGGGTGAGGAGCTGCCCTGTGCATTGCTAGTGACGGCTGTGCAGGGCTTCTAGGGGTCAGGAGCTGCCCCATGCATTGTGAATGGGCTGTTCTGTAGGGGTTCAGGAGAAACCTTATGCATTGTGATAGCGATGCACAACTTCCTATTGCAGGAGCTGGCCCGTGCATTGTGAGTGAGGGCTGTGAAGTGCTTCTAGGGGTCAGGAGCTGCCCCCTGCATTGCGAGGACTGTGCAGTGCTTCTAGGGCAGAGGTCTTCAAACTTTTTTACTCTGAGCCCCCCCTAAGCAAAATGTTTTGAGGTCGGGCCCCCCTCCAAAACTTTATGGCAAGGATTGGGGGAGCGGAAGGGACATGGCTGCGTGCAGGGAGAGGAGCTTATGAGATGATTTCAGGAATACGTTTTCTATAGCTTAAGAACCGCACCAAGTATAAGACTTATAAAACAGCAAATGCATCAAACAAAAACAGATATCCTAAACAAACTGCTCCCCATAATTGGGTTGTTGTGAGCCCCTCACACTCTTTGACCCCAATGCAACTATACCTGCTGCACTAATGATAACTGCAGTCCTGAGTAGCAGGCTATCTCCTCTGCCTCTTTTACCTCTTCCCCTCCATGATGGATCATCACTTCTGTCCTAATGCTTGAAAGGACAATAAGCTCTGATGCCCCTTTTTTTAAAGGTAGACCGTCATAATTGTGATGCAGTGGGCCCCCAAATCCCTGGGCCCCAGTACTGCTACATCTGCTCCTTTATGATAACCAGCAGTGGTCACTTTCACACTTGGCAGCAGTACCAGCTTCACTAATGAATGTCCCTTTAAAAAAAAAAAAAACACTTATTGTCCCCTTCTTTGGGGTATCTCTCTGAAGAAGTGGTCTCTGGCCATTTGTAAACATAAAAATGAGTCCGTATACAGTGCTCCCTATTCTGGGCGTTCTCTTTGTCAATATCTATGAATCGCGCTCCTTTCCTCTTTCTCCTGGACCATTACTGTGAGCCCCAAGGATCAAGAGGATTAGGGCTCTGCATCTGAATGCAACCCTGCTGACCTACCTGCCACCTCATGGACTCAGCTTTCACAAAAAAAAACTGCCCCTGAATGGTTAATACGGACTTTGAGATGCCTCTGCCTGAAATCGAAGTGTGTGGTGGTAGTGCAGAAAGTTAAAAAAAAGAAACCAGCCTTCTTACCAGCCATTGATTGATTGAGTCACTTAAAGCTAGGGCCACTGGAATTATGAGTTTCTGCAGCAGCAGCGTTTTCCACATAATTATCAGTTTACTGCATTTGCTACATAATCTGCAGATTTCAACCAAAAAAACTTAATTCTAGCTCAAACGGAACAAAAGTTACTTAAAGCATGACAAAGTTTTCGGAGCAGTGGAAAGCCTTTTGCAAAGATTGACTGGTAATCTTGTAGTTACTTACTGCTGTATTTGGGTGTTAAACTGGTACTAATGAGGTGAAATAGTTCCCCTGACAGCGTTACCGTGAGTTAAAATGATAAAAAATGAAGTAATGCTAACCATAAAATGAGGCACATTGTGCCGCATAATTTACCTTTTCTTGCTGTATAATTTAGTCAAACGTGCCGCATAATGTTGTCCTCTTCTGCTGAATAATTCCAGTGGATCTGCTTAAAGCTTTATGGTGGCAAAGATCTATTCTTTTTAAGATGTAATGTAAAGGAGTTATAAGCTGGAATCTGGAATAGTGGAGACACTTACAAAAATGTCTGCATTAGATACAGTTTGATTACTTATTATTAAAAAGTATATTTTGTAAGAACTTGTTTTATCTCAATCACTGCATCGTTTTGCAGCAGACTAGCTTAGCGTATGTGAATACTGATTTAAAATAATGACTTACATATTCACAGTGCTTTCTGCCACAGGCTGGGACCTCACAGCACTATAAACAGGGCCATTGGAATTATGCGGAACGGAGAAGGCCAAATTATGCAGCATGGTTGACTAGATTCTGCAGCAAGCAAAGGTGAATTATGCTGATTAAATCATACGAGCCAGGACCCAGAGGCCGGCGGTTCGTTCTTCCGAATAAGAATAATTTCGTCTGAAGAAGCCATTTTACCCACATTAAGGAGACAGAACTTAGACAGCGCTTCGCAAGCCAACAGATACCGATTCAAGCATACGAGCCAGGACCCAGAGGCCAGCGGTTCGTTCTTCCGAATAAGAAATAAACTTCGTCTGAAGAAGCCAATTAACCCACATTAAGGAGACAGAAGGGCTTGAACTTAGACAGCGCTTCGCAAGCCAATAGATACCGCCACTAGACACATTGATGGAGCCCTAAGTCGTCCCATCCACAAGATTATCCTGAGACATATGCTGGATACTCACCCACTCCATAGACTTAGACCATTCTGAGAATCAATTTCTCTTTTTGAGGCCGTCTCGCTTATTTTCAAGTCCTGATGAAGACCCGCACTGACCTTCCAAGAGTGCAGTACTAGGGTCGAAACGTCGACTATTCCGTGGACCTTTGCATAGAATCTGCGCCAAAGAAAGAACCCTTCCATTGCGCAGCTTGATTTTTTGCACTTCCCTGGCCACTTTCGAATAATTTCGATTTTAAACTACTGTACATATCACACACACTGTCACCGAGCACTTATTATTCACTATGTCACTCGTGTCACCACATTATTGCCTGACGGCCTTTCGGGTAATATTAATGTATACCTATATGAATGACGTAATTCATATATAAAGAATTTACTTTGAATTTGAACTGTCCTGTGTGTTGTTTTCAGTTTAATGATAATTGTTGTATAGTTTTTGAACAATGTGTGACTAGGCCTAATGCGAAAAGCAATACTTTCACCCGACAGAACCACTGTTACCTTATAAAATATGCTTTTTTTGTGATAGCATTACTGTGCTATTTTTACACTTGTTGACATTGTCCTGGCCTTTATTGCCCCTCATACGTACCACACTAACACCCACATATAGAAATAAGCAACAGAAAGGTGACCAGTCTACCTTTAGAAAGGGCCTTCCACTGCATTTTTTTATCTGCAAATTATGCAGCAGACAATGGATTATGTGGCAAATGCAGGAAATAGGATACAAAGTGAGGGACTAGAGAGGCCGTTTTCCACTCACGAGTGAGTGGGAGGTCCAGAAGGAACAAGGCCCCTGGTACAGAGATAACAACAAGTGTTCCTATAGTTCCTCAAAAAGGAAGAATGGTGTCAACAAGAAGGCTGACATAACCTAGAAGCACCGTGTAGACCTAATTAGAAAATCCATATGTCGGATTTGAATGCCCTCACACACCCTTGCAGGTGTCATGCTTCATCATTTGGGCTGCTCCTCGTCGGGCCGGCGGTGCAATGCCCGACGGGCTCCCTCGAAGGGGCACTTTAGCGGAGATCTTTTATCCGACTGCCGTATTGGTGAAGTGCGGGTGTGGGGCCTGGTAATTTTAGATATGGGGTAGTGTTGTTAAAAAGAGGTAAGGAGTGCCAGGTGAAAACAAATTTTATCCTGGTGGCCTCCTACCTAGGATTAAAAACGTGTGTACATAGCACTCATACGGGTGTAATGTCCCTAATTAAAGTGGCATGTAGCTGTCAGGAGTTGGTCAACATGTTTCTCGCAATGAGTATCTCTACTCGCGATTCTTCAGGACCTTAAAAAAATATATTATATCTACAATGTATGGACCTATTCAGGTTGGGGTTGTAAATTGTCTACAAATTTAGACTCAATACCTGTTGATGTCAGGAACTACCCTAATCGGTCATTAACTCGGACTCGGTGGAGAGGGTAGGTGAACGTACGCTACTTGGGAAGCAGAGATTCCTATGACTTTGAGGAATTCTTTCCCTTGTACAGTCCACCGAGTACTGATGATGACAGGTTAAGGCTTGAATCCTTCAGCACCTGGGGTTCCAGTCCAGATCAGAGACCAACGCAGTACGCGCCGGGCTATTTTCTTCCATCATGGAGCCTCTAGGTCCTCCCTAAAATCATATGCTTTGTCCCTGCAGTTGTAAGACTGAGCAAGTCATCCTCTGAACACTAGGCACAAAGTATTTGGTGTGTTGAGTCGCAGTGTCTTTCCAGTTGACTAGTTTGGTGGTGCAGCACCAGAGACCCCAGAGTGGGGCCGGCCAGAATCCCCGCATCCTTTTAATTCTGTCTGCATCCATGATGATGGGGCGCAGTAAAAGGGAGAGAAAGAGCAGCGTCATTTCAAAGGGGTCAAGGTTGCCACCCCTGTACTGAATTATTCCACACATACCCCCAACCACCGCTCTTTGTATTATAAATACGTTATGTGCAATTTAAAATCCACCCCTACTGTCCCCTTTGTCGCAATTCAAGAGGACACAAACCCTAACCCGCACTAGGTGGCATGCTTCATCTGCGGGTCGCTCCTCGTCTGGGCATAGCCACGGCTCTTTGCCCTGCCAGAGTAGTTCTGATGTTTTTATTGCGCATGTATATACATTGTTTTACATTTCTAATCTGTAGGGTCAGGCTGTTGAAACACTGTTGTGGTGGTTAGTGTGACTTCGGGTTTTTTCAGCCCACACACTTTCCAAGGTAAGAATCGATTCTAGCTCGGATTGCTTTCGGCATTGCTATATTTGATCTACGGCGACATGTTTCTAGCTCTATAGCTGCCTGTTTAGTTGGAAGCATTGGGCATGACTATATCCTCCCTGTACTAACTACTTCTCTTGGAAGAGTGTAAACTAAACGAAGAGGTTCCCAGCACCTGCCCTTGTGCTCTTCACTGTCTGCTACATTGGAATGTCCCACGTGCAGCTGAGGCGAATGGATCCCTCAGTAGGAGAGAGTCTTGTGTCCATTCTCCTGGCACCATTGGACACAAATGCACAAATAATGCACCTAAGCTGCAGAGTTGGCACCAGTCACTTTTTGTATTTATAGAAGTTGTGCTGAGATCCAACCGAGCTCTTGAGTGAAGGCAGGTAAGTGAATGAATATGTTGTCCTGCTCTCAACATTGTTGCTGAGGCAACATTTTCGTCATAACAGATAGCCAATCCAAGTGACGCATCTCATGTCTTGTGTAACTTCCTCCATTGCAGCTTCTCTCAAAAGGGGCGTTCGGCTACCTCCTTCCCATCGTGTCCTTCGTCATCGCTTGGTTGGAAACCTGGTTCCTTGATTTCAAAGTCTTATCTCAGGAAGCCGCGGAGGAGAAATGTGAGTTGGCTGGTGGGCTGGGAGCGCTGTGTGTTTTGTTTCCTGGATTCATGCCATCCTTGCCGATAAGTATGGGCCAGTATAACTGAAGCCAGCTGGCCCAACTAACATGACACTACTGCCATTGAGGAGATGAGGAGGCATGACACTACTGCCATTGGGGAGACATGACACTACTGCCACTGGGGAGATGAGGAGGCATGACACTACTGCCATTGGGGAGATGAGGAGGCATGACACTACTGCCATTGGGGAGACATGACACTACTGACACTGGGGAGATGAGGAGGCATGACACTACTGCCATTGGGGAGATGAGGAGGCATGACACTACTGCCATTGGGGAGACATGACACCACTGCCATTGGGGAGACATGACACCACTGCCATTGGGGAGGCATGACACTACTGCCATTGGGGAGATGAGGAGGCATGACACTACTGCCATTGGGGAGACATGACACTACTGCCATTGGGGAGATGAGGAGGCATGACAGTACTGCCATTGGGGAGGCATGCCACTACTGCCATTGGGGAGGCATGACACTACTGCCATTGGGGAGGCAGGACACTACTGCCATTGGGGAGGCAGGACACTACTGCCATTGGGAAGACATGACACTACTGCCATTGGGGAGGCATGACACTACTGCCATTGGGGAGGCATGACACTACTGCCATTGGGGAGGCATGACACTACTGCCATTGGGGAGGCATGACACTACTGCCATTGGGGAGGCATGACACTACTGCCATTGGGGAGGCATGACACTACTGCCTTTGGGGGAGACGGGGAGACATGACATTGCTGCCATTGGGGAGACGAGGTGACATGGCATTACTACCATTGGGGGTATGGGGAGACATTACAAGACTGCCATGGGGGAGAATGGGGTGACCTACACCACTGCCATTGGGGAGACATGCCACTACTGCCATTGGGGAGACATGCCACTACTGCCATTGGGGAGGCATGCCACTACTGCCATTGGGGAGGCATGACACTACTGCCATTGGGGAGACATGCCACTACTGCCATTGGGGAGGCATGACACCACTGCCATTGGGGAGGCATGACACTACTGCCATTTGAAAGATGGGGAGGCATGACACTACTGCCATTGGGGAGGCATGACACCACTGCCATTGGGGAGGCATGCCACTACTGCCATTGAGGAGGCATGCCACTACTGCCATTGGGGAGACATGCCACTACTGCCATTGGGGAGGCATGGCACTACTGCCATTGGGGAGATGAGGAGGCATGACACTACTGCCATTTGGGGAGGCATGCCACTACTGCCATTGGGGAGGCATGATACTACTGCCATTGGGGACGCATGACACTACTGCCATTGGGGAGGCATGACACTACTGCCATTGGGGAGGCATGACACTACTGCCATTGGGGAGACATGACACTACTGCCATTGGGGAGGCATGACACTACTGCCATTGGGGAGGCATGACACTACTGCCATTGGGGAGACATGACACTACTGCCATTGGGGAGGCATGACACTACTGCCATTGGGGAGGCATGATACTACTGCCATTGGGGAGGCATGACACTACTGCCATTGGGGAGGCATGACACTACTGCCATTGGAAAGATGGGGAGGCATGACACTACTGCCATTGGGGAGGCATGACATTACTGCCATTGGGGAGATGAGGAGGCATGACACTACTGCCATTGGGGAGACATGACACTACTGCCATTGGGGAGGCATGACACTACTGCCATTGTGGAGGCATGTCACTACTGCCATTGGGGAGATGAGGAGGCATGACACTACTGCCATTGGGGAGACATGGCACTACTGCTATTGGGGAGGCATGACACTACTGCCTTTTGGGGAGATGGGGAGGCATGACACTACTGCCATTTGGGAGATGGGGAGACATGACACTGCTGGCTTTGGGAAAGATGGGGTGACATGCCACTACTTCCATTGGGGAGGCATGACACTACTGCCATTGGGGAGATGGAGATGCATGGCACTACTGCCATTGGGGAGATGGGGAGGCATGACACCACTGCCATTGGGAAGGCATGACACCACTGCCATTGGGGAGGCATGACACTACTGCCTTTTGGGGAGATGGGGAGGCATGACACTACTGCCATTTGGGAGATGGGGAGACATGACACTGCTGGCTTTGGGAAAGATGGGGTGACATGCCACTACTTCCATTGGGGAGGCATGACACTAC
This sequence comes from Triturus cristatus, assembly GCF_964204655.1. Lineage (NCBI taxonomy): Eukaryota > Metazoa > Chordata > Amphibia > Caudata > Salamandridae > Triturus > Triturus cristatus. The sequence continues at coordinate 87,801,430 of NC_140579.1, forward strand.
TGCCATTGGGGAGATGGAGATGCATGGCACTACTGCCATTGGGGAGATGGGGAGGCATGACACCACTGCCATTGGGAAGGCATGACACCACTGCCATTGGGGAGGTATGACACTACTGCCATTGGGGAGATGGTGAGGCTTAATCTGGCCCCTGTGTAGCCAAAGTATATTAATATCAGAGGTCTAGGAGATGGGGGTGCACGGATTTGAAGTACTATTTCAGAGGCTGCTACACATTACCCGAAAAAGCGCTTCAACACTCCATCCCGGGTAACAAGCGCTATATAAATAAAAACCTTTTTTTCTCCTCTCCTATCCCTACGCTATCCTTCTGAAATCCAAATAACTGAGTAACCTATCCACCACTCAAATTACTTTCATATTTCACTATACTAATTCAAAATTAATCCTTTATGGGCTCCGGAGTAGCGTGCTACTCTCCGAAAAGCGCTTTGCCACCTTGTCAGGGGTAGTGAGCGCTATATAAATGCAATTACAATACAATACATTCGCTTGAAAACTATCCTTTACCACCCAATCAGGCCCTTTGAGGAGCCATAATTGGGTTTCAGAGCACTTCACCCCAGACAAGAGGAGGCCTGCACCTTTAGCATCTGCCCTCGTGCCCCAGCCTCCCTGTATACACACCGGCTGCTCCTGGAAGACGTTACGGGGATGGCCGTGGACCTGTGATGCTGCATCTGCTGTATTAAATATGTCTCTTGTTTACCCTTTCAGGGAAGGTTATTTTCAGAAGTGTATTTTTAAGTACATTTTTATTGAATTTCTTTACTTATGTGAGATGCTTGCAAGTTCTATCCTGGATTACTGGGGCAGTGGTGTCTGGGCTCCTTGCTGGCAAAGGATGATGGGAGTTGGGTTTCTAGGAGGAGTAATTTCACCAAACTTCAACTTTCATTGTGTAATGACCATTAAAGATAGAGGCGGAAGCGTCATTAAATCTGTGCACGTGCGCCCTTTCATTTTGTTAATTGTTGTTGGTTGTAGGGTATCTGGCGACACAGTCTGCGGCCAATCATCGGCCCCTGCTTTACCCTCGCGCCATCTCAGATGGACAGTTCTACTCTCCCCCGGAGTCCTTTGCAGGTGAGAAGGGGATGCCTCTAGAAACCTAAACGAATGTGGAGCAGCTGATGTGTGACTGCACTACTGGGATCTACTGTGGCGGTCTTGTGCACCCAAACCCCGGGCAAGAAGATCTCATTGGATCCTCTGTGATGCGTCCTTGCCCTGGAGTTGGAAATGCCATGTATGATCGTAGACTTTCCCATTGTGCTAGTGAAAACCTATCCCTTTCGGGTTGTGCGGAATTGTTCAAGTGATCTTGCCTCCCTTTCCATCAGACCATGTTGCACCAGCTATGAATTATTACCAGAGGTCTCTACTCCAGTGTTCCAGTTTTTTAAAAAAACACCCCTTGTGTGAGAAAATGTCCTCTAGCACAAGAGAACTTCAGAGGTCTGTATCTTTTGGTATACTGGCCGGTATCTGTCTTGTGACCTGTGTCTCTGCCTTTTTTAGGATCTGACAATGAGTCTGATGATGGCGGGACAGGGGGACAAGCAGTCACAGCTCAGGTAAATTGTTGGGTTTGCTCATGGTTGAAGGAACAGATACTCTGGCGGAATCTCCAGTATTTTAGGAGAAGAAACTGCCCTGCTGGCTGAAAAGATGCAATGTTGAGAGTAGTAAAACCATATTAAAAGCTTAGAGGAGTGTTCGTTTCTTCCACTCTTACTTCTCCTTCGGCTTTCCAAGTAGTCTTAGCCAGGTGGGCCTCTCTTCTCCTCTCTACCACTAGCTCGGGTCTAGCAAGCTGGGCTTCCAAGCAGAATGCGATCGCAAAGGGGTAAGTGATGGGTTCCAACTATTTTTACCTCGTGCTAACATTTCTGAAGAACCCCATATCAAAAAAGTTATCTTTGCAGTGGTGTTTGTGGAAGAAATGTGTCAGCAGGTGTATTTGCATTTCCTTTAGACCTGTTTATGTGTGATGTGTGAGCGGTGACTTAAATCAATTTATGATTTACAAAATATCCACTTTATTTTTTCACGAGTATTTTCTTTCTAGCACATATTCTGACTTGAATTTGGTAGGAAAAAGGTCCAGATAAAATAGTTAGGATTAATTATTGTCTTAGACAGTGGAACTAGTGAATAAAGGAGACTTCTCAGTCTAGAGAACAGCCAGGTGAAAAAAGAATTCCACTTGATTTGAATATCAACCAGTTATGCAGCTTGTCTAGCCAAATGATTGACATTGGATCCCAGATCACCTTTATTTAGGACATTTAGAGGTAACTGGTATGTTGCTTTGTAAGGGACACTAGTTTGAGTAATGCCTTAGGGCCATAGCCATGTCAGGAAGCTTCCAGCATCTGTTTTTCAAATTCTGCTCCTGGGTCATGGCAAGATGCGCAAACATGTGGCCATACTCAGGCGGGGTCTATCAATGAGCTCTGGGTGGAAATGCAAAGTCAAACCCAACAGGCCGCTCCCGCTCTGCAGTCCGAGAGTTGCTTGAGAAGAGTCCTGGAATGCGCTGATTGCCTCAGTAAACTTTAATGTACATATTTTAAGCAGTAGAACTGTTGCGTATCAGCAAACACAAAATGTATTAAACTGACCGATTGTTTACAAATATCTCATTTGTACATGTTTTTATACACAAGTTTTTTTTAAAGAATTTTGTCTGACAATTGTTTTTACTCTTTGTAGATATTATCTATTGTAATGGTTTAATTAACTAAACAATAAAGCTTACAATTACATAGCCATGTTCCTTCTAGTATCCATAAAACGTTTGTACTTCACCTGCACAGTCATCTAGAAGTGTAGGTTGTAGGAATCTAAAATGTGAAATATGAAACCAAAGAAAACAGAGGGGTGTTCAAAGTTCCCCGGTTTGTCCCTTCCCGGATATGTCATATATGGTGCCGGGCAGCACTGCATGCTCTGCCTGGTTTTGTGAAGCGGGTCTCTGTCCCAACCAACCCCAAGAATAACCAACCCCTGTGTTTCAGGAACGAGGGTATGTGCAGCAAGGCAAGGAGTCCTTGGAAGTGGTCGAGCAGATCCTGGCACAAGAGGCCATCTGGAGATTCGAGAAAAGCAACGTGAGTGAATACCGATGGGGATCTGTGGCAGAATGTGTATGATCAGATCATGTATTTTCTTGGGAAGGGCAGCCCTTTTGATGAAATCTCTTAGAGTCCTTTTCTTGCTGCATTTCCCCTCTTTCCTCCAGCAAGTTGTAGAATTGTCAAGTCCCCTTTCTACATTACACATCTGCAGGTGCCTTGTATCTGCAACTGGAGGAGTATTTAAGAGTAATTAGCTTTTTCTTTTAGATATTTTGGTTAATCAATCCTGCTTGTAAATTCATTGTAGAATTGTGGTCCACCAATCCAGTTCCAGGAGATGGGCTTGAAGCCATCCAGGTGCAGAGCCTGTTCCTGAATGCAGTCAATAAATATAGGTTCAAGGCGCAGTCGCCATTAGGATTTATTTCTGATGAGCCACTAATACAAAGATAATAGGATACGGGGGACAAAATTACACCCGAGTCCCTTGGCGATCAGTCATAACACCGAGTGGCACACAAGTTTCCAGGAGTTTAGGGGGCCGGTCTCTCCTACCACCTTGAAATCCCTAGAACCAACTTAGACCACTATTTGAAAATGTGCAAACTTGGATGGAAATAGAATTGGTATTTAGCAGCTTCGTTGGCATGTCTGCCCCAGTCTACAGGTCTGAATCATCGATGAACCATGAATGGTTTGTAAGGAAGAGGGTATACACGTGGGGCAGTGCAGAGGGGACAAAAGCTGAAATGTAGTAGACCCACTCCACAGATATAGTGGGATTTTAGAGGTATTATCTACTAGGCATAGATGTTCCTTGCGTTTAACAAACTCCTTATTGGAGGAAGAGACTCCAGAAGGAGCAAGGGTGAAGAAAGACCAGGCAATTAGTTGCGGAGACAAACTAGGCTTCTGGACTGTGCCGGTGTTTCTCCTAGACCATAACAAACTGTTACTCCTAACCACATGTAGAATAAGGCAGTTAGCCCCCAAAGGAGACCAGCAGACGTTTACCACCACCCAGCATATAGTGCAAATGCTCCACGCCCTGCGTTGTATCAGAGATGTGTAAGTGTAAACACAAATACGTTCATTCTTTCCCGGATGTTTGCCCTTGCCTGCCTGTTAAATCGGCCACGAGTGGCTCATCCTCCCGCTTAGCTGAACCGGTCAGTGAGTGCTTATATTTTATGTACGACTGAAGTGGCCCACCTTTTTTCATTCCTGAAGTGGCCCACCTTTTTTCATTCCTGAAGTGGCCCACCTTTTTTCATTCCTGAAGTAGCCCACCTTTTTTCAATCCTGAAGTGGCCCACCTTGAAGTGGCCCACCTTTTTTCATTCCTGAAGTGGCCCACCTTGAAGTGGCCCACCTTTTTTCATTCCTGAAGTGGCCCACATTTTTTCCTTCCTGAAGTGGCCCACCTTGAAGTGGCCCACCTTTTTTCATTCCTGAAGTGGCCCACCTTTTTTCACTCCTGAAGTGGCCCACCTTTTTTCACAGCTGACGTGGCCCACCTTCTTTCACGGCTGACATGGCCCACCTTCTTTCACGGCTGACGTGGCCCACCTTCTTTCACGGCTGACGTGGCCCACCGGATGCTCCTCCTCCTACCTGTCTGATGTTGCGCTGCACTGGGCTCAAACAGGAAGCGTTTGTGAAACCAGAGTCAGTTTTGATCTTCCGCACCTACATTTCCTTATAGTGCAGTCTCCTTTAATATGTTCTGTGTGTTTTTTCGTTATTCAGGAAGTGGGAGATGTTGTGTACACCATCGAAACACCGTTCTATGGCAAGTCCTTCATCTTGAAGGTAAGGATACCCTCCTCTTCCCACAGAACACCGGCTTACTTTTCTACTCCATGTCGCACCTACCTGGGTATTCTCTTTCCTTAACCAGCTGAGGCCTTAACTACTGCTTATCTCCATGGCTAACCCACACCCTTTCACAGTGCAGATGAACAGATGAGCTCCTACAGTTCACGCAGCGTTCATATGCAGGTGCATTCTTTCTTTCATAAATGACCCCATCCCAAGATCCATCTGGACATTTCTTAACTCGTTCATCATGCAGATGTACAATATTACGTCCTCTATCATCGCCTCCCAAAATACAACCGGCCAGTTCCTATTTCCTTCAGAAAGCCCATCGGTCCCTGGTCTCTAGCCACCATCAATCCTTGTGTATCCTGCCTTTTGAGCCCAGTAAACTCGAACGGCCCCAAGTGTGCTGCATTAATGTAGTTTTGGAGTTCTGCGTGGATTTCTGGTGCTAACTAAGGTTTGAGTGCGTAGCATTGATGCAAGCCCGCTAGCCTTTCTCTGTAAAGGTGGACTGCACAAGGCAAACTGTTAAAACATCTTACTTGACCTCAGATTGAGTCTTCCGTTGGGGGTTGTTATAGTTAGCTTGTATATAATCAGGTGTATCTATTTGTGTACTACAAAATGTTTTAAAAAACGTGTTTTCTTAGTGAACAAAAACATATAAAATAATATGTATTGATAAACAACAGATGAAAACTAATAAGAACTAAAAATAAAATGAATTTTTAGAAAAAAACAGAACATGTATATGTGTATTTAAATGTCAAAATAATGTCTAGTTAAATTTGTATTTCAACCCATACGAGATTTAATGCCCGATAAAGAAATATAGGTCTTAGGGGAGCTGTTCTTGTTTCAGTTGCTTTGTTTTCCCCTCTTTCTCCCTGACCTCACTTACCTCTCAGAGTAGGTCCCTTTATGTACAATTTCTTCTGTTTAAACCACAAGTGACCTAATCGCTTGGCTCTAATACCTGTAGTGCACTTTATTCTTGTAAGGCGGGCTGCGGCCCCTCTACCTAGGCAATGCAGGGTTGACAGCGGTGTCATCGTTGATGGAGTTGAGCACATACCTTTATATCTGTGTTCTTGTGGGGAGTTAGGAGCAGGTCCGCTGGCATCTCCTCCATAAAGTCTTTCATTCCCCTATACATGGATTCTTAGTCTCCCTCATGACTGGTAGATGTGTGTTTGTCTACGAATGGACTTGTGACAGAACGTTGGAGTCCATGTATGTGTCTGTGCTGCACAAAATGGTGATCTCCATTGTCCCCGGCTGGTTGTTGACCTTTTAGACATGCCAGCTTTCAAATACTAGTCTTTCTCCTTTGCCAAAACCAGATCAGCCCGTTTAGTGGGAAGAGTTAGCCGGCCACTGCTTTTTCAGTGTAGTAGAGATTCCCATGACAAGGCAAAACATGAAATTTCCCCTTTCCTGTCTGTGACCACATCTTTTTGTGAAATGGTTGCCCTGAACAGGCAATGTCAGGAGAGATCACAGACTTGGAGTAAAACAAAAACTAGTCTCTAATGGCTGTAAGCAAACTCCCCCAGGCATTGGGTAACATCTGAACATTCATCTGAACATTCAAAAAAGACAGCATGTCAAACACTTTAAATACATACAGCTCATACATGTCCTACGATCAAGAATTGATTGTGGAGAGCAAAACTCTAGACACCTCTTTAGTCTATAGAAAGCGACTGAATAATACCCAGAGGGATTTAGCGAACCCTCAAACCGCACTGAGAAGCTGACAAAGGTACACCTGAGCGGGAGGCCGGGGAAGAGGCACTCGAGCACTCCAGGGAGGTCTCGTTGAGATTGTGGTTGAACTTGGTGCAACTTAGTCCTTTCCAGAATACACACGAGGGCTCAGATATTTCCTAGAACGGTTGGAGACGCTTACCTGAGGGAATGCGCTGAACAAGGAATCTTCATACAATATGGTAGTGAATAGTAATAGCAGAGTTCTGATTTGGTGCCTTAAATAGCTGCCACCCAGGGAGTACCACTAGGCCTGGAGACAGCATCTGTACATTTACGAATATGGGATGATCAGACCTTGAATAGATACCAGAGATTGATTGTGATTGTGAACTTCATCGTAGCAAAGGGGACATAGTATATTGATGGACTGGTGCGTTGCAGCAGCAAAAAAACAGTTTATGCTGGCATGGGCTGCCCTAAAGATATTTAAAAATGTATGAGGCATGGGATGAAACTCAATGGGCTGATCTACTGTGAGGATGGAAGTAAGAGTAAACCAACCAGAACATTAGGTTGAGCAGCCTACGGGGAACATACAATATTGCCCTACAACCAAATGAGCTGGCTCATCAGTCCTACACCTGCCAATGTGTCTGTAAACGTTTTCTAATTCTGTGGAAACTCATTAATGATGAAGCACTGTAAAGCCCTGCGAGAATTATCTAAGTGTTCGAGGCATGTGGGCTGCTGAATTCATATCTGTGCATATCTGTGCATAGATCGCCGCCTAGTGTTGGGTCCGGATGTTTGCACGTTGTTGTCCTGGAAGAGTCTTCGAAGTATCCTGAGATAGGTGACTCCTCCCCTGGACCACAGTGCGCATGGGCATCCTCTCCATCCTCAGATTGTTTTTTTCCGCCATTGGGTTCGGATGTGCTTATCTTGACTCAAGTTAGGAAAATTTAGTTTTCAGGCCAAAAGGCCTTTAGTTTTCGTCGGTACTGTTCCCGATCGGTATCGACAGTTTACTGGCTAGTTTAGCGACTTTAACAACTTTTTCGGATCCATTATATCCGACCATCGACCCTACATCTACGATGGAATCGAGGACCCCATTCAAGCGGTGTCCTGTTTGCCACGCGAAATATCCACATATCGACGTCCACCCGGTGTGCAACAAATGCCTCTCACCGGATCACGACGAATCGAAATGTATGGCCTGTGCCCGATTCAGATCCAAGAAGACTCTCCGGAATCGACGAGCCGCGAGACTTGAAGCGCAGCAAGCGGCACCGGCCCCGACCAACATCTTCAGCACCGAGGACGAAGATGTTGAAAGCCTGGAAAACATACCCTCCAGCCCCGCTTCCGAACACGGTTCCAGATCGGAAGATGTAGATGAAGAGCTTTTTCACAGGGAAGAAGCCGACGATGAGGTAGGAGACTACGATGAGGCCTTAGGGGCCGAAGAAGGTAGCTCTGGTGACGAGCAGGGCCTACCCGTCCAAACGGAGGATATCCCAGTGCGTCAGTCTACGGCTCCGGTCGAGGGATCGCCTTCGGGCCTTACCCAAGACCAATCCCGCAGTTCTTCGGCCCCGCCCTCTGGCCCGGCCTCGGACATCCAGCGAGAGCCATTATTACCCAAAAAGACTGGTTTCCCTTCCACGAAACCGAAACCAATCGTCGCACTGGTTCAACAGAAACCGAAAGGGAAACTGACACTGGTCGGCTCGAGGACCACCACACCTTCGACGCCAGCCAAACCCGTCGGCTCCGACCGCACCAATAGGGACTGCGGTGCCGAACTCGCTGCAGCCGATGTCGGCGTCGACCCAAAGAGAAAGGCCATCGGTACCGCCAAAGCGCCTCGGCCCCCGGCACCGAAACAATCGGCACCGACCACCAAGGTTAAAATGGCCGCTGCATCGCAATCCACCTCGAAAGCAGCAACTACGGTCCAATCATCGACGCCGTCGACAGCTACTACCTCTCCTCGACTCGATGACCCTGTGGCTCCAAAGAAGTCCACACCTACCTCTACGGAACCACTCGGCGCCAAAGAACCGTCGGCGTTCCAGGTGCGACAAGTTGCAGCGTCCTTGCAACGCATCAGAGAAAAGGCAGCCCTCCAGGCCACGTCGGGCTCCGAGCCGAAAAAAGCTCAAAAGGCACCTTCGGCACCAACCAACATCACCTTTGGTTTGCCGCCATCCACGGCGCCGAAACTATTCGAGATCAGAACACGTGTCACCCAGACAAGGTCCCCATCTACTGAACACTCTCCTACTGGGACATCACCGTCCCACTTCATCGACGCCGACACCGGCAGGCTCATGCTCCGAAAGCAGAAGATCACTTCCGAGCAGGCTTTGGACTCTTACAGGATCCCGCTAAAGCAAAAACTGCCGGCGGAATCGGAACCAGTTCTTTATGAACGCCTCCACACCTCTTACCCAGATCCACAGTCCTTCTCTCCGACGCACTCCGACACGGATGCAGTAGAGGACTACATGGGTGACGACACCACCTACCCCATGGATATGGACCCTGAAGGCCAGCAGGACCCTGATCAAGTTTGGGATGACCCTGTAGACCCAGGTGCCGCTCTGGATACACAGGACACGCAGCTTTATGGCGCAAAAACGTCTCCCACAGAGGACACTGCTGCATTTAACGCCCTCATTGAACGTGCCGCAGCCAATCATGGAGTGCAACTCCACTCAGACACAATCGAGGACGATTTCTTGGTGGACACTTTCGCATCCTCAGAGAGGACTGTAAAGACTCTGCCCATGTTGAAAGGTGTCCTCAAGCCAGCAAAGGACATTTTCAAAGAAACCACCAGGGCACGGGTAATAAACCCCAGGATCGAGAAAAAATACAAGCCCGCACCTGGGGACCCTACGTACATTAGAGGCCAGTTACCTCTGGACTCCATCGTAGTTGCTAATGCTCGCAAACGGGCACACTCGCAGACAACTGGTGATGCTCCTCCCCTGGACAAAGAGTCCAAGGTTCTAGAGACCTCCGGCAAAAGGATTGCAGCCCAGGCGGCAAACATATGGCGCATTGCCAATACACAGGCGCTCCTAGCTCGCTACGATCGCTCACACTATGACACGTTAGAGACCCTACTCCAACATCTACCAGACGAGTACAAAGAGGCAGCGGAGCTCCTCATCAGGGAGGGACAACTTCTCACAAACACATCCATTAAGTGTGCACTGGATGCCGCCGACACAGCTGCGAGAGCAATAAACACCAGCGTCATGCTACGACGACACGCCTGGTTACGAATCTCCGGATTCAAACCTGAGGTTCAAAATAACATCCTCAATCAGCCTGTCAACCCCAACTACTTATTCGGACCAGAGGTTGACACCACCCTAGAAAAGATTAAAAAAGACACAGACACTGCAAAGTCAATGGGGGCTCTGCAAACGCAGACATTTCGTAGTGGCTCCTTTCGTCACTCCGGAAATAGAGGAGCGGGTAGAGGACAAGGGTCACAGCAAACCTACAATAAAGGGGGCACACAAAGTACCTATGATAAAAACACACGAGGTGGATATCGTGGCTCCAGCACAAAGGGCAGAGGACGCGGTTACGGCAATACCAGGTCCTCCCCCAAAAACAAACAGTGACGCCCTCTCCCTTCCCCCCGACCATATAACACCTGTCGGGGGAAGACTCCAGCGGTTCCTGTCCACGTGGAATACCATCACCACAGACAGGTGGGTCAAAGATGTTATCCAACACGGTTACTGCCTCGAATTAACCTCCACTCCACCCACAATACCGCCAAAGCACCGTCCTATGTCCTCAGAGCACTTAGCATTATTACAGCAGGAAGTGCTAAGTATGCTGCAAAAATGCGCAATAGAGGTCGTGCCCGTCCACCAGCAGGGGACAGGGGTGTACTCTCTGTACTTCTTAATACCAAAAAAGGACGGGTCACTCAGACCTATACTAGACCTGAGACCCCTCAACCACTACATTCTCTCAGAGCATTTCCACATGCTCACCCTACAGCAGGTTCTCCCGCTGCTCAGACAGGGAGACTTCCTAGCCACGCTAGACCTCAAAGATGCGTATTTCCACATACCCATACACCCGTCACACAGAAAATATCTCAGGTTCACTATTCAGGGGCAGCACTACCAATTCAAAGTCCTTCCCTTCGGCGTGACAACAGCACCCAGAGTTTTCACAAAGTGCCTAGCTACTGTGGCTGCACATCTACGGAGGCAACACATTCTCGTCTACCCTTACCTGGACGACTGGCTTGTTCAGGCAAAGTCAGCCCAGCAATGTGCCAGCCACATGTCCCGCACCATTCACCTTCTTCACAGTCTGCGATTCTCACTAAATTACCCAAAATCACATCTCCAACCCGCACACGTCCAACAGTACCTAGGTGCGACCATAGACACACTGGCAGCCACAGCTCAGCCAAATTTAGTGAGGATCAACGGCATGCAAATGCTGATCTCAAAGTTCAAACCCCAACACTCCCTTACTGCGCGAGTGTTCATGCAGTTGATAGGCATGATGGCCTCCTGCATTTTCATAGTCCCGCACGTGAGACTACATATGCGCCCGCTTCAGGAGTGCTTGGCACGTCAATGGAATCAGGCTCACGGGCAATTACAAGACCTAGTGTTGGTGAGCGGTCGGGCATACAGCTCTCTGCATTGGTGGAATCCACAAAACCTTTGCAAGGGCTGACCGTTCCACGAGCCTGTTCCACAAATAATACTGACAGCGGACGCGTCTCTCCAGGGATGGGGAGCTCATGTACTCAATTACACAGTGCAGGGACTATGGACAATACAACAAAAGAAGATGCACATCAACGTTCTGGAACTGATGGCAATCTTCCTAGCCATGAAGGCATTCAAAGTACACTTGTGCAACAAAGTCGTGTTGATCCGGACGGACAACATGACTGCCATGTACTACATACAGAAGCAGGGAGGAACGCACTCTCCACAGTTGTCTCATCTGGCTCAGAGCATGTGGAAGTGGGCCATTCAGAGGAACATATTCCTCATGGCGGAACACCTCCCAGGCAAGGACAACCAGATGGCGGATCTGCTCAGCAGACACAGCCACCAGATGCACGAGTGGGAGCTACACCCGTCAGTACTCCAACCGTACTTCCAACAGTGGGGTCATCCAGAGATAGACCTATTCGCCACAAGCGAAAACGCAAAATGCCAAAGCTTTGCCGCCAGGTTCCCACATCCACAGTCGCAGGGCAATGCGATATGGATGAACTGGTCCGGCAGATTTGCGTACGCTTTTCCCCCAGCGCCGTTGATACCGCTGGTGGCACGCAAACTGCGACAACACTCACTGACACTCATCGTGGTTGCTCCAACATGGGCACGCCAGCCATGGTACACCACCTTTCTGGAACTTTCCGTGGTGCCGCATCAAAGGCTGCGGATCAAACCCGCACATTTGACGCAGAACCATGGAGAAATTCAGCACCCAGATCCGCAACAGCTGAACCTGGCGATCTGGCTCCTGAAGTCCTAGAGTTTGGCTACCTAAACCTGCCACCTGACTGTATGGAGATCATTAAGGAAGCTAGGAGACCCACTACCAGAGCTTGCTATGCAGCCAAATGGAAGAGGTTTGTCATTTATTGCAATAACAATGACATTAACCCGCTAGACGCATCCATTCAAAACATAATCTGTTACCTCTTACACCTATACCGATGCAATCTGGCATACACCTCAATCCGTATCCATTTAACCGCAATAGCAGCCTATCTCCAAAACAGGCAGCACCTCTCTTTATTCAGAGTGCCTGCCATCAAAGCCTTCTTGGAGGGACTTAAACGAGTAATTCCCCCAAGACACCCACCAGCACCAGTGTGGAACCTCAACTTGGTCCTCACCCGACTGATGGGTCCACCCTTCGAACCTCTCCACTCATGTGAGATTCAATTCCTCACCTGGAAAGTGGCTTTCCTAGTAGCAATCACTTCGTTGAGAAGAGTTAGTGAACTCCAGGCACTAACCATTCAAGAGCCATTCATACAGGTTCACGCAAACAGGGTTGTACTACGTACCAACCCCAAATTCATGCCTAAAGTAATATCGCAGTTCCACATGAATCAAACGATTGAACTGCCTGTTTTCTTTCAGAATCCACAAAATGTCGCTGAAAGAATGCTCCATACACTAGACGTCAAAAGAGCCCTCATGTACTATATAGACAGAACCAAAAGCTTTAGGAAGACAAAACAACTTTTCGTTGCCTTTTCCCCACAACACAAAGGCAACGCCATCTCCAAAGCAGGTATAGCCAGATGGATCGTTAAATGTATTCAAATTTGCTATCAAAAGGCTAAACGCACATTAACGATTCCCCCACAAGCCCACTCAACACGTAAGTTAGGGGCCTCCATGGCTTTCCTGGGAAACATTCCTTTACATGATATATGTAGAGCAGCCACATGGTCCACTATACATACATTTACCAAACACTATTGTGTAGATGTACACTCAAAACAGCAGGCAGCTGTAGGACAGGCTGTTCTCAAAACTCTTTTTCAGACCGCTGCAGCTGGCACTGGTAGCCGCCGCTAATGGGAGGTACTGCTATGTATTCTATGCACAGATATGAATTCAGCAGCCCACATGCCTCGAACTGAATATGCTACTTACCAGTAAGCATCTGTTCTTGGCATGTAGGGCTGCTGACATTCATATCGCCCACCCTCCTCCCCGGCGCCTGTAGCAGCTGCAGCTCTCAGAATTACTGTATAGCATGGTCATCACTTTCTGTATCTACTCCATCACTGCCACAATGGCGAAAAACAATCTGAGGATGGAGAGGATGCCCATGCGCACTGTGGTCCAGGAGAGGAGTCACCTATCTCAGGATACTTCGAAGACTCTTCCAGGACAACAACGTGCAAACATCCGGACCCAACACTAGGCGGCGATCTATGCACAGATATGCACAGATATGAATGTCAGCAGCCCTACATGCCAAGAACAGATGCATACTGGTAAGTAGCATATTCAATTCAATATGTTACTTGTAAAAAAAGAAAAACATTTTAAACAGACAAAACAAAAATATCAATGAAATATGATATAACATAAGGCAGCCTCACTGATTGGTATGGTTTACTCTCCAGAGAAAGGGTAAGTACTAGCTTCTTAGTTTGTTGTCACTGCTTGTTTGCTACTATCTTTGAAACAACTTAAATCAGGGAAGATTGCCGAAGAGAGTTGTTGAAGGGTCTGTGGAGATAGGAAGACCAGCCTGCCTATGACAAGGAGTTGGACTGTCCCTGCCAGTATGAGTAACCGGATTCGCAGAGGGTCGCCAAGGACCACCCAACTGAGAAGGCCTGCGTAGAGGACATCTTGATGTACTCCGACTGCCCCAGAGCCACAAGGAATCTTGAGCCAGCTACCCAGGGACAAACACGATTGCCTCTTAATTGAGGAAGTCGCTTGATGGCCCTCACAATTGGGAAGAGCCTGCATGGTCCCAGACCATTCTTTGAACCGACCTCAGTTTCCTGGCCTGGGGTTCCATGTTAGCTGGAGGAGGTTGTCTGGATTCTGGAACCATTGTAAATTACTTAATAGCTTCTCTGATTTGAGAGATCACGAGTCAAAACCGCAGCTAAGAACCATTGGTTCTTGCTGGCCTCTTCGTTATCTGATATGGATGTTACAGCACTTTGGTGCTCCTACCACCAAACAATCTTCACCGCGACTAGCTGCAGCTCAAGATAAATTCCCATACTTCTAAAACAGCCATCCGAGGGACTCCTAGTGTTTAGCTGCATGCAAGCCAGCCACTGTCCCCAGCTTAGAGTTCAGTGCTTGACTTTCTCCCCTTTGATGGGCATGGTGCGGCACCAGCCACTGTCCCCAGCTTAGAGTTCAGTGCTTGACTTGCTCCCCTTCGATGGGCATGGTGCGCCACCAGCCACTGTCCCCAGCTTAGAGTTCAGTGCTTGACTTGCTCCCCTTCGATGGGCATGGTGCGCCACCAGCCACTGTCCCCAGCTTAGAGTTCAGTGCTTGGCTTGCTCCCCTTCGATGGGCATGGTGCGGCATCAGCCACTGTCCCCAGCTTAGAGTTCAGTGCTTGACTTGCTCCCCTTCGATGGGCATGGTGCGCCACCAGCCACTGTCCCCAGCTTAGAGTTCAGTGCTTGACTTGCTCCCCTTCGATGGGCATGGTGCGGCATCAGCCACTGTCCCCAGCTTAGAGTTCAGTGCTTGACTTGCTCCCCTTCTATGGGCATGGTGCGCCACCAGCCACTGTCCCCAGCTTAGAGTTCAGTGCTTGACTTGCTCCCCTTCGATGGGCATGGTGCGCCACCAGCCACTGTCCCCAGCTTAGAGTTCAGTGCTTGACTTGCTCCCCTTCGATGGGCATGGTGCGCCACCAGCCACTGTCCCCAGCTTAGAGTTCAGTGCTTGACTTGCTCCCCTTCGATGGGCATGGTGCGCCACTTCACTGGACACTACGCAAAGTCCTTGAAGAATCTAGAAATCCTTTGTGAAGGGTGGGCACTTGTTTGTTTGGCCTTAGGAGCGTGGAGGATGCACAGCTTGCATCTCTTAAATAGCTTTAACTTGATTCCAAGTCCTTGAATATTGATAAAAGACATATTGATTACCAATAGTGTAACACTTTATCTTTCCATCTGGATGTTCCCTCTCGGTGACTTTGCTAAAGAAGCCAGCGCTGCTGAACTAACCTTAGAAAAGGTGAAGCGCTTGTCATCACTTACATTCGTCTGCAGGGCTCAGTGTTAAACTGTTTTGGGCACCGCCACTTAAAGGTTTGTGCTTGTTCTCTAGGCCAGAATGTGGTAGGCACTTCAGGTTTTCATTGTGTTCTATTTTTAAGCTTCTTTGATGTACTAACATGCATTAACCTCCTTTTTCTTCATAAAAGTTAAGAACTGACCAGACCTTAAAATTATTAATGGTTGTCTGTGGTGTAAGACTGTTTCTGAGTGTTTAATCTGACACCACCTTTTGAAATAAGTCTTGAATGCAGTCCTTTGAGAGTCAAGTGCTGAAAAGGAGCATTTGGTTATCCAGATGTGCACAGATGTTGTGGCATAAGAACACCACCGATAAAGAACATTCATTTCTACAATTAATTCCCTATTGCCTCCAACAGGCATTGAACCCCAAGAAAAGTCTTACGCTTCTCTCCTGCTCTTGTCCATTCATGACCATACATTCTCAAAGCTCTCACCCACTTGGGTCAGTTTTCCTCCTTCATTCTGTCTCCCATTCATGATTCTCTTGTTTGTGGTGACTATTTCATTCAAGTCTTCCTCCTCGCCCATTTTTGACTCCCCTCTCTGCAGGTTGATTTCTGTTCATGACTCTCTCCAAGTGTGCCTCTTCTTTCCCCCCCATGTGTGCCTCTTCCTTTCCCCCATGTATGCCTCTTCTTTCCCCCCATGTGTGCCTCTTCCTTTGCCCCATGTATGCCTCTTCCTTTCCCCCATGTATGCCTCTTCCTTTCCCCCATGTATGCCTCTTGCCTGTCCCAGCTCTGCCCTATGCATGCCACTTTCCCCCAAGTCTCTAGCCCACTCATGCATCTGTTACTTCTCAAACTCTCACTAATTGCTCTCTTCCTCCACAGGTTCTCTCTTATGCATGCTTGTTCTCCCTTTAAGCTTTGTACCACTTGAAACCTAGGCTCTCTCAAATTCATGACTGTATTTCTTCCCAGGCTTTCATGCAGTGTACTGCTGAAGTGATCTACCAAGAGGTTATCCTACAGCCAGAGAAAATTACCCTGTGGAATAAAACCGTCTCTCTATGTCAGGTGTGTAACCCAGGAGTCAGTGCATCACTTCCTTTGTCTATTCCCATTGTGCATACCCTTCAACCCTGTCGTCCCACCTGCCCCCGTAGAAATGGGGAAGAAAGGAAGACAATGTTGTACAACTTGCAGAAGGCCCCTAAAATTTCAGTTTCTAGTTGTGTCAGAATACAGTGCGACCAGGGAGAGAATTTGGCTACAGAAGACGCTCGTACACATATTGACATTAAAACTTGTGCCTTTTTCCAGTTTCATATTCAGCTTTGTATTGTCACTGTTCCATGTGGTCACTGATATAGTCAGTCCTCTGAACCTGGTAATCCCAGACCCATCCTTGATTCCAGCATGCACCGTACACCTACGGTTCAATTACAGTGAATACATCATATTTCTAGGACACACTGCTGCCTCATCTTGGTGTGCCTGGCGCTGATGATCCAAGCATGGGCGAGACCCAAAGAGCAGAATAATGATCCATGTAAGTACAGGCCGAAGGCCCAGTCATGATCCATACAAATGTAGAAGAACAGGGGCACAACCATGGTTCTCTTAGGTACCGAAGACCTCATTTAATCTCTGCAAGTACAGGAGCCCAAAGACCCAGCCATGATCCTTTCAGGTATATGGGATCCCTAGACTATGCCTTACTCCCTGCAGGTACATGAGACCCAGCACTGATTCATAATCTTTGCAAGTACAGGAGACCCAGGACCCAACCATAACCACTGCAAGTACAGGAGACCCAACCATAACCACTGCAAGTACAGGAGACCGGGGACCCAACCATAACCACTGCAAGTACAGGAGACCCGGGACCCAACCATAACCACTGCAAGTACAGGAGACACGAGGCCCAACTATAACCACTGCAAGTACAGGAGACCCAGGACCCAATCTTAACCACTGCAAGTACAGGAGACTCAGGCCCAACCATAACCACTGCAAGTACAGGAGACCCAGGACCCAACCACTGCAAGTACAGGAGACTCGGGGCCCAACCATAACCAGTGCAAGTACAGGAGACCCAGGACCCAACCATAACCACTGCAAGCACAGGAGACCCAGGACTCAATCCTAACCACTGCAAGTACAGGAGACCCAGGATCCAACCATAACCACTGCAAGTACAGGAGACTTGGTGCCCAACCACAACCTCTGCAAGTAAAACCCGGGGCCCAACCATAACCACTGCAAGTACAGGAGACCCAGGACTCAATCCTAACCACTGCAAGTACAGGAGACCCAGTACCCAACCATAACCACTGCAAGTACAGGAGACCCAGGACCCAACCATAACCACTGCAAGTACAGGAGACCCGGGCCCAACCATAACCACTGCAACTACAGGACACCCGGGGCCCAACCATAACCACTGAAAGTACAGGAGACCCGTGGCCCAACCATAACCACTGCAAGTACAGGAGACCCGGGGCCCAACCATAACCACTGCAACTACAGGACACCCGGGGCCCAACCATAACCACTGCAAGTACAGGAGACCCGTGGCCCAACCATAATCACTGCAAACACAGGAGACCCGGGCCCAACCATAACCACTGCAACTACAGGACACCCGGGGCCCAACCATAACCACTGCAAGTACAGGAGACACGGGCCCAACCATAACCACTGCAACTACAGGAGACCCGGGGCCCAACCATAACCACTGCAAGTACAGGAGACCTGTGGCCCAACCATAACCACGGCAAGTACAGAAGACCCAACCATGGTCCTTGCAATTGCAGGAGATCCAGGGCCCTATCATGACTCCTGCAAGTATAAGAGACCCCTGGTCCAAGCATGATCCTGCAAGGATAGGAGTCCCAGGGACAACCATGATCCTTGCCTGTATGGGACACCCTGGCTTAACCAGTCTGCCTCGTGCAGACACGCTCTGCAGTTCCAGGTAACCCAGGCAATTCTCCGATTGTGCCCTATCAGACATAGGCAATACAGAGCCTAAGTGCCTATTCCTCTAATGCGTACTCTATAGAGCTATAACTGACATAAGGTAATACAAATGGCCATTGGAATTGATGCCGCAACCGATTTTACCCTCGTAAATAATAGGTCCAGGGAAAGTCTCTTAGTAATGAGACGGAGGTTGAGGATATGTTGGGCCCACGCAGCACTGTGCTCTTTTGAGCTGGCAATCCTCACACTTATGGTTAACACTTTATATTTGCTATTGGCTTCTCCCAGCACACACAAATGTTATTGTTTTTTTTCCCTTCTTGAAGCATTTATCAAATGGTGGAATGCAAAATGGCGATAGCTCACTTTGTTGTATTTACGAAATCTATCGCATTGCATGTGTACTAGTGTGAGTTTTGAATTGTAAATGGTACTGGCTTTTATTATTGTTTTTTTTTTTAATCAAGTTAATCTAATGCATTAAAAATGTTAATACCCCAGAACGTGGAGCCGTCATCAAGTGACGGGAAGGAAGCCTTGGTGGTTCCTGGAGGATTGTGGCTGCCGCCTGCTTTCATTGGCTGATCTTGTTATGCCTCAATCAGGGAGAGGCGGCAACGAAGGTTGTTCTAAAAAATGATCTGGACCCCGTTTATGACCAGAGAACCCTTAATCTGATATCCCTCCCCAATGAGGTTGAGCCACCAAGTTAGTATCAAGTTAACATGGTGGGGCAAACTGGCCGATGATGAAGTATGCCACCAATAGTGGGAGTGGCCTTTCAGTCCAAATCTATCTCCTTATTTTATTTCAGCCTTTTGTAACACATAGTTTTGTTGTGCCAGAAATGAGTTCAGGAATATAGGCCTCGCCATACCTGGGGTGTTATGTTTAAGGCTCCTGGTTTTCACTGATTTTTACATATAAATACAGACGGGAAACTGTTTTTCCTTTGTCTGTATTTATAAATAGAAACGGTAAAAAACGGATTCGGAAACTTGTACTGGGCGGCCATGCTCCAGCCCAGGTTTGCCACTTCCCTCGGTCCGATTTAGATCTGTGGACGCACTGTGCCTGCCGCCAACCCCCTGCTGACCTTTCCTAATCCGTGTCTTTCACCTAATCCTTGTCGGATTCGTGTGTCGGTGTGGGCATAACAGCCCCCCTCAGCCAATGTAAGTGAAAGGGAGGGTGCACATCTATAAGGCGGAGCGACGGAGGGGGGTGGCCTTTTGTAGTGTAAACCTCGCTTTAAGTGGAGAGGTGAGCCTGAGTCACACTTCTCTGCGCCACCTTGAAACTCAGGTTTTGGGCTCTATATCTGATGCGGGGGTCGTGGTTTAATTCCTTACTGGTGTGAAGGGAGAAATGACAGCTGGATGGGGCTAGTGCAGAGCCCCTCTACGTGCCGAATGCTGTGTCCCTCTGTTTATATGATGTTTAAACTTCTGACGTTTCAGAAGCATGAGCGCGCCTTCATTCTAAACCACCA
The DNA here is from genome assembly GCF_964204655.1 of Triturus cristatus. NCBI lineage: Eukaryota > Metazoa > Chordata > Amphibia > Caudata > Salamandridae > Triturus > Triturus cristatus. The sequence goes on from NC_140579.1 coordinate 87,821,320, forward strand.
GGGCATCAGAGTGCGCTATTTCGAGATTGAGGTTTTTAGGTGCAGGGGGTGGGAGGCGACGCAGGGTATCTAAGGGGAAGTCCACTAAATACTAAATATCCAGAATGGGGTGCGAGATCGGCCTGTACTCCTGGCATGCAGTGGGTGGCGAACAGTTACTGCTGGTTGCTTTCCTCTGAGTGGGATAGGAAACGTATAACTTTTTACAGACACCGATGGTCTATTTTGTCTTTGTTGTTTTGGAACATTGCACGTTGTAGCTATTACATGACGTTATTCTCAGTGTTGTACTGAAGCTTGTTTTAAAACCGAAGTATAGGAGCTCCTAGGAAGCACACAACAGTGGAACACAACTTGTCCTATGTCATCGATCCTGCAATAATTACACACGTCATGAAACGTGCAACACGACTGGCGTCGGGCTGCAGAGGGAAACAGCTGATCTGGTCCTCACGAGCACTCTGGCTCTAGAGCTTGAACATGGGCTTGTGCTACAATGGCAAAGTGTTCAGATGAATGTAATAAGTAACCCTAATTTGGCATATGTAGATACGTTTATAAATCTATAACAACCGAGTGCAAGAGTGCATTGGCTATTTAAATAAATGTGAAAAAATACTAGCTGCAGCCTCTTCTTTTGCTTGCTATAAAAATAAATGTGTAAAAATACACATAAAATGAGCAAAAAATAAATATGGATAAATACAGACGGAAATGTTAAAAAAATAAATGCCATAAAACCGGGAGCCGTAGTTATGTTTCATGTGTCGAGGATGTAGGGCAAGCAGGCCTCTGGCTCCCTTATTGGGATTTATTTTATTTTGAGAAGTCATTGCCACAGGTTTCCCATATCCCCCAAACTCCAGACAATGCTGTAATGTGCCTAATAAAAAAAAGATGGCTGGAATTCAAAACCCAGAGCTTATGGCTACATGGATAAAACTAGGTCCCTGCCAATCACATCGTGCCCTTTGTTGAGTGAAAGCAGAACTCTGAGACCGAACCCTCAGACATGTCGAGTGCCTGTGAACACACTCCGCGCTTGGACCATTGGATCACACTTGATCTGCTCATTGGGCAGACAGACGGCTGCCAAGGAGTTCCGCAGCTCTCGAATCTTTTTTCTAAAAGGATTTGCGGGACCCGGATATGATTGAAGCTAGACTTGCAGCCTCCTTCCTGCTGCTCAGCAACTTATTGGACAGGTCAGTGCATATTCCATTAATGAGAAATGAGCCAAAACCATAGCCCTTGCTAGTAGATCCCAGTTTTTAACACTGAGCCACAAACCCAGAGGTATCTGTTTATCCGAGTTTGGCGTCAGACCGCACAGATCTTCATTTACGGATGTCCGCTCACATGTCCACGCTATTTCTCAGGTGTTGCGTGTAGAGGGGAGGTTTCTTTTCTGGGTGAATCTTCAGTTCCGCCAAATAGCTCCCTACAGCTGTTGCTGAAAAGGAATATACACCAGACAGACAGCATCATGTGCTGAGCGAAAGGCCCTCTGGTATGAGCCAAGAGGTGATTGATTTCAACCAGCCACCTGCAGAAGGGAACAGACCCAGGGTCTATTGTACACAAGAGGTCCTATAGATAGCAGCACTATGAGCCCAATCTAAAAATGGTCATGGTCGCGAGGGAGCTGAATCCCGCCCCATCTTTCTAAGTGATGAGTGAGCATCTCTTCCTTGCCAAGGGAGCCTCAGTTGAATGAAGTATGTGCCATATGGCCGTACCCAGGGGTGAGGGGTAACGTTTACCATTTTAGGGAGCTACCTCCTTATGACTGATGTGATGGTGCAGGACACGGCGGAGCCGGGCAGCTTACAGCTGTGCCCACCCAGCCCATGGAATCGAGTTGTACATGTCTGAGCTGGGGACAGGCGGCTCACAGCAGAGAACTTGTAGCAGTAGACTGATCATTTACTATAGCAGGGCAGCACACAAGAAACACCAACCTAGCATTCGATAAGTGATGCCAACTTGTTAAATGGCCTACAACTTAACACAATATTTATGTATTTAAGGGTGGGCCGCTGCGGTGTGTGATAGGATGTTCTAAAGTAGTTTCAACGCAGTTTACTCTGGCAGTACGTACTGCTAACCGGGGTCAAATCCACCGGCTGCAAGACCAACGTTTTTGACTTCATGCAGATAGTTATTTGTGTATCGAGTACAGACCTACACGGGTCCCAGCATCCTAAATGTAACCTTTGTTTTGTTTTCTTAATGCAGGTCCTTCAAAGAGTGGATGATAATACACTGGTGACCTATGACGTGGCTTCAGGGGTTGCAGGAGGTGTCGTCTCTCCCAGGCATGTATCTAAATATACTGCCAGGCTTGTGTCTTCTTGTGCATGTATGTCAATACAATGCAGAATGTCTTTGTACCATGGTCTCTCAATGCTGGAGGTGTTTTGACACAAGTCCCGTAATAGGTTTCTGTGCCATCTGAGTGGCATGTCTTCAACAATTCCATTCAAGTGGGTTACCAGATTTGCACTGGACAATCTAGTATTCCCAAAGTATTCATTTACTCCTCCTCCTCCTATACCTTTATTATTGATGAATATACAGCTCTCCAGGTTCGTCTTCATTGCGTTGAACACACTGAGTACAGGTCATTATTTGTATTCTTTTCCAGAAGCATCAATGCGGGGCGCAGCAACCTGTCTGTTATCCGCTGTAGAGAGGCATAATCGTTCAAGCGACTCAGTTGAACAGCCAGGTCTTGAGTGCTCGCCAGAAGTCCAGTAAGTGGGTGGAGGTCCGGAGCTGCAGAGGGAGGTCCTTCAATGTTTTTGCTGTGAGGTAGGTTGAGCGTCCTCCACTGTTGCTTTGGTGGCTACAGGCAGTGTGGGCGAGTGAGAGGGAGGCAGAGCATAGTTGTCTGGTAGGCTGGTGGAAGTTCAGGCGAGGGTTGATGTAGGGTTGTCCTTGGTTGTGCAATCTTTTGTAGACTTGGATCATCAGCTTGAATTGGCATCTCTTCTGCATGCGGAGCCTGTAGAATTTTCTACGGTGGGGGGTCATGTGGGTCCATTTGTGGAGGTCAAGGATGAGTCTTGCAGCGGAGTTCTGTATGGTCTGGAGTACCTGCACAAGGTGTTTGGTGTTCCTAGCGTAGAGTACGTTGCCATAGTCTAATCAGGTGGTGATTAGGGCCCGAGTGACTGTATGCCTGGTGTTCAGGGGGAGCCATTTGAAGACTTTTCAAAACATGTGAAGTGTGTGAAAGCAGGCGGTAACAACTTCGTTGATCTGGGACTTCATGACCAGTTTGCTCTCCAGGATTATATGGAGGTTTCTGGTGTGGTCGGTCGGTTTGGGTGATGGTCCTAGTTCTGAGGGCCACCAGGAGTCATTCCAAGGGTTGGTGTTGCCGAAGATCATCACTTCCATTTTATCCCTCTACAACTGGCGTGATGCTTACAGATTCTGATGTGAGTTCGGAGGCTGGATATCACCCAGATCTGCCACATTCATTTAATGGGTTTTATACTGTTAAAACCTAAGCAGGCTGCAAGTTTGTTCCAACTCTGTAAGTCTTGTGTTTCTTGACGGCGTCTAGGCTTGCCCAATCGTTTTTGTCTAAGCATATATACGATTCACCAACAATTTGTCATTGGTGCTCACTTGAAGAAGACCGCATTCAAAGATGGCAGTGTCCACTACTGTGTTTAAAATGTCTCCTAAGGATCACCCCTTCATCGTAATCCAAAATCTCCCTGTTCATTTAGCAGTTGACACAGCAGCCATCTCCCTTTTCCCAATTTTAAACGAGGTTGAAATGTTAGAGAATCAAGAAAAGACAAAGATCCAGAATACTTCTCTTTCCCGAAGACTAATTATGTCTTGTTTATCCGGTTATAACCTTGAAAACATACTTGTTCAGCATTGACTACATTGAAGAACGGCTTCCTTCTGAGACCGTTTGTCTTCTGGACTTCAGCAGCCAAGGAGTCTGCGTTGCAGCAGCTGGAGATCAACAGACCTGACGGGCAGAGCTGTGAATCCCAGAGTACATTCGCTGCAAGCTAGCAAAATTCGGTTGATCAACATTCACATGCGTTTTTATGATCTCTGCAATACAGCCTTCACAAAGCTCTGTACTTAGCCTCCACTGGCACAAACGGCATCGACAACAGACGCTACCCAGCTCTACGGGGCCGCACACTGCCATGGGCGAATTACTCATTGTTTGTGTCCGTCCAAGAAATAATCTACTAAAGTAAGATCCTTTGTTCCCTTTTTCAGGGAAAACTTATTCTAGATCTCCGACATCCTAGCCATTTCTGAACTGATCCGAAGAGAGATCGCTTCATTCCGTGTGTCCGCCGACTGTTAACTATACAAGTGGGTGATTCACCTTTCGTGCAGAGTTTCGTCTTGAGGGTTAAAGCAGTGTTTAAGCGGAGAGCCTGAGCTGGGGTGTCCTCTAGTAGATCCGTTTGCGACAAAGGACAGTCATCAAGATTTTCCCTTCTCTTGTACGGAAACAGGAGAGAATTCCATACGAGGGTTGTCTTTAACTGAATTATTGGGTGAGGTGAATTCCATTATGCCTTTCATTATATTCCTTTGGTTCACGAGAATTTTAAAGTCAACGCATCAGACAACTTGGACATGGTCCTCATAGCTTCATTCAGCTGCAACTGCAAGAATCATGGGAGGTTGTACGATGATTGCGGAATTTTTATCTGCATGCTACTCAGTTAGCCCACATAACCACTCACCGTGAAACCGTCCTTAGGACTAGGGGTGGGCGGAATTTGCGAAATCCACTTTCGCAAATTATCGCGAAAATGTTAAAAATTATCGCAAACACGCGGAAATATCGCGAAGATGCGGAAGTTTTTTTCCCGCATGTTCGCGAGATTTTCTCCATGGTTGCGGCTCGCCAACTTACCCATGTGGTTGCTCGCGGGCGCAGCCATCTTGTTTTCAGTTGTCTCGCGGTGCATGATCGCGAGAAGAAAGACGTCATCGCGCGACGCATGACGTCACTGCGGGCGAGAACTGTCGCGAGACAGCGCAAAAAGCTAAAAGCAATACAACATCTCATGGAGAACGCGACCGGATCAAGAAAACTTGTCGGCGAACGCAGGGATTCAGGTAAGGCGATTGCGCGCGCACAAATGTATTATTTTACAGCGCGAGCAAGAAACCAATTATCGCCAAGCTGCGGAATGCAGAAATTTTGACATTTTCGCGCTCTCCGCGGAACGCGAAAACGTCAAATTATCGCAATTTCCACGAACGGAACGAAATTTTCGCCCAGGCCTACTTAGGACAAATCTATTTCTTGTATTAAACATCAAATAAATCCAGTCTGCAGCTTTAATCATCTTGTACTTTGGAACAAGCAGGTTAGTCTGCCCATTCATTTAAGGTATTTGCAAACAGAGGTAGATGTCAGGTTACAAAACTATTAAACTTTACATTTTAACCCAATTTTGCACTGTATTATGGCATCAGAAGGCGTTGATTGGCTCTGGAAAGCTCTCATGTGAGATCAGGTCTCATATGTAGGCTTGCAGGGGTGGAAGAACAGCAGCTGATGAACACTGTGGCAAGTACCCCACACATGGGCAGAGATTCAAAGACATGGGGAGAGGCCTGATTACGGTTGGGCGTGAGGGGCCGGCGCAAGTCGATGGTGCTTTGGAGAGAGACTACTATGGGGAGGCTAGAGAGTTTAAGAGAAACTGGCTGTTTCGCTGAAATGAAATGTTGAAGGTGGTTTCTGTCGCTTAGATAGTTTAATTGATGGGGTTCCTCATGGCTCATCTCTGTGCGTACCCTGTTTAATCTATATCTTGCCTTCTTTGACATTTTCAAGTGTAGATGTTGTCCAATGCTACGCTAATGATAGACACCCTTGTGTGTGCTGTGTTCTTGGACCCCCCACACCAGATATAGATCATGCGCATTTACTTGCAGGCGTTCAGCCCTCCATAACCGTTATCTTCAACTTAGCAACTCCAAATAGGATGCTTATATTTGCCCACAAAGGCAGACCTCAAGCAGCCATACCAACTCAGAAAATCTTTGGTGTGGACTTGCAGCCTACAAATAGAGTTCAAAAGCTGAGCTTCTCTTACGCCAGGGGTCAGCTCGGTAGCAGCGTACTGCTAGTTTCAGTTTATGAAATGACATGCAAGCTTTCTGCTTCTTTCTGGGGAAAGAAACACAGGCTTTAGTTGACTGTGTAGCAATAAATCCCTCTTTGGACTCCTGCACTTCCCTCTATTGCACAATACCTAAAACTTTGCCAAGTCCTCCAATTCAGAGCTGTATCTGGCTTACATACAAAGGTTCGCATAATTGATACAGAAAAGTAAATATCTTTTCACAGTCCTGATTACCCGTCGGTTCTTGGAGTGGATTTCCTGTTCAGCAGACAATTGTCTGGGAAGACGCTTCTGCTGGACAGGAAGCTCTTCTCTACACTGACCATTTTCAGGAAAAACTTCAGAGTAATATTGTTTGGCTAGACAGTGCTTCCAACCAGTGCCAAGAGACCTAGCAAGTAGTGTCCACATCATAAGTGCAGTCAGTCATTTTGCTCCGCCCTCTACTGTTGAACTAATTGATTTCCTGCACCCTGCTCTGGTCATTCAGTCTATGCTGCTTTTCCTTATTTAGGGATTTTGTGAATGTTCGCCGGATTGAGAGACGAAAGGATCGCTATATTTCCTCAGGGATGTCTGTCTCTCATGCAGCCAGGCCTCCACATCCCAAATACGTGCGGTAAGCATTTTTCTCAATCTTGTGGGTGGGATATTTCTTCAGAATTTGAAGTGTGTGTGGGCACATGCAAGTGTACACACAACCACTGGATGTCTTCATGTAGCTTCTTACCATTGTGCATGTTCATTTATGTCCTCTTTCTGTCAGTGGAGAAAACGGTCCTGGTGCTTTTGTGGTCTTGAAGTCTTCCCGGAATCCAACAGTGTGTACAGTCATCTGGGTCCTCAACACTGACCTCAAGGTAATTTGGATAGTTCATGCCCTTCATTAACCTCCTACACCGTGGGGTGTCACCTCTGCTCTGGCTTTTACTCTTTCCCCCTCACCCAGACTCTAGCTCCTGCTTCTGCAGCCGCCACTCGCCTCCATGCTCCTCTTCCGCCTTCATTCCCCTTGCATGTCCCCCACCATCTCTATTCGACTGTCTGTTCAGGCTTCCATCACCACTACCTTCTCCAGCCTCTACCTGGGACTACATCTTTCATCTTCCTCTGCCAACCTGCAGTCTCCATGTTCTGCCTCCACTCCCCTGGCCCCATCAACTTTCACCCTTCTCCATCCTCCACTGATCTCCTGCACATTCTATGGCAAGGTCTCCACTTTGCTCATGCTCCTCCTTCATCCCCCACTTAGTTCTGCACCCCACTACAATATTATTGCTGTTATCTGGCACTGCTCATGACGCATCCACCCTGTACATCAGTGCAGCTTGCCTCCCTCCTTGTCTCAATGCTGAATTTGCCTGGTACGTTGACTTCGCCCTCTCTAGTCTTTGCTGCAGTTAGCTGGTGCAAGACACCTATTCAATGTCATCACGAGCTGTGCATGAGTTTGACCAGGTCAACTAATACCACTCTTCTGCAACCCACTGTTTACTTCTAAATAATCCGCGTGGAGAGGGAACTGACAGGCATGTCTGTGCTCCCTGATCACAGTGGAAGATCAGATTCCCAGAGTTAAAGTTGATAATCTAATTCACTCCCATGTGAGGATCACAATACAGAATATCTGTTTCTGTCTAGAGAGCGCATCGGCTGTCCGTCCTTTTGCTCCCAGTGACACAAGTGTGGTGGATGCAAATAACAATGCCCAGTTAAGTTTATTGCAGCAGCATTCTTGAGGGTCATCCTAACGCTTTAAGGGGGCACACAGGTAGACTGCTAAGAGGTTTGAGCAAAAGATAAAACAGCGCTCCAGAGGACTTCACTGGTGGAGTGAAGCTGAGGATTTTGTTCAGGGTTACATGTCTTTCTTTGAAAGCGCTCACTGAAAGTGTTGGGATTGGGTGTTACGCAAAGCTAAGCTTTGTGCCCCCAATAGGTTTGTGCATTGGCTGTCTTCCTTCTAAATGTTCCAGCAGGAAAGTTGTAGGTTGCACGAACCTTATTCCATTATATAACAAACATGTTACAAAAATTACCTAGGAGCTTTCCCTGATCTCCTTAGCTGCTGCTGATTCCCTGCAGGCAGCTACCAATGTTGAATGTTGTGTGCCCAATACTGAAACTCCTTATAAGTAGAGCAGGATGCGAAGTAAACGGCACACCAGTGTGTACCAGTATATCAAATCGATGAAAGCAGGGTACTGGATGTCAATGAAGAACGAGATTGGGAGTGAAGTATTGGTGACGTTTGTGCTGTGGAATGTCTGAAACAAACATGGCGATGGATGGATGAATGGAGGGCTTGAATTAATTTCCGCCACCGGCGGTTGCTCGGTGCCGTATTTCAGCCTCTACGCCACTCAAGGTAGGCCTACGGTGGCATGTGGAATGCTTGTAGAAAACAGTGCAAATCCCAGTAATCAGAAGAGAGCATTTGTTGGACCTTGTGTTATTTTTCAACTAGACAAACTCACAAGTGAATGGAGGCCTTGGTGAAGCCAATGGGGTTGTACAAAACTCACAAGTGAATGGAGGCCTTGGTGAAGCCAGTTGAGTTGTACACCTTGAATAGATGTAGCACACCTAAAAAAAGCAAAACAGTACTGACGAGACAGAAAAGGTGATGCTACCATTATAGATATATGGTTTTTAGGTCTTGCCTAGCGCAGCTGCGCACTTGCGCAGCTCGCTCGGCGAGATTTATTGCTAATGAGTACTTTTAGAGAAGGGCTTTAAGTCCCGCCCCTTATTTCCATTGGCTGGCGTCACCGTTTATGGTAAACGATGGCCTGCCATTGGAAATTAGGGTTTTTGGTGGACCCCCTTTGGCCTCCGGGTGGACTCGGTGGCCAGCTTTGCGTCTGTCGCAAAGCAGTTTCTTATCTTTATGGGGCCATGTGTTACATACACATGGCCCCATAAAGATAAGAGATCAACGCTTGTTCTTTCTGTACACTATGTTGTGAAGTCTTTGGGCACTCTAGAAGTGTTTTGTTGTAGTGTAAAGCAGAAGGCACCGCTTTGTCAGTTCATCAATAATCGCCCCCCCCCTTGCTTCTTCAGAAACCAACCTGGGACTGGGATGAAACAGACGAGATGAAATATAAGTTTCTTGGTTTGTAGTGCTGAAAAGTCAAGGTTTGCTTTGCGAAAGGCGAGTGGCTCCGTGCATTTCCGCCATGTTGGTGTTGCAGAGGTATCCGGGGTTAGATGAGATGCCTCTGTTAAACCCCTCTTAAGCGGGCTCTGCTTTGTGGCTTGGAAGTGTACATATAAAACCCAGTCTGGAGGGAAGAGTGCACACTGCTGCGCGGTGGGTCTTTGGCCGATTCATCCAATCAAATGTTACTTTGGCCGGTGCAGAAGTCAGATCCGATCTTCTGTGTTGGCGGTGGTACTGTGAGTGGGGGGGCCCATGCTAATAACCCACCTGAAACATATCTGCACTTGAAACTTTCTAGCGATACCTCCCCTCCACCTCAAAGTTACGGACACGCATATTTTCAAAGGACGCCACTAAAATAGCAGCGGGGAAATATATACATACATTTCAACACTGTGATCTAGAAAAGCCGATTTTGAAAAGGGGGTATAGCAGTAAAATACACAATTAAGTAACCTGTTTGTCTCCGCCACAAAAATGTATTTTGATACGTACATTGAACATAGTCAGCTTGCCTTTATAAAAGTCATGTTTGAAACTTGTACTTTATTTTCTGTGGAAACAGGGTATTTAACGGGCATTTAACGGGCACTTTATTGTACACAACAAAGCTTTCATTATCGAAGCCTGTGTTGTCGAAGGTATTTTAAAGGCACGAGTTCCACGGGGACGGACTGAGGTGTGTGTGTGTCTGTCTGTCTGTCTGTCATCCATCTATCCATCCATCCTCGTTACTAGTCGATCTCTACACCGGGCAGAGTCAATTGTCAAATTAGTTAATAAGTAATGATGCTATTCTCTTTAGCAATGAATCCCACAAAGGTACTCACTCCCCTGTACAATTCTGCGTAATTTGGAGGGTTTAAGTTTGCGGCCAAGTGCCGGGCTCCACCGCGCCCGCAAGCCTTTAAAAACAAAACCAACTTGAAACGGAACATAAGAAGGCGTCATAGTGAAACACTTGACAGGAGCCGAGGGGCCCACAGTGCAACACTTGTGCTACACATAGAGAAGGTCTGTTTATACAGTGTGTATAGGTATGTGCACGCGATATCTGATAAGTGTGAGTATGTGCACATGGTCACACGGGTGCGCACGCTAGGGATTTGTAGAATTTACAACTAGAAGCAGACATTACAAAGTGTCATGCCATGGCAACGTTTTTATAGCGAGAGCTACTGCTAAGGACACAAAAGAGTAAAACTTCAAGGAATAAAGAAAGGATGGACGAAATCTACTCATTTGTTCAAGATTTTACTTTTACAATTGTAACAAACATTACCAACATTTGACTTAATTAACATTTTTGACAATCATTCAATTCTTGTAGACTTCTCGAGCAACGCAGGTGAATCTAGACAGTGCTTGGAAGCTGTTTTCTAAAAACAAATGTATCAGTTGATGTGAAACAAAAATCTTATTTCCACAAGGACATTTCTAGTTTAATGAATAAAAACCTTCTGTTCGTCTTTTCTCGTCGGATAAACTAAAAAGGGCCGGGTTCGTGAAATAAACCAGGTAGTGTCATGCTCCTGTGTCCAAACAAACCCCAACAAGATAAAAAAACCTCGTTCACGACCAGTTGTTCCTTACACCAGGTCAAAGGCTGAAAACTGCAAGAGGGACCGCGCAGGCCGCCATTTTGTTTGGAATCGTTTAAATGGAAAGGTTAAGGTGGGAAACCAGAAACGAAACATCAAATCAGTCCTAATTCCTGCATTACAGTGATACCGGACGTATGAGAAACAATCTACCCCGAGAGCTCTTCGGCAAAACGAGAAGTCTGGGGATTCAGACTAGGCTCAAGGGCAGTTCATAATGAGAATAATAAACTGGAATGTATGGGTTCTTTGCATTTTATTTCTATCCAGCACAATCAACTCCTTACATGACGACATCCTGTTAAATAACTGCACAGGTTGTGCAAAATTTAAATGTTTTCACACGGAGAGGGGAGACATGACTTACCCCCTTGGTAATGCACATTTGCATACAGTCTCCTCGTGGGATTGGACATGCATGTGTTTTATGTCACAGATTAACACACCCAAGGTCATCGCTTGATGAAAGCAGCTAAGTTCATCCCAAACCGGCGACATTAGAGGTAGAGACGTCACGGGAATAAATAGCTCGCTTTGAGGGTGCCTTTTTGGAGCTGCTTAATCGCCAATTCCAATTCCAAGGTGGAAATAGACCCCAGCCAGGTGCATCGAAATACATAACGGAACGAGGGCCTGTTCTGCCGCCTTGTGGCTTTTACGCCTTGATTATTAGTTCCGATATCTTGAGCGGGAGCGCATCGCCGAGTTCAGAGAGCTCGCATTCGGTGCATAAACCCCGAAGTGAGCCTTCTTACCTCGGCCTCAAAGTCACCATTCCCCATAGTACGGGCCACGCAGCCCCTATGCCGGCCGCGCCGAGCCCCCCCGACTGCTACCGAGCCACCCCGAGACGCACCCACAGACCCTTCACCTGCCAAGCCTGCAAGTTCACCTGCCTCCGGACCTGCACTGCACCCGCCAAACCCAGCACCAGCAACAACCACCTCAAGTGTATCCTGCTCAACACCCGCTCCGTCCACAAGCACGCCGTCGAACTCTGGAACCTCCTGGACACAACTTCACCAGACGTCGCCTTCCTCACAGAGACCTGGATGAACGCCTCCTCAGCCCCCGACATCGCCATAGCCATCCCGGACGGCTACAAGATCACACGGAGGGACCGCGTCAACCAAACCGGAGGAGGCATCGCCATCGTCCACAAAAACACCCTCCGCATCACGACCAACTCCGACAACAGCCTCACCGACGCCGAACACCTCCACTTCCAGATACACACCGACCCCAAGACCACCCTCAGAGGCACCCTCATCTACAGACCCCCGGGACCACGCACACAATTCATCGAAGCAATCGCAGACTTCGTCAGCCCGCACGCACTCACCTCATCGGACTACATCCTCCTTGGAGACCTCAACTTCCACTTGGAAAACGACAAGGACCACAACACCGCCGCCCTGCTGGACAACCTCGCCAACCTCGGACTCAAGCAACGGGTCAACACACCCACCCACTACGCCGGCCACACGCTTGACCCCATCTTCTCCTCCAGCAAGCACATCTCCTTCAGCCACTCCACCGGACTACACTGGACAGACCACAGCTGCGTCCACTTCACCTTCAGGAGAACAACGATTCACCACCACCCGCAACAGGCCACCCGCAGAAGCTGGAGCAAGATCACCTCCGACCAGCTCACCACCGCCCTCAGCCGGAACCCACCCACCAACACAACGGACCCCAACGAAGCAGCCCGCAACCTCGCACAGTGGCTCACCAGCTGCGCCGATGACCTCGCACCACTGAGGAATCCTCCCAGCAGACCCGGCAGCAGGAGAACCCAGTGGTTCACCGACGACCTCAAGAACTCCAAGAAAACCTGCCGCACCCTCGAGAAAACCTGGCGCCACAACCCGACAGCAGACAACATGACAGCCATCAAGGACGCCACCCGCAAACACCACCAGCTGATCCGCACCACCAAAAGGACGTCATTCAAAGAACGGCTGGACAACAACTCCCTCAACAGCAAGGAACTCTTCAGCGTCATTAAAGAGCTCTCCAACCCCAGCGCCTGCAACAACAACATCACACCCTCGCAAAACCTCTGCGACTCACTCGCCACTTTTTTCCACCAGAAGATCGCAGACATACACAACAGCTTCGGCGCCCAGACCACGCACCCAACCACTGAAGCAACGCCCCCCACTACCACCATCGGCACCTGGACCCCGTCAGCACTGAAGACACCACCCGCTTGATGAACACCATCCACTCCGGATCCCCTACCGACCCCTGCCCACACCACATCTTCAACAAAGCCGACTCCATCATCGCACCCCATCTCCGGGACGTCATCAGCAGCTCCTTCGCTTCCGCCACCTTCCCGGATAGCTGGAAACACGCCGAGATCAGCGCCCTCCTGAAGAAACCGACCGCGGACCCCACGGACCTCAAGAACTTCCGTCCCATCTCGCTCCTCCCCTTTCCTGCCAAAGTCATCGAGAAGACCGTCAACAAACAACTCTCCGCCTTCCTCGAGACGAACAGCTACCTCGACCCCTCACAGTCCGGCTTCCGAGCAAACCACAGCACCGAGACCGCCCTCATCGCTGCCACCGATGACATCAGGTCCATGCTCGACAACGGGGAAACAGCGGCCCTCATCCTCCTGGACCTCTCGGCAGCCTTCGACACGGTATCGCACCGCACACTGATACAGCGACTCAGCAACTCCGGCATCCAAGGAGCGGCCCTAGAGTGGATCATCTCGTTCCTCACTGGAAGAACCCAGAGAGTCTGCCTCCCAGCGTTCCGAGGCCACCGAAGTCATCTGCGGCGTCCCACAAGGCTCCTCACTCAGCCCCACCCTCTTCAACATCTACATGAGCCCTCTCGCAACCATCGCACGTCAACACAACCTCAACATCATCTCCTACACCGACGACACCCAGCTGATCCTCTCCCTCACCAACGACCCCGCCTCCGCCAGATCCAGCCTCCAGGAGGGCATGAAAGACGTCGCGAAATGTATGAAGCTCAGCCGTCTGAAACTGAACTCAGACAAGATGGAAGTCCTCATTCTGGGACCATCCCCCTCCGCCTGGGACGACTCCTGGTGGCCCCTGGCACTGGGCACCGCACCCAAGCCTACGGACCACGCACGCAACCTGGGCGTCATCCTGGACTCCTCCCTCACGATGACCAAGCAAGTCAACGCCGTCTCATCAACTTGCTTCAACACCCTGCGCATGCTCCGTAAGATCTTCTGATGGATCCCCACCGAAACCAGGAAGACAGTCACCCAGGCCCTCGTCACCAGCCGCCTGGACTACGGGAACACCCTCTACGCCGGAACCACTGCCAAACTTAAGAAAAGACTCCAACGCATACAGAACGCGTCAGCACGTCTCATCCTGGACGTCCCCCGCCACAGCCACAGCCACATCTCCGCCCATCTGAGAGACCTGCACTGGCTCCCTGTCAATAAGAGGATCACGTTCAGACTCCTCACCCACGCACACAAGGCCCTCCACGACATGGGCCCGAAGTACCTCAACAGCCGCCTCACGTTCCACACACCCACCCGCCAGCTCCGCTCCGCCAGCCTCGCCCTCGTCTCCGTTCCACGCATTCGCAAGACCACCGCCGGGGGAAGGTCCTTCTCCTACCTGACGGCCAAAAACGTGGAACTGCCTCCCAGCCCACCTACGGCTGACCCAGAACCATCTCTCCTTCAGGAAACAACTCAAGACCTCGCTGTTCGAGCAGTAGCGCCCCCCCCCCCCCAGCACCTTGAGACCCTTGCGGGTGAGTAGCACGCAATACAAATTCGCTGATTGATTGATTCATCTGCACGGAAACGTCCGACAGAGTTACACAGCGTCACACAGGGGCTGTACACTCTACTGGCCGCTGAGAATCTAATTTCGGTTTCACAGTGCGGTTCTTTCGGTCTTGTTAGCTAATAACTGCACACGTGGAGCGCAGTTTATTATCAGTGCAGCTCACCGCGTCAGGGTCAGATCTGGAGTGGGTGTTGCAGTCAGGACTCGGCTTCCCAGAGCACGCCTAGCATTGTTTGCCTGTCGCCTGCCAATGAATGCACACTTTCTTTTTAGGTCTCGCGTGGCGTTGCAGCACAAAGCGCTGCTAGCGTCGGCGAGATTTATTGTGAATGAGGATTTTCAGAAACGGGCTTTAAGCCCCACCCCTCATTTCCATTGGCTGGCGTCACCGTTTATGCTAAACGGTGGCCTGTCATTGAGGGTTTTTGGATGACGTCCTTTCTTATCTTTATGGGGCCATGTGTTTCTAATTGGAAACACATGGCCCCATAAAGACAAGAGATCCCCATGCTCCGGCTGCAGCGTGGTTCTCTTTCACTTTTGGGACCGCGCTTGTTACTTGTGCAATGGCGATAGATTGTTTTATTGGCTGGCTTGCCTTAGAAACTAAACACGAGCTTATTGGTTGGGAAAATACTTTACAGTACCTCATTGGCTCTATGAGCTCGGAAAGTGCACGTGCCCCCATGGCGCTGTCTTGAGCAGCTGCACATCTCGCTGTCTGTCAGTAGGCGACTCTACGATAGCACAGATATAATGATTTTTCAATGGGAGAGTAACTCCACTCCATTTCAATGAGCCAGTGCCCCTGGCAGGCGGAAGTTTCCCATTGCATGGTTGCACGGGATTGGTGGTAGCATGTCAACTGTTCCCTAAGGCGGGCTGAAGTCTGAACATCGACTCCACCCCACAGCAGGTTCCTTGGTGCGTTCTGCTGGGAAGAGCCACCCGGTCTGTACTTGTGTTATGAGTGCGTCACTTCCTGCGGTCCCCTTCTGACTATCCCTCTCTCTTGCTTCTCCGGAGCACCGCGACTTTCAGCCCGGGCCTAGGCCCCACCCTCTGCCACGGTTGCAGAGAATCCCTTCTTTGCGCAGGGCTCAGGCTGATCTCCGCGGTTCCTGCTTGGATGACAAATCTGGCTCGCCCGCAACTCTCACCTCGGGCCTGCACCTCCGCCCGGGGGCCATAAGATTGAGGTGAATGCTGTTTTACCTGTAGAGGGCCACTGTAGTTGCCCATCGCTTCACAAAGGCAGGGCTGGACTCCGCATCGACTGCTTGCTGTTCCTGTTGTGCTCCCTAGTTGCGCACCCACCTCCACCTGTCTACTTCGCCCGGCTGCTCTTGTACTTTCTTCCCACCAATTCTTTGGTTCTGTGTTTTTGGTTTACTATTGCCCTTTGACAGATCTGCTCCGCAGGGGTTGGGATTGGACTGCCTCTTGTCCTACTGCTTCTGTGTGCTAGCTTCTCACTGATTTCTTCGCCTCCTGTGGTAGGGCTATGCAGATGCTAAGGTCCTCACACACTGCCCTGGTGTGTTGCTGAGATGCTAAAGACTTCGTGCACACTGCTCTGCAGTGGTGGTGGTGGGCTTTATTAGTGCTCATGGAGGCTAATCTGGTGTGGGTCTCTACATCAACCCATCCCTGGAGGAGGGGAACATGGGTTGGACTTTAGACCGTTCCAGACCCACCTTCCATCTGAGGTAACAGCATGTGGACTCACTCTGCCCCCACTACTCCGCGGGTGCGGTTCTGGGCTCCACGCCCACCATTGTGTGGGCATGTTATTGAACTCTAATCTGCCCTCCACACAGCCAAGTATGCTAGCTATCAGGTAGTTTCCGGTTAAATTCCTCGACTGCCTTATTAAAATGTGTGTGTAGCCAGGTCGTTCTCATGACGCGTATATATCATGCGCACGAGCCACAAATGTCAATGGACATGTCTTGTTAATGTTTGCGCAGTCAAAGGGTTTATGCTTATTCAGTGGACTGGGGGTCATGAGTGGTGCATCGTTTAATACAGCCCATTGACGAATACACTGATAAAGATGGGGCATTGACACCCATGCTTTTGAAAATGGTTTAATTTGTGAACGCTCCCATGCTTTCTCCAACTAAAATGTATATCTTGAAGAAAAAAAAAATAAGTAAATACTTCTATGTCGGGGGAGTTTATATTGTGGGGAATACCGACCCATATTTCCTAGGTCTGTGCTTTTTCATTAAATAAAGCTTAAGTTCCAATTGCAGCATTTAAAGCACGAATATACTTTTGGAAGACCTTGAAGCCCCCCCCTTTACATATTGTAAACGGCGTGCACAGAATTTTAAACACTTGCTTTTTGCTACACAAATAAAAGCTCTGTTATTCAAATACTGTCCGGTATTTTGTGCAGTCAGTGTCAGCCGAATGATCTGTTCACCTGTCCTAAACAAGTATTAAAAATGCAATAGGTCTCGCCTTTTATTAAGTTAAAGCCATTTGCTTTGCTATATAATACCATTAGGAAAGCAAATGGCTTTAACTTAATCAAAGGCGAGACCTGTTGCATTTTCAATGTTTGTTTTTTATGTAGCCTGACAGCTATGTACAGCATTTCTTCTCAAAATGCTCTCCTAAAGTCGTCAAACAAATAAAAATAGGTTGTTTGGCTTGCCCATCTGCATACCCATCTGAATGTTCATATTGCTCCCTCCGCTTTGTTCCAGTCCGTTTTGCTGTGTTTGTCCCAGCTGTATGCTTTAGCAAATGTTTTTGTGGCCCCATGGCTGCCTACAGTAATTGCTGTTGTGACTGTATTTGAGTCTGGTCATTTCTCTACTGCTGATCAACATATTTCATTCTCTTATAGGGCCGCCTGCCCAAATATCTCATCAGTCAAAGCCTTGCAGCGACCATGTTCGAGTTCATCTTTCACCTTCGCAAGCGTGTCTTGGAGGTTACAAACAATGGTGTGCCTTAATGACGGTTCTAGACGAGAGACCTTCCGTTCCTGTATCCCCTGCATCCATACCTTGCTGCTCGTCTTCCTTCATCAGTCTCCTACCTGCTCAAGGCCTCCTTGTCGGGACTCCTCTGTGGTGCTCTGGAAGAGCTTGACAGTACATCCAGAAAGCAGCTACTGACCAGGATTCAGAGTGCTTGAACTGGCGATAGGTGCAGTCCTTGCAGCTTTTAGGATGTGACAAACATTTAGGAGCAGACATGAAGCTTTCTGGCATTCCTGGGGACCGAAGTCTCAACGCATTTAATGCCTGGTGCAGGAGTTCCTAACGTGTTCCTTTGAAAGACACTAACTGTGCACCTCTGAAAGAGCCTTTGCATTCCCCAAAGCATCCGTCTCAGTCCACACCTCTCCGTCCACAGGGTGCCATACACTAGCATGTGTAGTTCCTCTGCTGCTCTTACGCTTGAGAGAGACCCTCTGTCCAAAGCCTGCGGTTCAGCACGTATGAAGGTGCTCTTCCTTCTCGCCTTGACTTTTGGTGTTTCAGGATTGGCTGATTGTTTCTTAGGGTTTTTTTTGTATCTGGGTATGCTTGCCTTGGTTTTGAGAATAACCCCACTTGCTCATAAGAGTGGAGCCCTAAGGGGCTGTGATGATGCTGTGATTAACACAGGGTCTACACCAGGTTGTTCCTTTACATGCAGCAGTTGAGAGGTCTTTGAAGAGGTTTGTTCCAGGGCTGCAGTAATCTGAACACAATCTTCTGCTGTGGCAGGACCATGTAATCCCATCCCTTATATGCTTGTACTGAAATGGCCCCTCCCTTGCTAGTACTGCAATTATCGTGGAGGCTTCCTACAGGTACAGCACAGGGCCCAGGATTATGAACACTTTGAATTGTGGTGAACAGTCAGTATGGCTATTGAACATGTAAATGTGATTATTGAGTCACCATTGAGCCAGATCTGTTTAAATCAGAAAAAGGTGACTAGTTACGATGATCATTGGCTGCAGACTGTCATCTAACGGCCCTGGGGTGCAGAGTTCAAGCTGGGTGGATCTCTGGCCACAGACCAGTCACCCCATCAGTGGCTCCACACCTTCATGAGAAACTGTCCTAGCATCCTGGATGAAAGGACCAGTAAGTGAAATGGGAACTCAGTTTTGCAAAGACCTGTTTTGACTTATTTATTGGTCTGGAATGCCTCTTGTTGGTTTAAGATCACACACACTTGCCAGTGTGTGTTGCCCTTCTTCCTGCCCCGGCTACCTTTTGTGTTTATTTTCCCTCACTCTGCATACCTCCCCAAAGTGGCTGCAACTGGCAGTGCCGGTGCTGTTCCTTTTTCCATCATGCACCCTAGTGTGTGGGAGGCGGGCCTTAGCGAGGTCTTCTGCCATTTGTTAGGATCACCATGTTCCTCTACTTGTAGGGAGACCTCCAGTGAGGGTCCACTCGGCGAGTGGCTTTAGCGCTTGTACTGCATTTGTCTATTATCACTGTTTTCTGTTCATGTGGTTCTGTGACTGATCATCGCAGCCGCTGCTAATGGACTTTGTGGGCCTTAAAAGAAATGTATGATATACGAGAGAGGCGGGGGGAGCAGGAGGGCATGTTGAACAAGGCTTTTCTGTCTCTAGAAGGGGTAGGGTGTTGATACAGGGTTGAGAATGCCTTACACAAAGCCACAGTATTAACCACCTTCAACCTTAGTCACAAACTGGAGGAGGGTGAAGGGGATCACTTCATTAAGCCTGGATTGTTTTCTTTTAATTTGTGATTTAGGATCCCAGCTGCCCCTTAGGTTTCTGTCCTACTGGGGTCATGAGATGTGGAATGCAAGGCATATGTGCCGCAACCATCTTTTCTCTGTTTTTGATTGTGTATGATGTCTTATCCTCTTACGTGAATTGGAGCATCCTTGAGGGCTCCAAGAATATTGATGGAAGCAAGGTTTATTTTACTGTGCTGTGCCCCAGACCATCCTGCAGATGATGGTTGAGAGACAGCAGGCACAGCGTTCTTTTAACGAGGTTCACAGGACTGCGCTTTTGGGGTTTGATTGACTGTTTCAATCTGAAGAAACCTGTGGGAGCTTTGTTTGGTCACCCCAGTTTACATGCTTAATGTTGTCAACAATCGCACCCGGATTTACCATATCACCTTTTACATTGTTTTAACTTAAACCTTTCAATTTTTTAACACATATTTGGATTAACCGGACTTTTTGGGGATTCAAATGTCTTTTACTTTGATGTTTTTGCACTTTTATGTTTGCACTCATTTACCATCCAGCTCTTGACGCCATCCTTTGGATTTCGTTAAAAAATCCTTTGATCATTGATAATTCATCATCTTCCTTTGAAACTTTGTGCCCATATCGAAGATATATTAAAAAACCTTTACAAAAATGAGAATTTTGCATTTGTTTTTTTAATACTAACTCAGAGCACACCTGTGCCCATTCAGTCTGCTTATTTTCCTACTGTACTGCAAGCTCTCCTTGTTCTCAGTTTACACCTCTCTTCCCCCACTGTGTCATTCATGTCTTTGTGCTATCTTCTTCCCTACACCTGAACGGAGGCAGATGGATCCTGCCAAAGATTCTCTTAGATGTGCCGGTGATCCTCTAAAGCTGAGATCGGCCTGTCTTGTAACAGAACCACTAGTTATAAAGTGTTAAAATGAAAACATAACACGACTGACAGCTTTCAAATCCAACTAGTCTTTAATGCTAAATAGAAAGCATCCAATCAAAACAGCAAGGACAGTTGTCGTTTTAACCTACCAAGGTTCTCCCTAGAAAATGATCAGTTCGAGCACAGAGCTAAAAAACATGTCCAATTGATCTAGTATATATATCCAATGTCTCTGCCTACAAGTCAAAACAATAAGATCACTTGACAGAAACTTGTTCTGATAGTGCAGGTGTTAGGATCTTCCCCTCAAGGAAGTCCAGGGCAGCCTTTAAGGGAAGAATACTGGAAAATGTACAACATGTAACATTAGAGCTCCCCAACCTACTAAGGCCTGCAATCACTATAATGGGAAGCTCAAGCAAATAGGACATAATGTTTATACTTGATTTACAGTTCATACATTTATGATTACATATATGGTTCTCTTCTGTTCGAGGCATATGAGCTGCATATTACACACTTTTGCATAAATCGCCATCTGGTGTTGGGCCCGGATGTTTGCAGTTTGTTTTTCCTCTTGGAAAGTCTTTGGAAGTCACGAGGTCGGTGACTCCTCCCTTGGTTCGTATTGCGCATGGGCTTCGGCTCCATCCTCAGATTGTTTTTTTCCGCCATCGGGCTCGGATGTAATACTTCGCGCTCCGGTTCCGAACATTTCCAGTTCGACGATCGAAGCGGAATCCTCGCTCATCGCGGTATTGTTCAGATCCTGATCTCCGCAATCACCTTCTCTTCGACACATCTTCGATTCCAGTAGAACAAGTCCCCGCCAGTCAACAAAATTTAGGAGTCTACTCCCTATATTTTCTGATACCAAAAAGAGACGAGACTCTATGACCTATCTTAGATCTCCGGCCTCTAAACTCATACATACATTCGGACCATTTTCACATGGTAACACTTCAGCAGGTACTTCCGCTCCCCTCCCAGAACGACTTTCTCACCACACTGGACTTGAAAGACGCATACTTTCACATTCCGGTACACCATGCTCACAGAATGTACCTCAGATTTGTAGTGGACGGGCAACACTACCAGTTCAAGGTGCTCCCATTCGGGGTCACAACAGTACCAAGGGTATTCACCAAGTGCCTAGCGGTAGTGGCGGCACACCTCAGAAGACAGCACATTCACGTCTTCCCATATTTGAACGACTGGCTAATAAAAGCCGCGTCCTACAACCAATGTGTACATCACACTGCCACTACAATCCAACTACTTCACCAGCTAGGTTTCACAGTGAACCACCAAAAGTCCCAGTTAATACCATCCCACACAAAGCAATACCTCGGTGCCACCATAGACACCTCAAAAGCCATAGCCTACCCCAATTCTGCCAGGATTGCAAGCATTCAGGCTTTGCGTCAAAGATTCATACCTCAACACTCTCTCCCAGCAAGAGTGTTTATGCAACTAATAGGGCTGATGGCCTCTTGCATTTTCATAGTGCCTCATGCAAGACTCCAGATGCGTCCACTCCAGGAGTGCCTAGCGCGCCAATGGAACCAGGCCCAGGGGCAACAGACGGATCTGGTGTTGGTAGACGGTCGTACCCATCGCTCTCTGCAGTGGTGGAACACCACAAATCTTTCCAGAGGTCGACCGTTCCTGGACCCGGTTCCACAAATAATCCTAACAGACGCATCGCTCTCCAGCTGGGGAGCTCATCTACTACACCTCACAGTGCAGGGCACATGGACGCCGCAACAAAAGTTACTCCACATCAACCATCTGGAGTTACTGGCAATCTTTCTAGCCCTAAAATCCTTTCAGACACAGATTTTAGGCAAGGCCGTCCTTATCCGCACAGACAACATGACGGCCATGTACTACATTAAAAAACAAGGCGGCACACACTCTCCACAGCTCTCTCAACTAGCACAGAGCATATGGAGATGGGCAATTCCACACAAAATCTTTCTGCTAGCCCAACATGTACCAGGAGTCCAAAACACCATGGCAGATCTGCTCAGCAGACAGACGCAGCAGATCCACGTGTGGGAACTTCACCGGCAGGTTCTTCACCCGTTTTTTCAGATGTGGGGGCATCCACACATAGACCTCTTCGCCACCCACGAAAACAAAAAATGCCCAAGCTTCGCCGCCAGATACCCACACCCATTGTCCAAAGCAAATGCGATATGGATGAACTGGTCAAACAAATTTGCGTACGCCTTTCCACCTCTCCCACTAATTCCATTAGTGGTGCGAAAGCTACAACAGCACTCCCTCACACTGATTCTAGTAGCTCCAACATGGGCCAGACAACCGTGGTACACCACGCTGCTGGAACTCTCGGTAGTGCCACACCAAAGGTTACACCTCTCACCATGCCTCCTAACCCAGAACCATGGAGAGATCAGACACCCGGACCCAGCTCAGCTCAACCTGGCGATCTGGCTCCTGATATCCTAGAATTCGGATACCTTAACCTTCCCCCTGACTGTATGAACGTCATCAGAGAAGCTAGACACCTTACCACTAGAGCCTGCTACGCTGCAAAGTGGAAAAGATTTGTTGTTTATTGCCATAACAACACAATCAACCCTCTAGACGTATCTATACAGCACATCATATGCTACTTACTCCATCTACAAAGGTGTAACCTAGCATATACATCCATTCGGCTACACCTTGCAGCAATTGCCGCTTACCTACAAAACAGACAGCACCTATCACTTTTCAGAGTGCCTGCCATTAAAGCCTTTATGGAAGGCCTCAAACGAATAATTCCCCCCAGAGTACCACCCTCACCTGTGTGGAACTTAAATATAGTTCTCACAAGGCTAATGGGACCGCCTTTCGAACCTTTGCATAAATGTGAACTGTAATTTCTCACATGGAAAACAGCTTTCCTTGTAGCCATCACTTCCCTTAGAAGGGCCATATTACGATGTCAGCGGGAAGCAGCCAACGCCGCCAAAGAAAGGCATGCCGATTCCTCTGTTGGGGGACTCGTTGCGGGCCCCTAGGATGTTGGGGGGAATATGGGGGCTACCTATGGTACCCCCCCCCTGCATTTGCATGGACGACGTGGCAGGCACCACATGGTGCCTGCCACGTTGTGCATGCAAATGCACAAATGCCTTTTTTGTATTGCAACGGGTGCTGCTGACAGCACCGCCCGCCGCAATGCAAAAAATGCGGAATGCGCCCGCCAGTGTGGCGGGCGCATCCTAATTGCACATGCGGAACCGCCGCACACATAGCGGGCGGTCCCATTTCTCGGGGCGATGGCGGGCGGACTCATCGTAATAATCATGGGATCTCATCATAGGCACCTACAGGGAATTTAAGGCAGAAATTGGAACCTGGGAGGATGAACATAATCTACCTTCAGTGGACTACAGTGATGGTAGAAACCTCTGGGTAATACTATA
This sequence comes from Triturus cristatus, assembly GCF_964204655.1. Taxonomy (NCBI): domain Eukaryota; kingdom Metazoa; phylum Chordata; class Amphibia; order Caudata; family Salamandridae; genus Triturus; species Triturus cristatus. The sequence goes on from NC_140579.1 coordinate 87,845,066, forward strand.
ACAACATGCAGCATGCAAGGTGTGACTGAAGTTAATCACCTCGGTGTGTGTAAAAATAAGTAATACTCACAGGTACAGTGACCTTCTGGCAGTGGGAACGAAAATGAAAGCATACATACTCAGAAATGCACTTTTGCTTCATGTATCAATAGTGGGAATGGAGTATGTTCTTACCCGCATCACTCTAAAGAGCAGTCAGGAAATCTGCAGCAATGTGCTTTGAAGACCTGGGTCTCGCGTTGCCAAGGTAACAATAACTATGGAGCAACAAGGACCCAGAATCTGAAGGTTAAAGCCTGTACCTAACATCTCACAATGGGAGACCTTCGCGCAACAGAGAGGTGGAGATACAGTCACTGTCCAGCCAACATGGCTCTGGGATGCGCGCTCATCTTTGGCGAAAACGAGGCCCGAAAGGCATCTGCTCTTCAGACATGATACCTTGTTCTGATGGGAATAAGACTAGAAACGCAGAAGCGTTTCACTGCTTCTTAGGATGTGCTTGGAGCCAAATTGTATCATGAAGAAACCTCCATCCAGAGGCATTGATAACGTGATTTGGGGCAATTAAAATATAGAAACTAAAACTAAGGTATAGTCTAGTGATGTTGACTTATTAGATGTCTCAATGAGCTACTTCAAAGCACATAACACTTGTCAAGCCCAGAGGGCATATCAAAACAAACTATTTGTGAATACTTATTCTATAATTCAGCTAGAGGTAAGTGTAGCCACTAGGGTTAGTGTTACTTGATCATAATAAACAGAACTACAGAGCAGCTATAAAAATCTTATCAGGCAGAAACTAACAGAGCACAAATACAATATTAAGAGGAGAAGATTACAGTGGCAGCGAACGCTCCTAGGGAAATTTTCCTAATAACGAAAAATCTTAAAAAGCGCTCACCAGCTGAGTTACCTGCAGAATCCTCTCAGCAACGTTGCACGGAACTCGCAGAGTTTTTTAATAAAAAAATTCTAGATAGTTACAATACTTTCCCTAATGCCTCCAGCCTTAATAACCTGGACCAGGAGGTAGAAATTCCGGGGGGTAGTTTCCCACGGCTAGAAGATATACCTGCTTTGGATTTAGCTACATTATTCCAACTGTTTCCCAAAGTTGAATCCGGTTCCCCCCTGGACGTAGCCCCCCATTGACATGCTGCGCAAGGTGGGGGATGTCATTTTACCTGTGCTACTGGAAGTATTTAAATTCTTCTTTGGCAACTGGCCAAGTGCCCAGATCGTGGAAACACGCTATGATAAGAGAAACTTAAAAAAAACAGCCTTAATCCTGACTTATGGGGCAACTATCGTCCGGTCTCGCTCCTCCCCATGACCAGTAAAATCTTAGAGAAACATGTAAATAGAACTCTCACTAAGTACTTAGGAGCTCACTCGATTCTGCACTTCCCAGGCAGGTTTTCGACCAAATCATGGAACAGAAACGACCCTGTTAACAGTAGTGGAGGAATCGTGGAAAGGTCTCGACCAGGGAGGCACGGTGCAATCGTCCTGCTTGACCGGAGCTCCACATTCGATACGGTCAATTACAGCATCCTTTTCGACAGATTAAAGTGATCAGAGTATCAGGAAAACTTCTCACCTGGATCAAATCCTTTCTGAAAGATAGGTTATACCAGGTATTCGAGGGCAACCACACCTCAAGAAGGGTGCCACTTACATGTGGAGTTCCACAGGGCTCCTCCCTGAGCCCCGCCCTATTTAATATATATCTAAGGCGCCTTGCTGAGTTAGTCCTGCCATATGGAATCCATATTATAACCTATGCAGATGCCGTCCAACTAGTGGTGGCACTAAGCCACCCAAAGAAGGTGCCAGCTAATCTAGAATCTTGCTTGGGAACGATGGCCACGTGGATGGACCAGTCGCGTCTCAAGCTCAACGGAGACAAAACGGAGCTAATGATCCTGGGCAACTGCTCCATTTCTATGGCCGGTTTGAGTTGGCCAAAGTGTCTTGGCCCATCTCCACAACCCAAAGAAAAGATTAAAAGTCTGGCTGGATAGGTCGCTCAAATTTGACCAAGCAGTACAATTATCAGCCTCATGTTACGGAATCATTAGACCGATGCGAACAACTCTTCCACTTCTCCCTGAATCTGCACGTAGGTTTATGGTTCAGGCACTGGTGTTATCCAAGCTGGACTATGGAAATTCCCTCTACCTGGGTACTCCAAAGTCCACAACAAGGAAACTACAAGTGGTGCAGAATTGTGCAGCCAGGTTGCTGCGCAACATCCCTAAAGCACACTCGGCCAAGCCGGCGTTAAAAGAGCTACACTGGATACCAATCAAGGAACGCATAATGTTCAAATCATTATGCATAGCACACAAAACACTTTGGGGTATGGACCCTAAAATCACCCTCTCAGTTATAGCTTTTCACCGCCCCTTGGGAAGCTTGCATCCAGCTAATTTGTTCCTGGGGACAGTACCCAAAATCAAAAGAGCACAGTCTGGAGGCTGAATGTTCACCTGTAACGCTGCAAATCTATGGAATATGTTCCCCATCGTTCTCCGTTCAACGATCCACCATCTCTTGTTTCGGAAACAACTAAACATGGCTTTTCCAGAAGTGACCTTGAACTGTACCCGACCGCTTGCTGTCGTAAGCGCTGGGATGCCTAAGGGTAGCTATGCGCTCTATCAAATGTTAATTAATAATAATCTGTGGCAGATCAGAGAAAATATAGGTAATCTTAGGAACAGAAAAACAAATGTCTAATCAAGTGAACTATGAATGTTTTGTTGAATATCTGAACATAACTATAATAATGTCAAGTTCACCTACAATAGAGGCCATGGCTGCATACCATTTCTAGACCTGTTGATTAAACACAATGACAAACACGTTCCATCTCTGTACTGAAAGCCCACAGGAAGGAACTGTTAGAGTAGTTTATCTCTACGTGCGGAAGCATAAAGCTTTTTCTCCAAAACCCCAACCGCACTGGACCCTCCTACTATTAGAGTATCCTGATCTTGGTTTATCTCTAAATCTTCGATGTACCTTTTTTTAGACGATAGGAGGGGTGAATTCCCATCTACTCTCTACAAACTTTTTTTACTTACTCAAATAGTTGCACAGTTCAATGAAATAACAGAAACAAATAAAATTACAAACCAGATTTAGTTACATTATTGTATTAAAGATCCAAAATCAATCATTATTAATAATCTTTTCAATAATTCAGTTAATAATACAATTCCTTTAATCAAAGCCCTCAGCATTTATGCAAGGAAATCAGAATCAAAACACAGAGGTACACAATCCGACTGCCATTGGGTAGAAGGATAATTCTCCAGGTCTAACAAGAAAGAGCTACACTAATCCAAGGATAGAAGAATAAAGTCTCTATGGGAATTGTCCATTAACTAAAGAGAGAATCTATCTCAAGATTAGTTCTGGTTCAGGAGGGCAAAAGCCCAGTCTGTCTGCTACTGAATGTAGCATAGAGCCATAAATCCAACATGAATTCGAAAAATCCTCCAAAGTCAGTCCGCATCGAAAAGCAAAGTGCATCTCTCAAAGAGTAAGGAGAAACTGAGAATGTGTTGCCACTCACAAAGGAAAATTTTAATTGAGTGTGTTGCCCCTCCTTCGGTGTTCCATCTTATATACGATTTATTACAAATGCTTGCGTCAGGTGGTGTCACACCACCATTGAAAGACATCACCAGTCCAGGATGTAGAATTAGCTCATTTAGAAAGTAGAAACATCAACTAATAATCTCATGTATTTCATGAGAACGGAAAAGTATGAGTTCATATCAAATTCTGAAAAGAAACATTATTGTATCATACATGCTATGGTTAGCATAACTTTCAGGGTGTCCATATTCTCATGAGAACCGAATCACATTATGTCCATTGGAATGTTCACTCTAAGTATGGAAAAAATAACAATTTCTAATCTCAGTAGACCATCGTTTAGCTCAGAACAAGTTTAAATGAGTCCCTCCAACATGAAGCATTGTTCGATTTCAGAATCATATTATCATTTCAATTAAAGTCATCTTAAAATCAAATTAATTCCATAAATCAATGTTAATTCTCATATCTTGATAACTACACATTATTATTTGTACTTGGGTATACTCCATTACGGCAACATTTTATTGTACCATAAAATCTTCTCGTGAAGCACCATTGGGCGGAGGAAAGGCCGAAGGGCAGAGTGAAAAACTCAAAGGCCTGTTGGCGCCAGAGGAACTGGAGGAAACGCCTGTATGGAGGAAACACTGGAACGCACAGGTAGGCGTCCTTCAGGTCTATACAAACCATCCAGTCGGCGGGGCAGAGAACATCTTGAAGTGGCGATACCCTAGACACTCATTGAATTGGCGTACGTTTATAACTGGCCGTTGTGCTTTGTCAATCAAGAATGTGTTGCTGATAAAGCCGTGAGGATATGGTGTGATTGGGCAAATAGCCCCTGTGGCCAGAAGTGCGGTGACCTCTGCATCCACCAGCGCAGCTTCCTGAGCCGATAACTGGAGGGGTCTTGGGCGCACTGCTTGAATGGGGGAACCAAGGAACTCTATTTAAAACCCCTGGATGGGCTGTAGGACCCATGCATTGGTTAGGATCTGTTTCCAAACTTGGATAAAATTTTCTAGACGGCATCCTACTTTTAGAAAGAGAGCAGGATGAACACTCACCGGAACTCGCAGTCTGGTCAAAGCCTCTGGATCCGTGTCCTCTGAAGCACCTTCCCCCGGTTGGGTAAAAGTTGCTAAAGCGGGACTGGTCCTGATAATGTTCCCATCTGCAGCCTTGCCCTCTAGGTACTTATTGTGAGGATTGACCGGATTAGTGGCCCCTGCCGCAACCGCCCCTCTCTCCCCCTCCCCCTCCCCCCCCCCCCCTGAAAACCCAAGTGGGGAAAACTCTTTTAATGGAGGTCTCACCAGAATTGGCAGCCTGGTCCAAACGCGTGAACTTATTCACAAACCTTCCTAATTCTTTGACAAAGGGTTCCCCGGAGAGTCCCCCTTGAACCACAGTGCTCAGTCCGATCACCCAGCTTTGGGTCCATCGTTATGAGCAAGGAGCAGCAGTGCTCTGTGGACCGCACACAGTTCGCAATGCCTAGAAAGATGACTGCTCGCTGCGCCCATCCAGGCAGGACCTACGGGGAAATCAAAGCATCTAAAACTTTGGCATTTTCCACCATGTCGAAGATCTTGGTGAGAGGGCCAAGAATGTCAAGCAGCTTATTCTGGCATGTTCGCCAAGATCTATCAATACCCTTCTTGAGGTCCTTCATAAACTTGGCCAAGAAGCTCCGGGGTAAGATCCACCTTTCCATCTAAAGAGGGTCAAGGACACTCAGCCCTCAGGCGCTTATGCGCGTCTTTGCCCATCGGGCCCTAATTCTTGCTGCTATGTACTTGTCAACCATGTGGAGGGAGCCCACTCAGAGGAGCGAGGATGCAGTGTCTTCTTAGGCTCAAGCAAGTCGGTGGGGTCATCGGGTGCAGTGGGGGTATCATGCCCTGAGATTGGGGTTTGGCGGGGAGGGGCGCCAGGGCCTTGAGGGGCCCTCCACATCATCCGAGTTCTCATGCCCATCATAAAGGGGATCAGGAGAGGCCTGTGGGGGGTGGGGGAGGGGGAGTACCTGGGTCAGTTGAATCCAAATTGGGTATAGGAGGTCGGTGCTGCGCCAAGAAAGCCTCTCTAAGAAGCTCATACGCGTCCTAATTCACCCCTGCCTCGCAAGGCCATGTAACTGGGATCAAGTCTGGGTCCTGTGACTGTAGGGGAGGAGGAGGGGGGACCGGGACCTGGAGAAGTATTGGCAGGCATCAGCTTTGCGCTATCTTTTGGGACAAGTGTTGCTCCATTGGCGCCATGGCTTCCTCCACAGCCCGATAGAGCCATCTACTGCCTGATAAAACTAGTCATCCCAAGGAAGAGCACAGAGGGGGTCTACCTCTCCCACCATATCTTCTGTCCTCTCCATGGCAAGCCAGTGGGAGCATACGAGCAAGTAAAGAGCAGTAGCTACTTCAGAGGACCCACATATCCCTCAGAGAGTGCTATCTCAGTGCCTTATTGTGGGTAAAGGCAGGGCAGAAGCGCTACAGATTTTGTTTTGAGGCTGGGCGCCAGCAGCAGTTAGGGATGGGCAATGCCTCACGATCAGGTGAGTCACAGCCAAGGGAGAGACCCTCTGGTGCTACAATCTTAGTGGGGATCCCTGCCTGGTAGCATGTGCCTTGAAAAAAGTCCTTCACAGCCTAAAAGTTAATACTGACACTACTGGGTGATTGACAAACATGCACACTACAGACCTTTGATGGGTGGAATGGAAAAATGCAGGTCGCAGCCTGTACAGACCCTGATGCGCGGGGCGTCACTCTCCAGGTGGGCAAGGCTCAGAGGCAGCAACACAGGGAAAACGGTTGCGACTTGGAACCAGTTTCTGAGGAGATTCTGAAGTCTCGCGCCCTGACCATAGAGTTGCGCTGCTGCACACAGACCCTTCCCCCCCCCAGCGGGTGGAAGACCACCCCACAGAGCGAGCCGCACCAGATGAAAATCACCGACGAGAAGGAGCACTTGGAGGTCCCTCTGCGGGCACTGTTCACACACACTCGAACCCAATGCAAGCAATATTTAACAACAAAATGCAAAGCCAACAAATTAAGGCCCTGTCACAAAAGCAATAGGAAAGAGGAGACTTAGCTTGGCTGTGAACAGCAAAGAAAGAGGCTGTGAGGTCACAGGAGGATGGGCTTCATAGGAGTACTGGCTTGTGATTGGATACCGATTGACTGTCTCTGCATTGTTGTCTCTTGATGATTTTCACTAAATTCCCTGTGGGTCATGGGAATTGTAGTTGTGTTAAAATATAATGAAATGGCTGCTGTTAAAATAAACCAAGAAAGTTTTTGCATAATCCCCACCTCCAGTCCTGCCATAGAATCACCATCACATTTAACCATACATACTAGTCCACATGGGACACCAGTCTACTTGCTTGCTCCCACACATACCAGGTACATGTAGCTCCTCAGTCTACCAACCATATACACTCTAAGGAAGACTGTCACTAGTGGGAAAATAGATTTTATAAAGAGGGTGGGAGGCAGTACATGTTGAGGGGGGAAAAATGTAATCAAGATATCACCCTCTCTACAATTTGGGTGCCCCTGAAAACGAATTGGGCCGAAGTGCTACTATCATATGTCACATAAACATGGACCTTCAACTGTGAGCTTGGATATTCTAAAGTCCAGTGCGAAACAAACAAAAGGCATGCCAAAGCAAATGAACAGGATATGGTGGTACATATTTTCCACCATATGCTAAAACTTAGGATATGATTTATTGTTTGACAAGCAGCCCACTGTCAATGAGAGGTGGAGGACATTATGTCTACCGCCCTGATGGACTGCTGCCCACCCTACCTAGAGATCATGGCAAGACCAACAGTGATCTCCTATGAAGGCACTACAAGTTTGTTCCTCAGCCTCTGTCTTTCAGGTGGCTGCACACATTTTTTATTTGCTTTTCAAAGAAAAAACTGCCAAAGCAGGCGTTAATTATTGAAAAACAAAAAAGAATCGCCCTTCTCCCTTTCAGGAGTTTTCTTCCAGAGTGCATAGGTAATTGTTCTTTCTTTTTTTTTTGTCTGTTTGAGACTGCCAGGTTTTTTCAGGTGGAGATGAAAAGAAAACAATTCATCAGATTGTCAATCAATCAAGGGTTTATAAAGCGTAACTACTCACCCGGAAGGGTCTCAAGGCCCTGCAGGGGAGGTGGGGCGCAGTTCCTGGGAGTTCACGGTGATTCATCGAAGAGCTAGGTCTTCAGGCCCTTCAGGAACTTGGAGAGTGATGGTGTATGTCAGAGGTGGAGAGGGAGGGTGTTCTAAGCCTTGGCCGGAAGGAGAAGAAGCGTCATCCCGTTCCGGTGTTCTTGATGCATGGTAGAGTCGCAAGAGAGAGCTGGGCTGAGCAGATGGATCTTTGGGGAGCATGGAACGAGAGGTGGTGGTTCATGTATGCAGGTCCAGGTATTGTGGAGTGCTTTGTGAGCATGGCTGCGTGGGAGAAACTTGAAGGTGATTCTCTTCTTGACGTGGAGCCAGTGTAGCATCCGTAGGTGTTGGCTGATGTGGCAGTGGGGTGAGGACTAGTTTGGTGGTGGCGTTCCGGATGTTGTGGAGTTTGCGGGTGAGGTTCTTGTTGATCCCGGTGTAGAGTGCATTGCTGTAGTCTAGTCTGCTGCTGATGAGGGCACGGGTGACGGTTTTCCTGTGTTCGAGGGGAATCCAGTTGATGGGCTTGCAGAGGGTGTGGTATCAGGTAGAGGTGACAGCTTTGATCTGGCGGTCCACTTTGAGTTCGGAGTTCAGGATGATTCTGAGGTTGTGTGCGTGGTCTTTGGGGGATGGAAGCCTCCCGAGGGCAGGGGGCCACTAGGTGTAGTTCAAGGCGTTGGGGTGTGGGCCCATGAGTACTTCGTTTTTTCTGTGTTGAGTTGAGTGTCCTTCATCCACCTGGCGACTGCTTCCATTCCTTCCTGAAATTTGTGTTTGGAGATGTTGGGTTCGTTGGATAGGGAGAGGATGAGTTGGGTGTTGTATCATACAATTTTGAGTCTGTTATGTTATGTTATGTTATGCAGGTTTTTTGTATAGCGTACGGCTACTCGAAAGAGTGTCTGTGATCTGACGATGGATGCGAGCGGGGTCATGTAGACGTTGAACAGGGTGGGGCTGATGGAGGATCCTTGGGGGACTCTGCAGGTGGTTAGTGTGGGTTCCGAGAGGAAAGGTGGGAGTCTGACCCGCTGCATTCTGCCGGACAGGAAAGAGCAGATCCAGTCGAGGGCTTTGTTCTGGATTCCTGCGTCGTGGAGTCTGCGGACTAGGGTGCGGTGTGAGACTGTGTCAAAGGCAGTGGAGAGGTCCAGGAGGATGAGGGCCACGGTCTCTCCTCTGTCGAGGACGGAGAGGATGTCGTCTGTCGTGGCGAGGAGGGCAGTTTCGGTGCTGTGATTTCTCCCGAAGCCTGATTGGGAGGAGTCGAGGATGTTGTTTTTTTCTATGAAGGAGGCAAGTTGACTGTTGACTGCTATTTCAATGACTTTCGCCGGAGATCGGTCTGAAATTCTTGAGGTGGGTGGGGTCTGACGAGCGTTTTTTCAGGAGGGGGTTGATTTTGGTGTGTTTCCAGTCATCTGGGAAGGAGCGGTTAATGATTCGTCGAAGCTCGGGGGTGATGATGTCTGTGGCTCTGTGGTAGATGTGGTGGGGCTGGGGGTCCATGGGGGCCCCAGAGTGGGTTGACTTCATAGTCTTCATGGTGTCTTCAATGCTGAGGGTGGTCTAGCTGTCAAGTGTGGGCTGCGTGGTGTGGGGAAAGGTGGGTGAGGGTTCCATGTGTAGGTTGTTGTCGTAGATGGTTTTGATTTTCCTTGATGCTTGCTCAGCAACAAAGCCCTCGAGGGCATCAATAATCATTTGTAGGTCGAGCCTGGGCAGTGCATGCACTGCTCTGCAAGGCATGCTGTATTTGAGAATGGACACTTGAAGCCCCGCCCACACTCTGCCCATTTTTGTCATTGGCTTATGTCATTGTCATTCATTATGTTTCGGACTGTAGGCACCCAGTATCTGATTATGAGTGGGTATTGTAACACCCTGCTATCACACTTGGAATCATGTACGATCAATATGATTGAGAGTGTTCAAATCCTGACGTCATGGTAGGGATGAATGTGCAAAATCAATGAGTTTTAAATGATTGTCCACCTATAGGGTCCTGCCGTGCTTTGGCCTTGAAATACTTATTATAAACGACACATTTTCTCATTCTGACCGTCAGGATAATAAGGATATGTATTACCTAGAGCTTTTCATGTATGGGCATTGTCAATTTATATAAACATTCCCGATATACCAATTGTGTATTGCCACTACTCTAAGATGGCACCCATGACTAGCCATCCTTATTCTAGTAGTCACTTCAAGATGGCCCCCCCAGACTAGACCGGCCTCGTTTATGCAGTGTACGTGCTGTCGAAAAACTCTTCGTGGATTGAAGGGCGTGCCCGCATACTCCTTCCGGGTTGGGAGACGCTGGCATGTGTCTTAATGAACCCGATTCCTGTGCGATCATTGACTGCGTCCTAAACGCGAGTGCCCGGCAGGGAGTTGATCCTACAACAGAAAATGTTAGCAGACCAGGTATAGGGTCTTAAAACTTGTTTTTAATGATTAGATTATAACAAGCGATGCTTATTGATTTCACCCTTAACGCTAGTACCGAGCCAGGTGGTGAATTGACTTTACAATTACAGATGTATGAAGATTGAAAGCTTGATCACATTGATTTTGGGGGATTATAACGGGCATGGGTCTTTTCTTTCTACAGTACCTTGGGATTTGGAAAAAGGGAAGATTTATCCTTTTGATGGTAACGTGCACATATTTACTTTCAGGTGTGCTTTTTTGGTTGCGTTGGTATGTGGGGGGCCATCACCCTCCAGGTCCACTTCAGGTGAGTTGCTGATAGGAGTCCACCTGGCAACCACCTTGTAGCCCGTGCCCTAATAAAATTGCCACAAATTTTTCGGGCAATGAAACATGTCGGCCGTTCAGGTTACAATGGTCCAACCATGCCATTATTTTTTAACTGAGTGCGAACACCATTTAAAATGAAAGGATATGGGTGATAGGTGTCTGCAACTCAATTTCAACTCAAGGGGAGTGTAGTTTACCTCCTTTACACTACGGGGCTTAGATGGTAGATAGATATCACTTGCATTGATAGTCCTCGCTCTTTTATTGTTCTTCACATATTAATTGGAGTTAGCTCACATTCTTGTCAGGAAAGTGCAGATGACAAATTGAGCCAACTGGTGGTTACCAACCAGTAGCTACATGGATCTTGCTTATGTGAGGCACTTTCAGACCCACCTCACTTTTTTTATAAAACATTTCTTTATATCTTGTAATCCCGTCCTGAGACTATAGGCTGGTGGCCTCTCGACTTGACGCGGGGGTTGATGATTTTTTATTAATCTGAGTAACACACATTGGTGGGCATGACTAGTTTGTCAGCGTTGCCTTGCCAAAGCAGTATGATGTGATGCTGATTCAAACATTCTTTCAAATGTATATGTTTGCTTATAACGAGGCCTTTTTAAAAAAACAATTATGAGTGGAGGGCGTCCTGGTTGTATTTCCCTCTTTTGCTCCGAATTTGAGTGTTCATGTGTTGTTACACGATACGTCTTATTTAGTCTGTAAGCACTATTGTCTTTGAGTTTCTCCTACTGCAGGCATGACATGCTTTCCTGCACCATTCAGCGCTCCACGCCTGCTTTCACTTTCCAAGCTGCCCGTGACGATAGCAGCTGCTTCTTTGTATTGAAACAGGTCTCGCATTCACAAGAGTTTGAGCTATTGGTATTGTAAATGACAATGCCTTTTATTTATGTGCTTATTATCAAAAGAGATAATGCATTTTATTTGTGATTTACAATGCCAATAGCTTAAACTCCCACAAATGTGAGACCTATTGCATTGCAAATGCTTGTTTGGGATTTGGAAGAATCATGAAAGGGTCTCCTCTTTCTGTAAGCGATGAACATCTTAGAAGAACAAATACATGAAGACCTGACTAAGTACATAGAATTGATTATCATAACCAGCTTAGAGAAAAGACTTCCATACATGAATAGGATGCCACTTGATGGAGGAAAGGATGGACACTGGTGGTTAGAGATACGACTAGGCAATCTTGGTAAGGAAACCATTGGTCGAAAAAACAATATAAAAAGCCGAGCCTGGAATAAGGTGGAGGAAGCTTCTCTTAATAAGCTGCTATCCTCCTCAGCAGCCTGTATGTCAGATGAAGTGGAGAGCGCTTGTCAAAATTATACGGGCTGGCTGCAGCAGGCCTGCGACAGACTAGCCCCGATTAAAGTACTACGGCCAAAGAGAGCACAGCCCTCCGCCCCATGGTACTCGCAGGAGCTCAGGATCCAAAAGCTCAACTGTAAGCAGCTTGAACGCGCTTGGAGGAGCAATTATAAAGAAGCCGAGAAAAAAACGTATAAAATTGGCCTGCAGACCTATAAACAAGAAATCGCGTCAGCCAAACAAAGATACTTTGCCGCTCAAATTTTAGAGTCTAAAAACGCAGCAAAAGAACTGTTCAAGATGGTGGCGATGTTGGCATCGCCAAAGCATAGGCCGGTTCAACCGAGCCAACAACTATGTGAAGACCTGGCCGAATTTTTTCTGGCCAAGGCGGAAGTTATTTTCGGGGTTTTTTAGTGAGGGAAGTACTGGCTCTATGGACGTGAGCAGGGAAGGCCCGAGGTCAGAGCATGTTTCCGGCCCAACCTTTGACAAATTCCGGACAATCTCTACACTGGATATACAAAAAGGCCTGATGGAAATTAACTCAGGCTCCCCTTTTGACCCCTGCCACAGCAGGGTGGCTAAACTGGCTTCGGGTCTGATTGCAAAGAGGCTTACAAGCATATTTAATCTTATGTTTGAAACTGGTCTCTTTCCAAGGCAGTGGAAACTAGCATCGATTTTACCATTACTAAAAAAATCCAACCTTCCAACCAATGATCCTAATAGCTTTCGCCCGATCGCCAGACTTCCCCTACCGGCCAAGCTGGTCGAAAAATTCTTGAACAGACAACTCAGTCTCTTCTTGGTAGATACACAGGCGCTTGACCCTACTCAATATGGCTTCAGGCCAGGTCACAGTACGGAGTCCGCTTTGGTTAAAGCCACGGAAGAGATTAGGGCGGCAGTGGATCAGGGAGGTAAGGCGGCACTGATCCTGCTCGATCTGTCCGCAGCATTTGATACGGTCCACCACGCAATGCTCCTTAATCGCCTAAAAACGTGTGGTATTGGTGGTAAAGCTTGGGACCTTATCAGATCCTTTCTTACAGATAGAAAACAAGTGGTAACTCTGGGGGAGTTCCAGTCTAAACCTTTTTCCACACCTTGTGGTGTCCCTCAGGGGTCATCACTTAGCCCCACCCTTTTTAACATTTATGTGAGCGCACTGGCACCTGTTATTGGCGCATATGGATTTGGTATCACCTCCTACGCAGATGATACTCAAATTGTGGTATCTCTGACTCCAGGGGGGGAGGTTGATACAGAAGGACGTCTGCGGGAGTGCATGCTGGCAGTAGGGAGCTGGATGGCTAAGAACTGCCTCAAATTGAATTCAGAGAAAACTGAGGTTATTCTGTTCGGAAACACCTCCAATTTCTGGACCCCGGCCTGCTGGCCCGATTCTATGGGTACGCTCCCAGTTCCGGTTGCAAAAGCCAAAAACCTCGGCATAATACTCGATGATAGACTGACGCTAGAGCATCATATTAAGGAGGTGACATCCAAAACTATGTACACCATCAGGATGCTGAGGAAAGTGCTACCCCTGTTGCCCCAGGATAGCAGACACATGGTGGTCAGGGGGCTGGTTTTGGCAAGACTGGATTACTGCAATGGACTTTATTTAAACGCGCAATGCAGAGCATTGAGTAAACTACAGATTCTGCAGAATGCTGCAGTCCGTCTACTTACGGGCTCCTCAAGATTTGCTTCGGCTTCCTTGGGAAGAAAAACCTTGCACTGGCTCCCTGTCAAAAGCCGAATTCGGTTCAAGGCACTGACCATGACCTTCAAGGCATTGCATGGCCTAGGCCCAGAATTCCTAAAGGACCGACTACACTGGTATGTGCCGGGTAGAAGCCTGCGGTCAAAAGAAGCTAATCTGGCCCATGTTCCGCGCATTAGAAAAGCTCGCTGGGGTGGTAGGAGTTTCATCTATGGGGCCGCGAAGGCTTGGAACGACCTTCCTCTCTATCTCAGGACCATGACAGATCTTCTGCCATTTAGAAAGCAACTCAAGATCTGGCTGTTCCTTAATGAATTACCCCGGTCATCTATCTATTAGCTCCCCCAGTTTCAGGACTCTCAGGGTATTCTAGACAGCGTCAGGACACCTCCGGGTAATTGCCGCGCTCTACAAATTTCCATAACATAACATAACTTTACTTGTAAAGTTACACAAAACATGAGAATAATTGAGTGAGTTTAAAACGGTTTTCACAACCAATTCTTTATCTGTTACACCTCTTTAAAAATGTTCTCTCTCCACCCACCTCTCTATTGTAAACACATCCCACATACAAAACCCAGCTTTCCATCATAGGCAATGACGTGCAGATGAATGACTCAGTGATTGCTAGTGAAATGCTGATGTATGCCAAATGTTCAGGATAACCACTGACATTGTAAAGGGTTTCTATTTAGATTGATTTCAGATAAATGTATCTAGTGGATATCGATACAATCTAACATGGCCACATGAGATCCATCCTGTATTGTATGTAATGATGGTGTGTAAAATGTCAATGGAATCTGTACCAACTATCAGCAGTAAGTGTTTCATTTCTATGTCTATTGATATTTCCATTGTGGACTATTCCAAATATGATGGAAAGTCAAATAGCTGAGAACCATCAGTTATTTGGAGACTATTGGCTACTTTATACCGGACAGTCGCTCCTATTCTGAAGTTTCTTATACAGATAATATATTTGCCCTGAAGAAGTCCTAGCAGAGTAGGACAAAACGCGTTGGCTGAAGGATTGTTTTGAAAATAAAAGAAATTATAAATCATAGTTTGGATCAAGTGACCTCTCTTGCATTAATTTAACCAAATGGGACTGATATGGAGACTTAAGAATTTTTGCATATTTGCCTAGAAGGGTGGTGCGGTTCTGATCTAGTTTTGTAACAATGAAAATGTTGTAAAAATGGTTTTGAACGATTTTGCAAAGGTGAGCGTGAGGCAGTGTACATACAAGTTAGTTGCATCAAGAGCATGCTGAGCCCAGGGATGGCGATGCTATGTGCTGCAACACCATTGCAGCAGTAGTTGGCCATGAGAGGTGGCTGCTTGTGTGCCTTGAGATATGCCCTCTCCATTGACTTAGTATTTAAAAGTATCAGGATACCACTTATGGTCCGCTATTGATGAGGAAGAATAGAAAAACCCCTGCAAGTAATTGATTTTTGTTCTTGCAGGGAACCCAGAATGTTCCCCTCAAAAATACTAAAAAGGAAAGAATTGACAAAGGTGATTCCCTGGTATGAAACATGGTACAGATAAATAGGGTTTGCTACAAATAGACCCCCAGAGTGTTCAGTCTCCGGCTCCTTGTTCATTTAGTGAACAGAAGGACCAAGGGCCTGTCCCAGAACTTGCTCTTCTGTAAATCCTTTTGGATACCCTCCTGACTCAAGCCCCTCAACAAGCTGCTCTGATCCAGTTGAAGCAGAAGGAGTTATTGGCATCAACAAGGAAGACCTGGAAAGAGAATCATTAATATTGAGATCCTGGATCACAACAAAGTTGATCCGTAAAGTCGAATACACTGGCGAGACCGACCACAACCAATTTGATCCGTAAAGTCGAATACACTGGAGAGATCGATCACAACCAAGTAGAGTAGCGGATTGTTTTTTTTTTTTTAAATCCATTTTTGTCTGGTTATTCTGCATTGGAGTGCGCGTAGGCCCTACAAGGATCTGTGTGAAAAGAAGGATAATATTTGCATCCGTAACCATTTTTATACTGACGAACAATACCTGCCAAACATGCAGGTGAAACAATAATACAACCATTATGCAGACAGTTGTTAATCTCAATAATGCAGCACAAGATTCGTCCAATTCTAATAATACAACATGACAGTGCAATAATACGACCAAATGACATAATATTGTGTGATACATGTCAGAGATATGAGGAAGACACTCATGGATCCTCTTCAGGCAGAGGGGGCAGGTCAATACCTCGATAGGTCGCCCATCATGTCCAGATCTTGCGATGTTTCCTAGGGCAGCCCCAGGCCTCAAACACAGCAATCTCGGCCCACATGCAAATATCCAATTCAGTTTTCCATTAGCCTATGGTCGGGGGAGACTACGCCTTCCACCCCTGTGCAATATCCCTTTTGGCAATAGTTAAGGCAAGGAATAGTAGATGCTGTTTTTAGCGGTTCCCCCCCCTATGTCATCGGTGGAATGCAATAAAAACAGTTGGGGTTGAGTGGGAGCACCCACGCCAACACCTCACCAAGGCATGATCTAACCCTGTTCCAGAAGGGCTGCAGAGCTGTGCAGCTCCATACCGTGTGTATGAAGGACCCATCCTCTATGCCACTCCGTAGACACGTTGGGGACTGAATAACCCCCATTCGCCACAGTCATACCCTAGTGTAATATATCCTATGTAAATATTTGAACTGGATGAGCCGGTATCGTGTGGAGACCGCCATGCCCCTCGGGCTGGCAATCGCCTCAGCCCAGTCGTCATCTGTGAGTTCCGGAATATCTGCCTGGCAGGCCAGTCTGGTGTTGTTGAGGGTAGTGGGTGTGTGCGTCGTCAGCGTTTGATATATTTGCCTAATTTTGTGTAAACCAAGGTCACCCATCAGCAGGCGACCCTCCAAGAGCTGGAACTCGGGGAGAGCCTCTAAATTTCGGATCTGGGGGGTGAGTGCATGACGGAGTTGCAAGAATTTATAAAACTGTGACTTATGGAGCCCGAAGTCCATCTGTTCTGTAATTGTTGAAATGATTTAAGGGTAGTACCCCGTATTATATCCCCTAGGGTCGAGATCCCCACTAGGTCCCATCCCCGGAACCCGCCCAAGGAGGTCGCCGATTGAAGGTGTGTGCCATGCCACAAGGGGAATTGTTGAGTGAGTTTTGCCCTCCACCCCATTTGTCTAGTCTTGGCCCTCTATAGCTGTATGACTACTCTGCCAGCCGGCGGTAGGTGGTCTAAGCGTGTGTGGCTGTACAGTAAGTGGAGAAGAGGGACTTGTTCCATTGCGGCATGATCGATAGTGTATGCCGGGTCTGTAGGGGAATTGTACCACCATTCGTTGATTACGAGGAGGTGAGACGCAAAGTAATAGGAATAAATATCTGCTGCCGCTATCCCCCCTGTGGACTGTATACACGTACGGAGTGCCACGCGAACAGTCCCACCACCCCAAAGGAAATTATTTTGTAAAGCATTTACCTGCGCAAACCAAGTGCGGGGAAGAGGATAAGGAAAATTTTGAAGGCGGTACAGGATCTGAGGTAAGGAAACCATCTCAAAGATGGCTGAGCGCCCATTGAGGGAGAGGGGGAGAGCGGAGCATATTGTTGTTTCATTCCTAAGGCTAAGTAACAATGGGGTAATATTATGCACCCAGGAGATCTTGGGGCAAGGGGAGACATAAATCCCTAAATATCTGAATCCATCAGTAGCCCGAGCGAACTGTGCCGCCCATGACTCGCGACCCTGGTGTCCGCATACTGGAAACAAGACGGACTTGGCATGATTGGCGTGAAGGCCCGAAGTGCTCCCAAATACCCTCAGAATTTCCAATATGCGGGGTCCAGAATACCAAGCGTCCGTCATGAAAAAGAGGACGTCATCCGCTTATAAAGCTATACGGTCTGACCGCGATCGGGACCAGTCAAACCCCCTGAGCAGTGGGTCACTTCTGACCCAGGTCGCCAGAGGCTCGACTGCAAGGGCGAACAACAATGGAGAGAGTGGACAGCCTTGACGGGTGCCCCTCTGGATTGGGAAAGAACGTGAGCGGTGTCCCGCAATCCGGATTTATGCCGTTAAGTCCGTGTATAACAGGCGTATCTACGTCGGGAAGCGGGGTGCGAAATTGATCGCCTCGAGCTGTTGAAAGATAGATCCAGCTCAGCGAATCAAAGGCTTTATCAATATCTGCTAATTACAGAGCAGCGGGCCTACCCAAAGTAGGGGCGGCAGCTATGGTGTTATGGACTCGTCTGATATTGTGCCTGGTGGCCCTCTGGGGCATAAAGACAGACTGGTAAGGATGAATCAGATCTGTGATACACCCTCGAAGGCGATCTGCTAGGACCTTCCCTAGCAGTTTGGGTTCAAAATTAAAAAGGGAGATGTGGCGATAAGAGGCGGGATCTTCTGGAGGTCGACCCGGCTTGAGAAAGAGTACAATCTCCGCGTGTCGCTAGTCCCTCGGCATACAGGCCAGATCTGCGGCTTCAGTGATAGTCGCCAAGAGATGAGGCCCTAGAAGATGCAAATGGGAACACAGGAATTCCATGGGGAACACATTGGGACCCGGGGCACGACCAGGGTGTAGTGCATTGAGGGCGGCAGTCAGTTTGTCCAACGTGATCGGGGCCTCCAGATGTTCCCGGGCCGAGTCGGGGAGACGACGAGGCGGAATGTCCACTACAAATTCCGCAATAAGTTCGGGAGAAATCTGTTCCTTCCGGGCGTATAGGGATGTGAAGTATCTTGCAAACTCCCTGGCAACATCTTTAGGTGTCGTGTAGACGGACCCATCCGAACCCCGGATAGTGGGCATCACAGTCAGGGCCCTCTCTGCCTGGCACAGTCTGTGAAGCATTTTATTATAAGGATGAAGTACACATAATCTGTAGTTTCTTTATATGTGTTTAATCATCACACCCACCAAGTACAAGCGATGACAGCAGACTTCAGCTTCAACTGTCCCTTCAGTCCCTTGTACCATTCCAGCCCATGTCATTACATTCCAGGTCAGAACTGCAACTTAAAGGGCAAGTTACAACACATCTTCCCTTTATAAACAATATAAAAACACAACAGAAAGCATGAGAACAAAAAGAAAGATAAAATACAACAGCTGGAGCAAATATAAGAAAACACATAGTTCGAGAACATAACAATTCCAATTAGCTTGCAGAGCTAAACATAAAACTCTCTAATACTATCTGTGCTTTACACAGTAATCACAAAGATACACAGGTGGTTTCGTAATTCTGGAACCACGAGAAAATGGAACAGATCGAGTACCATTCTCATTGCATACCGGCAATTTGGGCTGAACTAGAGCATCTCTGAAACCATCCCCAGAATGAGCACATCTCGACAACCGAGACATGCTCCACACATCACCCCCATCAAGTATTACAACATTTCTCATGACTTTAATAATGCGCCTCGGACCAAAGTATTTTGTTTCACCCTTGGGAGACCAAACTGCTTTCTTTACAAAAACCACATCACCAATTTTCCAAATAGGTTGACATACCCCATTTCTCATATCAAACCTACGCTTGTAATTCTCTTGATATCTATTGAGTCTCCAATTTCTCACAACACACCCTCTATCCTTCACACTCAACCAAAGAGGATTCAACTTAGAACCAGCTGTTCTCCCCTTAAGCTTTTCAAATGGAGAACAACCAGTCACACTATTGGGTGTGTTCCTATGCGCCCACAATTTCTCTCTAAGGATGGGTTTAAGTGGAACCCTTCTCTCCAAGGCACTTTGGGCAGAAGCTTTTATTAGTCTATTCATACTCTCAACTAACCCATTTGCCTGTGGAGCATAAAGAGCAGTTCTATGATGAGTGATGGAAAGTTCTTTCAAGAAATCTGCCATTTCTTGAGAGGTAAACTGTACCCCATTATCCGAAACAATAACATCCGGTATGCCTTCACAAGTAAAAGCATCCCTCAGAAATTCAATAATATTCTTGGTTACAACTGAACCCATACAAGAAGCAGACTCCCATTTGGATGTGTAATCAACTAGTACCACCACAAATCTTTCTGAAGGGGACAAATTGTCAAAAGGACCTACAATGTGAACAGCAAGCTTTGACCAAGGACGTTCAGGTATCGCAACAGGAGAAAGGGGAGCAGTCCTAACTTTCCTTGACTTGTCATTACCTGCACACATGACACAATCCTTGACCACCTCTTCCACTTTACGATCCACCTCAGGCCACCAATAAGCCTCTCTAACTCTCGCTTTGGTCAAACTACGGCCTAAATGACCCTCATGAGCCAGATTGACAATTTTCTCCCTCATACTAATGGGAGGTATCAGTCTGCCCCCCGCAAAAGCTCTCCTTGTAAAATATTCAGTTCTTCACGTACATTCCAGAAACCTCTCACACAATTTGGAACCATATCCAAAGAAGGCCAACCATTTACAATGAACTTCATAATGATACTTCTAACCTCATCGTCCTCACAACCAGCTTCCCATTCCTTCTTATCAATGGCTGACTCTCTCACCCAACAAACAGTATTGTCAGGAATACTGACCAAACCTTTTTCTAAAGGCATCCTGGATAGGAAATCTGCTGGGACATTTCTCAACCCAGGTAAATATTCCACAGTAAAATTGTATTCCCAAAGTCCCTCAACCCACCTTTTAATTCTTGTTGTGGTGCTTTCAACATTTCTACAAGAAAACATATGTACAAGCGGTTTGTGGTCTGTTCTGACCAGGAAAGGTATGCCCCACAAGTAAAACCTGAAATGATTGATAGCCCAGTAACAAGCTAATGCTTCACGTTCTATCACCGAATAGCGCTCTTCTGCACCCTTCAATGAACGAGAAGCAAAACCAATCACCCTTTCACTGCCATCCACCACCTGCGATAACACCGCACCCAAACCACGCACACTGGCATCCGTAGTTAAAATGGTCTTTTTCTGTACATCAAAATGTCCTAAGGTTGGCATACTTGCAATCTCCTTTTTTACTTTTTTAAAAGCATCTTCACACTCATTTGTCCAAACAAATTCCACTCCTTTTTTGAGCAAACCCCTTAATGGTTGCATAACACTAGCAAAATTATACACAAACTTTTTTTTTTTTTGTTTTGAAAAACCTTTATTGACATTTCAAGCAATAACAAGTATGGGCCTACAACCCCCCGGGGCCGGCCGCTAAGCAATCAGAGCAATAAAGATCAAATGTGAACACAGGCGGCACCTCGGAGAGCAGAATCTTCATGCTAACATAGTCCGACCAGTGAGCAGCGCAGGTAGGACACCAGGAAAAAAAAAGGTTTTTCATTTTATAATGGAACAAGACAGTAGGATCAGGTGCCAAACAATTTCCCAACAGCGATAAGAGGCAGGCAGAATAATAGACGTAAGCAATAAACAGCAATCTATTGGATCAATGGCGCAGACACAGGAAATTCAGGATGGGGAAGAATATCATAAACAGTTGCGCCTGCAGGCCCCCGCCCTAACGCCCAGAGAACACCCCGGAAACTGTGGCACACATGAAAAGGCAACGATTCACAACAAAGGAGGTGTACCACGCTGATCCCAGAAAAGAGAAAACAAGAAGAAGCGGAGAAGAAAAAGGAGGCCATGGAAAAAGAGATGAGAGACTAAAGAATCCCCTCCCCCAACCCCCCACCCTGCACCTCTGCAAATGAGTCCGGACCCCCCCTAGCAGTGTGCCTGTCGCCCTGGAACTAGACCCGAAATATAGAAGAAACAGGGAAAAAGGAGTAAGAAAAGAACCCCACCAGACGGGGGGGTAGAGAAAGTATAATAAACTGGAGGAGGGCCTTCAAAACATACCCCCGGCTTCTCCCTCCCGCACGGTGAGGTCTCCCCACAGCAAACAATAAGCAGCACAAAATCGACCATATCAAAAAAGGGATGGGGAGCATTATTCACCTAATATGCTAATAGCTATGTCATTAGAGTACGCAACCCCTGAGTCCGCCCGTCTACTAGATGACCACCCCCAAAGGATCAGCCTTATCCTTGACCACTCTTTGCAATTCTGCCCATGCCTACCCCTCGACCCAGCGCCATGTCCGATGTTCCAAGGTACAGGAGTGTCCAAAAACAACCGGCAAGCGATGCACACAGGCGGGGTGGAAGTCTCTGAGTACCAACACAGTCTGCATCATGGAGGGACGTCTTTCCCAGTGCTGCCCCAGGATCTGCACTGCACAAAAGGTCCAGGAAGGCGGAATCAGCCAAAGTAGACAACTGTTGCTGGAATTGTCCCTGAGTCGCCGGAGGCCGTGCACGGGACGAGGCCACCACCTTCCACTCAGGTCCAATACCTCCGGAACAGATCAAACCCTCAGCTAGCCGATCACACGGTAGCATACTGTCCGGAGTGTCCAGCTGTGCACTAATCGCAGGGGTGGCCACGACATTGTCCTCCTGTGTGCAGTGTGGGAAGTCCCTGTGTACCTGTGGACAGGCAGGCCGCCACTGTCCCAACGCTGATGCCACACCCTCGAGCTTACTCCCCAAGACCCCGACGCCACGAGCCAAGGAGAAATGAAGGGCACCAAGGGCCTCTAGGAGGTCGCCGTACCCCAGCACAGCTCTCTGCGATCGCTCCGCCACACTCCCAAAAGTCACACACTCCCAATCCTGCTGCGACCCACTGGACAGGATGGTAGGCTGCATCGCAACAAGATGGCCGCCGGGAAGGCCCGACCCGTATTGGGGCCGGGACCCAGGGGCAAGCGCCTCGAGGTCCACGTCGCTGGCGACAGGGTTCCGGGGGCAGGCAAAAATGTATCCGTTGCGTGGTCACGGGCAACAGTCGTCCCCACCACGGACCAGCTCCCGCGAAAATCCGGGAGCAGCCCGCAAGGATCAGGGCGAGCCACGGGCGGCGTCCGGGCAGCTCACAGTCAAAGGCAGGGGCAAGCACCGGAGAATCTGAGAATTGCACCCCCGGGCATGCCCTCAGTCCGCTACGCTTAGCAGTGGGAGCGACCACGGCGAAATGCAGGCCGAGGTTAGCACCGCTCCGGTGGACCGACTCCACCCAGTCACCACAGGCCGCTGTTGTTGAACTGCCACCCGGCCAAGGCGTCCACTCGAGGTCCCGGCTCCAGGGCTGCACGGGCCGCAAAGTTCAAATGCACATTTCTCCGGCGGTACCGCAGCCAGAAACCTCGGAGTCACACGATCGGTTGCCACTCTCATTCACAAACACGATCGCATAGCGCAGACTAAGGATCTCGTGCAGGATATCCGTGCGGGATGCGGAGGTTCACGGAGCCGGGAGTCTACGCTGCCGTCCCGGTCGCCATCTTGGCTCCTCCCATACACAAACTTTGAATAATATTCAGATAATCCTAAAAAAGATTTGACCTGATCTTTGTTCAGAGGCGATGGTGCTTGAGAAATTGCCTCTGCTAAATCAACCTTAGGACTAATGCCCTCTCCAGAAATTGAATGTCCTAAATAAGAAACAGAGGTAACTCTAAATTTGCATTTTTCACTCTTCAACGTGAGTCCCCGCTCCCTCAACCTTGACAGGACACGGAATAAAACTTCATCATATTTATCCGTATCTTGCCCATGAACAAGAATATCATCCTGGAAAAATAGAACAGAATCAATGCCATTCAAAACATTCTTCATCACCCTTTGGAAACAAGCTGCCTCACTTGCCAGCCCAAAAGGCATACGAATAAACCTGTATGCACCTAAAGGGGTTACAAATGAAGTGAGGTGTCTAGAATCTTCATTTAACAAAATTTGGTGGTAAGCCGCAGATAAATCAATTACACCAAATAAACTAGAACCACCCATCTTTGACAATGCCTCATTAATGTTGGGCAAAGGTTGTCTGTCCATCCAGATGCAATTGTTTAGACTCCTCAAGTCCACACACATCCTGATTTTCTTCCCATTATCCTTCGGGACCAAAACTATGGGAGCCAACCATTCAGACGACTCTATTTCTTCGATCACCTGCAGATCGAGAAGCCTGTTGATTTCTTCTTTCAAAGGTTCCAACATAAGGTTGGGAACCTTCCTTACTTTGTGTACAATCGGTGTGGAATTAAAAAAAATATATATTTTATGGTTAAAACCATTAAGACACCCAAGCTTTTCACTGAACACTTCCGGGAACCTCCCCAAAATATCTTGAACATCACTCTGTTGTGAAACTAGCAGGACTTGATTAGGTGCATTGGGGTTCAGGATAATACCAAGATCCCTTTGGTGGCGCCAACCCAACAAATTATCTCCTCGTTTTGCAACATAGATTTTCCCTACTGTTTCTCTTCCTTCAAATACAATAGGATGAATCGAAAAACCAATTAAATCAATTTTCTGCCCACCATAACCCACCGGATTGATGTCAGGTGTCATGAGTTTTATATCACAAGAGCCAAAAGTGGAGAACCAAAACTTATCACTCAAAAGAGTATAAAGAGAGCCAGAATCAGCTAATACGGGAACACATTTACCTCCAATGTACACATCACACAAAGGCATATCAACATTTCCAGTGTCTATTGCCTTCTCATTATTCACTGACTCAACTTTACTATCTGTAATACAATGTATTGCTAGCTGAGAAAACTCATCAGCATCACTTAACATATTCACTTTGATGTTCCTACACATGCGAGCATAATGACCTTTTTTCCCACAACCTCTACAAATAGTACTTCTGGCAAAACAATTTGGATAATTCTGGCCGTGGTTCTGACTGCCACATCTAGGACATTTAAACTTATTTTCTTTATTGAAACTAAAATTTGACTTTTGTTTATCCACTTTAACAGCAGGCTTGTCTTGATTGGGATTTGCTCTGCTAACTAAAGCAACAGATGTTTCACCTGACTCACTTCCCTGGTCCACATTGTTGACACTAGACATGTGAACAGAGGAAGGTATCCCACTTCGCATCTCCTTGACCCAAAAAGATGTGTGTTCAATGCTTTCCACAATCATAATGGCTTCTTTAAGATTTGGATTTTTTGACAGTAGTTTTTCCTGAACTTTTGGATCATTGGTGCATCGTACTAGTTGATCACGGATGAGGGAGTCAGACAATTGATCAAACTCACAAGTCTGTGCCAAGGACTTTAATGCTGCCACATATTTCCCAACTCTCTCTCCTTTGGCTTGTACTCGCATAAAAAATTTGTGCCTCTCCATAACCACGTTTATGCGAGGTCCAAAATGACTCTGCAACTGCAATAGCGTCATCTCAAACACATCATTAGGTTCACCTGCACCTCTGCCAATTGGTATAGGATCCAGGCTGTCGTAAATATTCCTTCCTTCTGTGCCCAGGTTCTGAAGTAGTATAGCTTGTTTCCTTACTGCAGAAAACTTTTCACCACCAATTGCCAACAAATATGAGTCAAAAAGTGGTTTCCATATTTTCCAGGGAAGCACAGGTTCCCCTCGTTCACTTAAAAACTGTGGTGGTTGACTCATGCCACTTGCCGACGCCATGTCTGAATACTTTCTCACTGATGTTCAAAATGTAAGGAATTGACTTATTCCTGTATGAACTTATCCATGCGCAGAATTAATATTCAGCAAATGTTAACACAAAAAAAAAATGTTCACTCCATGCACTGTGTAACTCTTGTTGAAAGCTCTAAACTACAATCCAGCGCATAACCCATTTGTGGAGAGAAAAGGAAAACAAACTAAATAAATAAATAAATAACTTCACCACTTTTTCCACTCAACTATGTTAACATTGCCATTAAGCGTCAAAAACAAACTATGTTCAACAGCAGCAATCTTAGTGCAGCTGCTCTTCTTACAATGACTCCCCGCGCTGACTCCCTCTGCCTTTATTTACTCAGCTAATTCACATCATTAGCATTCCATGGCTCAGAGACAACACGCGCCGACGTCTTTCTCCATTGTTCAATAAATCTTCACGAGCAAGCAGCTGTCAACACGCGCTCAGCTGACGCGTCTGGCTCTCACCTCGCGCTTCTATTCCACACGAGCAAGCAGCTGTCAGCACGCGCTCAGCTAACGCGTCTGGCTTACACCACGCGCTTCTTTTCAAACAATGCGCGTTTCTTAAAATGAAGCCATAAATCTCAACATAGCATGACTTGCCTCGCACAAAGTGTACATTCTCCAATCTTCAATCCGCTGTTATCACACGATTGCCTAACGCGTTGGGAACACACCTTGCGCTTTTATTTCTTCCTCGCACGTTTTCCTTTTCTTTTTTTAAAATGAGGCTGTAATTCCCAAATAAATCATCCTTGCCTCTCAACACGTACGATCGCCGATCCTTATTCTTCTCCCAAGTGTCACACAGGCAGCCCTTCGATTCAAATATAAATCAATTTCAGACCTTGGAGTTCGTTTCTTCTCTCGTTTTTTGATAGCACGCTGGGTTTCTCTTGGTGGGTGTTTCTTCTTAGTCGTCACCAGTATTATAAGGATGAAGTACACATAATCTGTAGTTTCTTTATATGTGTTTAATCATCACACCCACCAAGTACAAGCGATGACAGCAGACTTCAGCTTCAACTGTCCCTCCAGTCCCTTATACCATTCCAGCCTATGTCATTACATTCCAGGTCAGAACTGCAACTTAAAGGGCAAGTTACAACACATTTTACTGGATATTTCACCCCATTGATATATTCGATGCTGTTACGCCTCCCATATTTCCTTGGCCTCATTCAATAGATATTGTCTCAGCTCTTGCTGTGCGAGTAGCAGATTACGGCAGAGGATGCGGCCAGGGTTGGCATTGAGTTCGGAAGATAGGGTCACATGGCGCGCCTCTAGGGTGTCAAGGAGCTCTCGATGTGTACGTTTCTCTGTAGTGCGGTAACTAATTTCAGAGCCGCGAATTGTTGGTTTAAGGGCTTCCCACTACCAAAGGGGGCGGGTGGGCCATTATCTGCCAAATAAGTAGTGATCGCCGTATTGAGCATATCTTGGTATGCGGGATTGCGGAGGTGCCAAGGGAACATTCTCCAGCAGAAAGGGGGCCTACGCGAGCACGTATGAAATTGCATAGTGACCGGGGAATGATAGGATGGTCCGCGGGGTTGATATCGCACCTGCGAAAATCTTTGGAGAAACACCCGAGGGACAACAATTTTTTTTGTATCATTGTATGCGGTGTCAGGTACTCTCTGGGTACAGGTGTACTGGAACAGTCAAATAAAAGTTAAAATTGTGTTCAAGGTGGTCTGTCAATCTATTTTTTGCTTTATTTTTCACCTTACACCTGGATTAAAACAGTGTGGCATGTTAGCCCTTTTTTTAATCTAGGCCCAAACATGTCCTATTGTTTTTTAAGTTTATGCCTATGAGGTGTCTGTGTGTATTAATGATTTTTGAGTGCCCGATCGAGTACCCTCATTGACTCTCTTATGTTTAAAAATTGCTTATGAGACCTGTATTGAAAATTATTTGCTGCATTAGGGTGGGTTGGGGGAGATGTGGTCCTGCTTCACTGTAGAGGGAAGGTCTGGAAACATTGTGAGCCTTTTGTGTAAGTTTACAATTGTTTGGTGTTTACACAGAGATTTATAAGTAGTATCTTTACCAGTGCAGTCTCCACACATAAAAACACTCCTAACTTTTTATGTGTAGACACTCCGTACCTGTAACGATACTACTTGCTAATCCCTTTGTGAAAACCAAAAAATGGTAAACTTACACAAAAGTGTAAGTTTACCTTTGTTGATTCAAACCTTGTGTATGGAGTTCATGGACTAGTGAGGGGGAGAGAGGAGGACAGGTGAGAGCAGTAGGAGAAGCAGAAGAATATTGAGATCACAGAAACAACAATAGCATTTCATTTCATTTGTCACTATCTAGAGATGAGGAGCTATGTGGCCCAGATTTACTACGCCCTTCTATTGCCATTGAGTCACACAAGGATAGGTACGGCAACGCAAGGGCTTCAGTGATATTTACTAAGTCACGTAAAACCACCTGGATTGGCCCAGCGTGGCTCAGTAAATCCAGACTAATCAAGGCAGCGCAAATCCCTACCTTGCTTTACTCTGCATTGGGAAGGCGTTCCATGTGTGGCGTGTGGGCGTTCCATGGGTAGAGTGTGGGCGTTCCACGGGTGGAGTGTGGGCATTCCATGGGTGGAGTGTGGGCGTTCCATGTGTAGAGTGTGGGCGTTCCATGGGCAGAGTGTGGGCGTTCCATGGGTAGAGTGTGGGAGTTCCATGGGTGAAGTGTGGGAGTTCCATGGGTAGAGTGTGGGAGTTCCATGGGTAGAGTGTGGGAGTTCCATGGGTAGAGTGTGGGAGTTCCATGGGTGAAGTGTGGGTGTTCCATCTGTGGAGTGTGGGCGGTCCATGGGTGAAGTGTGAGCGTCCCATGGGTAGAGTGTGGGCATTCCATGGGTGAAGTGTGGGCACTTTCACACATTCACCCACAGATTTTGGCCCATTCCCAGATTCGCTATGGTTAGTGATCCTAAGAATGCATCACAATGCTACTCCATCCCTACAGAGGCATAATAAGGAGAACTGTGTTTGTTTCCTCTTTCTACATGTGCTGCATTCTAAAGGTGTCCCTTCCTGCCTCAAAACAATCCGGCCTGTAATGCAGGGATCCTTGCACCAATGCATTTGCACCAGGCGGCACTCAGTATGCCAGCGCAGAGCGAGAGCAGGAATGCGCCATATGCGCTCTGCATTGGATGCAGCGCAGCAGGTTGTGTTACAGCGCTGCGTTGCATCAAATGTTAGTAAATCTGGGCCTATGTGTCTGTAGATCACTGGAACCATCGTGAAATCATCAAGGGGTGAAGGGGCAAATACTCTCACACATTTCAGTATAATAAATAAACACTAGCCAAATTGAGGCGCAAGCTTCTGTGTGCCTCGACCAGCATCTAAAAACCACACAGTAAGAAATCCCTGTAGATACATGGCTGCCTGATGAATCCCATCGAATACTGTGCGGCTCGGACACCAGTATCAGTGGGGAGATGGAGACCGCCTTGGAAGACTGAG
The DNA here is from genome assembly GCF_964204655.1 of Triturus cristatus. Taxonomy (NCBI): domain Eukaryota; kingdom Metazoa; phylum Chordata; class Amphibia; order Caudata; family Salamandridae; genus Triturus; species Triturus cristatus. The sequence goes on from NC_140579.1 coordinate 87,873,717, forward strand.
CAATTCAAGGTATTGAATCTGTGTTCAGGAATAAAATACATCAAACACTTTGAATAGACAAACTGCGCATCCGTTAAATTTAAAATTCAGATGTTACGCAGTACAATTTTGTAATCACTAAACACAAACCTTTGTATAGATAACACATTACACTGTTAGATGTTAATCATTCACTGTTGAGTGAGTGCATCAGCCACATATTCTGATAGCATGCTAACAATGTTTATTACTTCAGCTCGATAAAGAAAGAACATTGCACTAGACGCATCCCCAGTGGACGTGTTCATCAACACGTCTATTTAAAGATGTTCTGCATCTCCATTGAATACCCACAGCACCTGCTTCAGTGACTTCTTGCAAGGATACCACAGCAGCTGCCCATCGAAACTCAGACAGGAAACTGGTTCATGCAAAAGGGTGTGTAAATTCTTCTTTCTTATAGGCTCAAAACCTGGGGCCAAGTTTACTAACCTTTCACACAACGCAGTTCAGCAAGGCAAATTGCAGCGCTGCGTTGCATGACAGGAAGAGAGCAATAATGTGCCAGATCTACAAAGATATGGCACACTTCCACTCTCATAGCGCTGGCAGACTTCAGGCAGCCTAGTCCCAACGCAGGCACCCATGCACCACATGCAAGAGTGCCTGCATAACAAGCAGAATTGTTTTTGTGCAGAAAGAGAAACTTTCCCTCTTTCTATGTCTGCATAGAAAGAGGAACTAATGAGAAGAGGAAGACACTTTACTCCTCATTACACCATCCTCTAAAAGGCGCAGTGATTTCACAGAATCCTTGTCTTACAAACCTTTGAAATCCATTGTTGAATGCACAGGAATGCCCATGCTCCAACCATGGAACGCCTCCCAGAATGAAATGCAATGATGTGCAGCAGAAGCCACTGCGTTGTATTTCATTTCTTTTTAAAGCCATGCAAGGCAGCGCAGATTGTCCCCGGCATGGCTTTGTAAATATCTACCAGCATTTTGCGCTGTGGCTGCATCACAAAAGTGGCACAACCATGGTGCAAAATGTTGGTAAATCTGTCCCCTGTTGTATACCAAACAGTATGTTCATAAATGCACTTTAAATTTCTCTGTGGACCAGCAAATATCCCCCACTAACAAACAACTGCTTCTACGTGATAAAACTGATATCTCATGCATTTGGCTATCACCTGCACTATTTATAGTTAAGTTGTGCATACTCAGTCATCTGTACTTAGCTATCCTGCCAACGACAACTGATATCACATGAATTCCTTCTCACTGTAGGAGACGGCTATCACCTGCACTAGTTATAGTTAAGTTGTGCATACTCAGACATTTGTACTTGGCTATCCTGCCAGCGAAAACTGGTATCTCTTGAATTTCTTCTCACTGTACGAAACAGCTATCACCTGCACTAGTTATAGCTAAGATGTGCATACTCAGACATTGGCACATGGCTATCCTGCCAATGAGAACTGATATCTCAGGCATTTCTTCTCACTGTAGGAAGCGGCTACCACCTGCACTAGTGCCGAGCCACTTCACATCTCTGGTAACCACGCTTTATATCTAATAAAACGCTGTGGCAGCTGACTTTAAAATCCAAGGGCCTTGCATGCACTGAGCTGCTTTCACTAACTGCGGATACAAAGCGTGGTCAGTGAAAATGGCTCAGGGCACGCAAGGCCCTTTGATTTTAACGTCTTCTGCTACTGCTGTTTACATTGAAAGGCAGATATAAAGCACGGTGATGTGTCAGTACATTATAATCAAATGACTTTGCAACCACGGAGCTGCTTTACATCTCTAGAAACTGTGCTTTAAATCTAGTAAAACACAGTGACAACCAGTGTTAAAATCAAAGGGCCTTACGTGCACTGAAATGCATTCACTGACTGCAGGCTTCTAGAGATGTAAAGCGGCTCTGTCAGTGCACACAAGGCCTTTTGATTGTAATGTCGGCTGCCACCGCGTTTTACTATGGAAGGCAGATATATAGCGCGGTGCAAGCCGATGTTAAAATCAAAGCGCCTTGCATGTGTGGGGCCGATTTTTCTAAATATGCGGGCTCTGAGACCAGGAGTTCACTTGCCGATCTGCTGTTCTGCTAGGCGTAGGATCAAAAGGCAGATTTCTTAACACACCGCAAGCCTGGAATATGCAGGTAGTGTGGTTCCCGCAAGTGCCAGACTTCAGGAAGAACGTCATGTTCTTCGGCTTGCCCCGCCCCAGCAATGCTTAGCTCAGCCAATCTGAGCAGCTATTTTGAGTTAGGACGGGCAAACGCGGAAAACAGTATAAAAAACCTAAAAAGACAATGAATGGTAAATAAATAAATGCTGGAGATCTGAACAAAGCTTTAATTATTAGATGCCAGCGCGAGATACTCCCAGGGGGTCGGCGAGCTACCGGTAGCTTGCGATCGACTGGTTGGAGACCCCAAATACTACACGACCGCGGAGGGGGCTCCTGTAGCGTGGGGGCACCCCGACATGCGAGGGCAGCGGGGGCCTGTGTTACACCCCTGTAGCGGTGTGCTTGCACCCTCCATGCCCATGCTTCCTACATGCCCATGCTTCCATCCGTGAAGAATGGAAACAGGGGCTAGGGAGGCAAAGCCGGACCCGGTGAGAGCCTGGGTGTAATGCCATTTGGGGGCGGAAAGCCTCCCCCGACCCTGATGTAAATGAAGGCTAGAGAGGGGGCGACCAGGATTGCTACCCCAAGGGCAGGCGTGGTCCCCCCAATCAGGGGACGTGCACGTTAGGGCGGGGGGGATAAAGAGGGCCAGTGGGCCACAATCAGGCCCCCTCCCCAGCACAGGAAATCATTGACGGGCATCACCCCGCAGGAACCTAGGGGACTAGGGGCATGCAGTATAAATGACGACCCCTGCAAAAGGAAAAAAGGGACCAGCGAAGCGGGACAGCAACCCCCCGCTAGCCAGGAGCAAGAGGGCTGCGTCTCCTGAGCAGGTGGATAGCTCTGAGACTAAGGAGAGTAGTGACGACGAGGGGTCTGTAGCCAGCACGGCAGCCCCTCAAGACAACCACGGGAAACAAAAAAGCAAAATCGTCAGAGAGAGTGGTAAGCAGGGCACACTGAGTGGCAAGTGAGGGCACGGGAAAGGTCAAAAGGTGGAGGGAAACTCAAGCCAAAACATAAACATGGGTACTCAGATGGGGGTGAAAAATGTAGCAATGCAAGGGCCATGGCACATGCCCCCTGTGGCAGGCGGGGCTGGGCCAAGGACGGCAGGATTACCGAGGGGAGGCCTGGAATGGGTGTACAGCGCACACAAAAGCATGGGTACCATGGTGGCAGTGGCCAGGAGTAGGCGCCCCCTTCCCCGGAAACACCCCGTGGGGCCCAGAGGCCCAGAGGGGTAGCACAATAACAGAAAAAAGGGCGGACAAGAGTAGTCCCATAAAAAGGGCTGCAAGCAAAGAATCATGGGAGGCAAACCAGGCGCAGCAGGGGGAAGCGGCAGGAATCGAGGGTGGAGGGGTCAAGTGCAGACCAGATGGGGGGGACTAGACACGGAAAGCCGGCAAGTGAAAATTGGCGTCCCTCCCTGAGTGACCCTCCCACAACCACAAAGCTTTTAGGGCTTGCTAACCTCATCCCACTAACAGTTAGGGAGAGAATTTGGAGAAAGGAATTCATTGACATTTTCTCGCTACTAGAAGTGCAACAGGCAGGACTAGATCTAACAACTCAGGATAAGAAGGACGACGATAGGAGGTTCACCCGGAAACCCAGAGTAGAGCGGTCCATAGAAAATTGGTTAAAAGCATTCAGACATTGGCATGCGTCTTCATAGAGAAATTCCTCCAAAGCGCAGCGACACTGATCTTGTACGAACAGAAGGTACACGAGGCACAGCAGGAGTATCAGGGTGATGCTTGGCTAAGATACGACGAACGTTCCAGGGAAAAAATGCAAGTGTTGCCCATCATGGGGTGGGACTGTCAGGGCATGGAGGGCTTCACCAAACACATGGTGGCAGCAAGGGAAGGCATAGGGGCAAAAAAAAGCAATTTTCGTCCCTACGGGAGTAAGGGAAAATTTGAGGGGCAAGGAAATGATTTCAAAGGGAAGAAGCAGGCAGGGAGCAAATCAAATAAGCCATGTTGGAAGTTTGACAAAGACGAGTGTAAGTGAGGGGCATCATGCAGATTCAAACATGTTTGTGGAACATGCATGGGTAACCATCCCATGATACGGTGCAGACGGGCCACAAGGCCAGGGGCCAACAAGGACAAGTCAGGCCCTAAGAAATTAGATACATGACCCCCTGGGCGGGGATAGCGGGAGAAGGGGCAGGGGACAGACGCTACCGACACTCGTCAAGACAAGGGGACAGACAGCTGTTGCCAGAAGGTTTCACGCACGGTTTCCCGATCCCCTACAAGGGACCCAGGTGCGTCCGGGAGAGCCTGAACCTAAAATCAGTGAGAGACAACCCCGGGGTGGCAAAACAGAAAGTGGACAAAGAAGTTCAATTGGGGCGGGTATCCTCAACACACAATTCAATACTGTATATAAATGTTAGAGGGGTTTAATAGGGCATGCAATTAGTAAGACATTTCTTTCCACAAGCAGGAGGCAGCCAGTACTGACTTATGCTATTGAAAAGGCACTGGTATCAATGTACTCAGTGCACTTGCAGGAGGGAAAGGCTGATGGGTAGTATTCTGTTGACCCCTCATGGTTCCCTGTCAACCCTTCCCAATGGATATTGATGTAGAGTGATGTGTTCCAAAGTTCTTGCTGCAATGCCTCACCTTTGCACTGCTCCTTGTTTCCGTCTTCGCAGTCCTCTGCAGGCCGAGTCTGCTGTTTGCAGGCTAGGGTGAGAGCCATGCTGTGTTAGTGGTTTATCATCCATACAGCCCAAGCCAGTCCCACTCAGTGACTGTGCACTGACTTGGCCAAGAAAGCTTCGGGGTCTGGTGCACATACTTGTGAAGGAAGGCTGTCATGGAACTCTGGTTGGTGAAGAGGCTCTGCTTCGTCGGAATCCTATGGTGGTCGGGGTTCTTCAATGGGAGATATTGCTCAGGCCCAAGCAGGACCCCAGCACACTAATAAAGTGAAGATCCCACCTCGCATCACAGTGGTGATCCAAATGAGGGCCAAAGTAACCACTGTTTGCAGTAAGAAATCTGGACTTATTGCCAACTTTCTCAAGGTGCTTTGGTTTCTTCTAAACACCAAGCCTCCCTTTTGCATCCTGATACACTTTCACTGTCTGGGAAAACAACTTCACCCTCGACTTGAGCCCAGGAACATGTCTGGGACGTCCAAATGGAACACATAGGCCCTCATCACTGCTTCACATACACGCATACTGGATATACTACAATAGTCACACACAACATACACTTGGACAGGATTAGGTTATAAAACAGGGTATAAATCACCCTTTGCTTGCCTTACATCCTCTGTATACCTTCTATTTCTGAGAATAGCCTCCTCTGTCTCATGCCCATCTACTTCAATCCTTCTTATTGTAACTCTGCAATTGGCTCTTTCTATCTCACCAACCATTCACCTGAAGCCACATAGCCGCCTCTAATTAGCACACCACCCTGGTATTAATTCATAACAAAATTAATGGAGTAAATGCATGCACTATTTCTTGAGAGCACATTACTAATCACAATAACTAACAATCACCACTAACCTAGGGTTCCAGAGTAGCATTCTACTCACCGTAAAGCGCTTAATGCCTCGTCAGGGTTAATAAGTGCTACATGAATCAAATTACAGCTACAGGTACGTTGAATTTTTTGGAGGGGGGGAGAGGGGTGGGGAATCACAGGATGATATTTTTTGTGAGTGCTTAGCCATCACAAACACTCCTGCATTTCTTACGCCGATGATACACAGCTGCTATTTCCTTTTGACAATTTACTCCATCTGTGCAGTCGGCCTTCTCTTCTGGTATGAGGGCTATCTCAAACAACATAAAGCTGAGAAAAGGAGTAAGAGGAGAGGGAGAAACAAAGGGAAGGAAGAAACTGATCGCAAGACTAGCCTCTCCAACTGCTTTTCAGCTATTTTAACACATATTTTGTGCTCCATGAACGTAATTCCCTCTGGATGCTCTCCCACCCCCACAACATCAATACATTTTAATGTACATTTATGAGACAGAATAAGTAACTACACTCCTTCGCAGTATCTATTTTCACCTCGTGGATCTGCTGGTTTTGTCAGCCCTTCTGTCTGGGCCAATTTCTAGTTCACGCTTCACTGGGTTGCAATGCCCTTTATTATCCTAACCTATATACACAAACAATTCCGTGATAACGTTCTATTTTTTATCACCGAGTGCAGCACCTATGTCAACGATTGTTAAACTCAAAGGCCATTCCCATCGGACACCTTAAAATAAAGTTGAGGCTGCAAATGCTGCAAATGGAGATTTTATGTTGAGCTGGATTGCTACGTCACCTAGCATTACATTTCAATAAGGCCCCTGATTCCGCTCAGGACTACAGACAGATTTAATTGTTGTTGAAAATAGCAAACATTGTGAAACTGCAATTTTACACATAAGAAATGTAACGGTATAAGAGTCTTATATCCATCTGTCTGTAGCATTCCATATAAACCGGATATGTATGACCCTTATCATTGGTACCGACTTTCCTCCGTGGTGCATGCATTGGCAGAGTATTATTTTTTGGGGGAGGTGGGGGGAACGTTTGAAATGTTTTTTGTAGCTTCCTGTGAAGTTATTATTTGGACCTAGACTACCCTGCCAGGGTGAAGGGACGAGGGGAAGCGACGCAGGTAGCATTGCCACGAAGGACATGTTTTAAACGTATGCTGATACAATTTTGTATAATCTCACACATACACACATTCAAATACACATACACTGGTGCAGGCATGTAGACACACACTAACAATATGAACATGCTCTCAGACACACACCTAAGGTGAAACTCACCCGAGGCAGTCCTTGACATGCACTTCACTAATCACGATTCCCAACTGCCCAGATGCAGTAGAGTGCGCCAGAGCGAGGCTCACACCCTTATGCCCAATCAGAAGCTCAGATAGGACAGAAGGCTGTCCTTTTCCATCATCGTGGCTTCTGATGGGTCATAAGAGCACGTGAGGGACAGGCCCCAATTCACCATTTTCTGACATGCTGCACTCCCTGAAGCTAGTACAGCATGTCGCCGGATATGTATTGCATCTGTGAAAGGACCGGCTGGAACAGCCCACGCCTGACACATGTGCAATGCAGGCCCGGGGAGCCCTCTTCTGGTGAAGGGTGATATTACAGCTTTTATATGCAAACTAACGATCGTAAGATCGTTTCTTTCATGTAAAAGCTGTAATATCAGTTTGGTAAGTCCCCTTCATTTTGTTTCATTTGTTCACCTTCCGTTTTCGGACTTCTCTTTTTAGTATGTTTTTTTTTTTTTATTGCACGGTGACCTGTTCTTCTTTTATCGGTGCCTCTTGTGCGTGTGGTTGTCTTGTTCCCTGCCGCCCCCTCCCACATTAATGTCTTTTGGTGATTTGTTCTTTATGTAATGTATATGGTCCTAATGGCATTGATTTAACCTTTTGGAAAGACTTTTCCATGCTTCTTTCTTCACATGCGACTGATGATTTAATTGTGGGCGGGGACTGTAACCAACTCATGGATCCCTTTTTAGACCGAAAATCAAGAACCAGATATGTTCCCAACAAGATGCAAAAAGCCTTTTGTGGAGCCATCCATTCCAGAGGCCTCATAGATTCCTGGAGAATCTCTCACCCTGACACACTTGAGTTCTCTCTCTTTTCTCCTGTACATGCATCACACTCCCGTATTGATTATATTTTTCTCACCCAACACGCCTTTCAATTCATGACTAATTCAGAAATAGGCTCTATTCTTATTTCAGATCACGCACCCATCATTTTAGATATGGACTACCCTTCACCTACTCACATCACTCGGCGCTGGCGCTTTAATAACTCTCTTCTCTTCCCCAGTTTAATTAACATTTTCTGCTTTTCATGGAAGAATTGTTTCATAATAATCTTCTTTCCACTTCTAAATTTCATTTTATTTGGGATGCCTTCAAGGCCGCTGCTAGAGGATTCATTATTGACTTTGTTTCTAGAAAAAGGAAGAAAGCCCTTTCACAGTCGTCCTACATCCTCAAACAAATTAAAGAACTTGAACATACTTATTTCACCACGAATTCCTCTGACACACTCTCTTCTCTTATCAAAGCGAAAATCCAATATAGCAAGCACTCTTGGGATTCCGCATGTAATAATCTTCTCAAATTTAATGCTAAAATGTATGGAGGGCGTAATAAAGCAGGCAGATCCCTTGCTAACTATCTCAAAATTAAAAAACAAAAATCCAAGATCATAGCCATTAATGATATCCATGGAGATCTTCAATCCACTGATGACAAAATCCGTGATTGCTTTGTCCAATATTACTCTTCTCTTTATACTCCGGAATCCACTCCTTCTTCCGCACAAATTGACTCCTTTTTTCAATCTATTCCCAAATCCCCCGATAATCCTTCAGATCTTTCCTCCCTAGATATTCCTATCTCGGAAAAAGAAATACTCAATGCAATTACTCTCCTACTCAAGGACAAAACACCTGGTCCCGACGGCTTCACTGTTCGTTTTTATCTCCACTTTAAGGACATTCTAATACCTCATCTGCTTTCATTGATTAATCACTTTCTCGCCAAAGGAGAATCCATGGGTTCCTTTACACAGGCAATGTTACGCTTGATTCCCAAAAAAGATAAGGACCCTTACCTGTGCAAAAATTATCGGCCCATTTCCTTAATCAATACTGATTGTAAAATGTACACAAAAATTTTAGCCATTCGTATTAACAAAGTCATTCCCGAGCTTATTAATATTCATCAATCTGGGTTCGTCAAGGGTAGATCCATTGCAGATAATTCGAGAACTCTCCTAAACATCATTCACCTCTCCTCAATGATGGACTCCCAGGACGCAGCAATCACATTAGATGCCGAAAAAGCGTTTGATAGGGTCAGCTGGGACTTTATGTTTGGAGCATTGAGGTGGCATGGCTTTAGCCCCGCCATTATTCAATATATTCAATTGTTGTATACTGCCCCCTCTACTTCTATTTGGGTCAATGGTTCTCAATCCAATTAATTTTCTCTCCATAGAGGCACCAGACAAGGTTGTCCCCTTTCCCCTCTTCTTTTTATTCTTGCTTTAGAACCCTTCTTGGGGAAAATTAGGCGTTCACCGTCCTATACCGGTTTCACTTTTAAGAACATTGATATTAAATTCACTGCTTACGCAGACGGCATCCTACTTTATATTTCTAACCCGACCACCTCTTTACCTTCACTTTTCTCTTTACTACAAGAATACTCCTCAGTTTCTGGATACAAATTCAATATAGATAAGTCCGAAGTCCTATCTCTTAACAAATGTTGTCTTTCCCATATGTTTCATGGCTCTGGCTTTGAATGGAATCCTAATAATATTAAGTGTTTAGGAATTCTTTATGCTAATACTACCAGAGAAACTATTAAACTAAATCATAAAGACTTACTTAAAAAGCTTTCTTCACTCATAGACGGTTGGTCTCCCCTTTTCCTATCTTGGTGGGGAAGGTTAGCAACTATCAAAATGATGCTTCTTCCTATCGTCAACTTTTATCTCTCGATGCTTCCTATTTCTCTCCCACTCTATTTCTTTAAAACCATAAACCGCATCCTCACGAAATTCTTATGGAATAACCGTAAAGCTAGAATTTCTCTCGCTCGTCTTCAACAACCCAAAGACTTAGGTGGTGTCAACTTTCCCAACCTTACTCGATTTCACTCAGCTTTCACTTTAAAACAAATTTGGCCTTTTTTAACAGATTCGTCTGCTCCTCCCTTAACAGCCTGGAGCTCAGTTGAACTTGCGCAACTCTCACCTTTTTAATTACTTTCAGCCACTCGCTTATCTCAACCTCCAAAGCGATTTCTCACTCCCATATTCAAACATTCCAAAGCACTTGCTCTTTCACTGTTCCGTTCCTTTCTTTCACAAGCTGATCTTCACCTCCTAACTCCGATTTGGTACAATAAATTCTTAAAGATTAACAACAGAGCGCTTTTCTGGAAGGAATGGATTGACAAAGGCATCATCGCTTATGATAATTTACTTAAAGACAATTCCCTGAGGGATTTCACAGACATTCGTGATTCTTTTCTTCTGTCCCAATAAATATTCCTCCCAGTATCCTTTGCTTAAAAGTACCCTAACCTCCCTTAACTCTCAAATTAATTCCCTGACTACTGCTGTTTCCACCTTCTCCCCCCACCAGATTTTTCTACTCCGCTCAAAGCTGCTGCCATTTATAAACTACTTTCCCATCCCTCTGCTGATAGGTCCAAATCTAAACTTGAGCTCACGTGGGAAAGGGTCTTAGCCCAGGAATTTTCCCTTCAGGTTTGGGACTCTATATGGTCTAAAATACATACCGTTTCACGCTCTGCCAGAACCACACAGACTTTATACTTCTTTTATAACAGACTTTTTTTTACCCCTTCTGATTTACACAAATTCAAGTTACTAGACTCTACAAATTGCTGGTCCTGCTCTTGTGTTGATAGCGACTTTCTTCATATGTTTTTTTCATTTCATTTTTATTTCATCTGGTCAAAAGTAAATGATGTCTTAACTACAGATCACCCTTTTGAGATTGTTCATATTTTTCTGGGTGGTTCCTCACCCATTAGGAATGTTCAATGTAATTTTCGTAAATTTATAGATCAAGATATAGCCATTTCTTTTCAGATTATCACAACTAATTGGAAAGATACTTCAAAGATATCGTTTAGTGCTTGGTGGAACCTGTTATGTCACCATCATAAGCTTGATCGTGCCTTTGCTACCACTGTACCTTTATTGATCAAAAAAGATTTGTTATGGTTGCCTTTAACTAATTTCCTTTCCAGACAGGTTTCTTGATTTTTACCTTTTACCCTTTTCCTGTTCTCCTTCCATGTATTGCTTAGAATTTCACGTTTAATCAATATTGTCAATTTATGATGTTAAAAATGTATTTTAGGTTGCCTTTCTTTACACCCTCCCTCCCTCCTCTCTCTTCTCTTTCTCCCCCCACCCCCCTCCCCACAACACAAAATACTCTTTAAAAAGCTTGGTTTTTTTGTACAGCTCCAATGTCACTTTTGGGATTGCATTGTATATTGTTAATTTTTTTTATTATTTTGCCTTACTTCATTGCCATCTGTTTTTGTATTGATGTGTTACTTGGCCTATCTTATTTAATAAAAAATCCTAAACTAAAGCTGTAATATCATAAGAATTAGGTGCGGAGTAAGGCATGATGGTTCGGGGTCCCCGCACTTTTGTCCCATTAAAGGAGGGCTGTGCTGAGGGGGCTCCCTGGAGCTTGGGCCCGCCCGCTCTGTGGGGGGAGGGCTGCGGGGCCTGTGTTACGGCCCTGGGGAGGACATGAAACACTCTGGAAGCAGAGGCAACATGGCAGCCAATACGACAGATCGGAACAGGCTAGTGGGAGAGCAGTGAGTCTCAATGCCAAACCCTGAGGGGTAAAAGCATGGTCTGCCCTTTTGCACCAGCTGGAGATCTATTTTTTCAAGTAAGAGATACTTGTAGGCGTGGGACTCAGAGGGTCGCAGTGCTCCATAATCCACCAGGGCCCTATGAGCATAAACGTAGGGAACCACCACTCATGTTCAGTCAGGACACTTGATCAGGGGGAGGGCATGCCTGGTGCAACAGCCACGTGGGGAACACGCAGAAACAGCGTGAAAAGGAGATCACAGGTCACACACAGACCTGTGCCCACGGTGGAGCAGTGGAAACGCGATGTGCTGTACTGCTGCACCCAAGCGGAGAGGTTCAGCGAGTTGCTGCCGCCGCGTAGCAGGCCTAAAAACTTCTGGGAACTGTATGAGGACTACCTGAGCGGGCGGGGGGCTGCAGCAGGAAGCCCAGATGGGAGCCCTGACACGGAGGTTGCAGAAGAGGGAGCTCCCGTAGGAAGGGTTCGGGCGGGTGACGCTAGTTGAAGATGAGTGGCGGCTGAGTGCGGGATGCGAGCGATACTGCGACTGACTTAGGACCTCAGGGGTTTGGTTGGGGAGGGTGGGTTAGGGGAGTTGGGGGGAAGCGTGAGGGGAGGGAGGGTGTTTGGAGCTCTATAGCCATAAAAAAGAGTGACTGTCCCCTAAGCTTTGGTGAAAGGAGCGCGTTAAAGCCTGACCGCAGACAGGGGGTCTGCCCCGCATGCCGGAGATGGGCTGGAGGGACACTCGGGAGGCATTAGGTGGTTACTCAGTTTAGCACGGTGATGCCCGGCCTCCGGGATGTGGGACAGCCGATATAATCGATTGCGAGATGAGACAAAAGGGTGGGCATAGGGTTGATGGCTCCTGGATTTGTATTTCACTGTTCCTTGTATGCAGTCAATAAACACATTTAAAAAAAAAAAAAAAAAGGAGATCACAGGCTACTTATAGGCGGACTAGCCCCAGCGCTGGCAATCAACACCCACAACAGGTCATGGCAGGAAAGGGGCCCTCCCTGTTGAAAGAGAACCTCAAAGTTGTGCCTGGGCCTGTAATTGATCAATCAGTTATGGGCAAAAGGCCAACAAATCATGAAGAAATACCATTTTGACTCACCCAAAAGATCGATCAACTTGAAGCTGTGTTTCCCCTTATGGGACCCCAAGACAAGCACAGAATTCTAACCATGTGCTTTTCCAACGACTGGTTCCCACTCTGGCTGACTGAAACACCTGGGGACGGATGTATGACGTTACAACGCATACATTTACATCACGGTACACTACATCGCGGTTTTGACAACGCAAGTCGTTACAACGACTTGCGCTAGATGGCGCTCTAGGACAAGGAATAGGACTTAGGAGTAGTATAATTTACTATTCCAACTCCAGTCTACGTACAGTAGGGAAGGTGTTGGATAGTAAATTATACTATTCCTTGTCCTAGAGCACCATCTAGCGCAAGTCGTTGTAACGACTTGCGTTGTAAAAACCGCGATGTAATGGCATCGCGATGTAATCCCCGCTTTGTAAACGATGTTTCTCCCTGGGGACTATTTTTGCCAAGTTTTGTACTCTCTGTCATGGCACTCCCTCGATGGTCATTCTATGGAACGTCCTCAAACAAATACAGAATAAGCATGGGTCAGGTCCTGCCCATAATTCTTATAATTTAATTTTCCAAAATGTTCCTTTTTTAACCATTGCTGGAGTTGGCGATCATTTGATTCCCAACCAAGAACATCAACATGCTTTAATTGTAGCTGCCCATGAGGGTGTTGCTTCCATGCATGCGGGAGTGGCAGCCACAATTTCATTGCTACAGCAACGCTACTGGTGGCAAGGCTTATACCAACAGGCCAGAAAATATGTCCTGTGTTGTGACGTTTGTCAACAAATTAAGACCACCACTGTCACACGTCTACCTCAAATGCATCTATTTATTACTAATAACAAGCCTTTGGCTGTATATACCGGTATCGTCGCGGTCCACTAATTTCAGATACTGCATTCAAATTTATTTTGGTTGCAGTTGATTCTTGCTCTCGATTTCTTTGGGTTTGGTCACAGTGCTCGGCTGATGCTTGAACTGTAATTAAAGACTTGAAGGTTTTCATCGGAACATATGCCTGCTGTGCTTTCACTCAGGCCAGGGTTCGGCATTCACTTCTAAAGCGTTCCATGATTCAATGACGTCCCTGGGGGTACGGTGCATTATTTTTCTGAATATAGAACCGAGGGTAATTCTGTTATGGAGAGAATGAACCATGACTTAAAGCAATCCTTAACTTCTAAGTATTAGGTACAGGCCATGGTTGGTTGAACAATCCCTATGGGGTCCAGGTAGCTCTAAATAACCTCTCTAAAAGATCTCTGGGTGGGCTGACCATGCATGAGGTGCTTTTAGGCATCGACATGTATATTCCAGACCTTGACAGTGCAGACATTGTGGTGGCTATCGCAACCTTTGACGTAGATAACCATTGTGCTGTCTTACAGGACCTACAAAAGTTCTGTGATGCTCGATCTAGCAGACACGTGCCTAGTACTCACTCTTCGAGTGCTGAGAACAAAACTTCGGTGTTTGCAACAGCCACCAGCATGGATTTGTGTTTTTATTTCATGCTTGAACCACCCTTATCTAGTCACGCCTTGGATATATGTTTGGATCATACTTTCCTCTGGTTTTTGTTTCTGTGGATTGGATTTGTGACTGTTTTTTTCTTGTTAATCAGTGGACATTACCTCCCGGGACGTTCTGCTACAGAACTGGTTAACGGGTGTGGACCCCCCCATTCTTCATCGCATACACCTAAAAGAGATTCGTCTCTTGTCAACATTTCAGCTGTTCCAGTGACGGGTGGCATTGTTTGGTATAAAGTTCCTTTCTACATATTCGGTACTAAGGAGATCCTACATACCATATGTGTTCAAAGTGTTTATGGGTGATGTAATTGTACCTGGATTACATTGGATGATTGGGATGTTCATACTGTACATTCTATGCTTTCAGAACTACTAGAGTATTATACTGTTTTTGAATCGGATGACCGATATCTTAATGCTGCTAACTATGCCAATATGTTTTGTTATCATCATTACAGTCATTATTTTCTGCACAGAACCACCAGAGGCCAACGTCCACATTTCAATTATACACAATGGGAACATTGTCCAACTTCCCCGCAAGTGAGTTCTAAAACCTAAAGAGACAAGTTCACATATTTTACCGCATATGAGACTTCAGACCCCACGTCATATTATTTTTAGTTAGCTCCTACCCTGCCGAAATACTATATGCTTCCCCAAACTACGCTCATGTATACTGCTTCGTTTGTCAACCAGTTAGCCTTTAAAGACTATGATCACAGGAAGGACACCATTGATTTAAAATCAATTTGAGGAACCAAATCTTGGCAGGTGCAGGGAACATAAACATTATTTTGAGGATGTCGAATTCCCACACCAAGGATTTTTTGTGATGAAACAATTAACAAAACTACCTGTCCTGGATTGGAAAAGATTAAAGAAATTAATGCCCTGGCAATTCCTTCTATTGCCCGCTTTGATAATTGGCAAAGTTTGACAAACTACACCGAAGTACAACTCAATAGCATGGTGCAGAAAAGTGCATTTAATTCCACATTTTCAGGTTCTGACAGGTGGTTACTGGGGCCAGTGGACACTAATGAGTGTCATACTCGTTTTCTTAATTCCACAACAGGGTTCAAATCAAGTAGACCCAACCCCCGGTATTCTCAGTCACAACATTCTGGTGTTGTTACCACCTGTTTGGTGGGAGAGTTATGTCAACAATGGTTGGAACATTCCACATTGTCTGCAGTAAAACAACATCTTTCTCTCCTGTCAAAATACATTAATTTATCAGATTTTCTTTTAGGTCCAAAATCTCCACGTTCTAAAAGATTTATATATACTGCCTATAATTACATTTGGAAAGTGTCCCAGATGGTAGCTGCTGTACGTTTAAGACAGATTGATCATGATAATTTAGATAACGTGCTTGCTGTTGTTGATAATAGCATTAATGCCTTGCCTTCTCATATTTACAATTTAAATAGCGTTGTATCATCTATTATTTACATTGTGCAAAGCAATCTGTCAACATATGGGCATATTTACAGGAAAGTGGGGAAGCGTGTCGTTAAGCCAAGAAGTCTAACGACACGCTCTGTCACTTTAGAAAGGCAGGGCTGCACCATATATACAAGAATATGGTGCAGCCCTGCGTTTCCCCCAGCGCTGGCAAAATGTAGCTGCCAACATAGGCAGCCTTGCAGCATAGTCTGCGTTGAGGGGAGTGATTATTCATGTGCAGGAAGGTGTCACTTCCTGCACATAAACAATCTTTAATTGGCGTTTAGTAACTTCTATGTGTGCTACTTAATGCAGCACATATAGAAATTGCAAAGCGTCATTTTTTTTAAATGATTGTTTATGTGGAGTAAGGGACACCTTCCTGCACATAAACAATCAAAGGCGTTTTACTGTTTCCATGTGTGCTACACAATACAGCATACATAGAAACAGCAAAAACAAGGCGAAATTAAACATTCTCCTCGCACCCTGTTAAGACCAGGTTTTCCCTGGTCTTAATTTTGGCGCTGCCCCATATTTACCCCACTCTTGTAAATATGGGGCAGCGTCAAAATCAATGGGTGTTGCGGTGGAATGCCCACAGCTACACCCATTGCCCACCCCTTTCACGCTAAGAATAGTGTGAAAGGGTACCTTATTTACAAGGCAGCGTTGAGCCGTGTTAAGTGGCTTAACACTTCCTTGTAAAGAAGTAGAAGCCCCTATAGCCACCACAACCTCGTGGAAAGTGAAGTTGTGGTGGCGATAGGGGCTTGCAAATATACCCCATTGTATCATGGGCAAAGTCAGCTTTGATCTATTATGCAGGTTAGCGGGATGCTTCAAACACTTCAAAGTGGGTGTGTACCATTGCACTATTTGAATTGCAGTGATTTATTTCTGCCTTTTATTTAACACGCAATCAACAATTGATGGCCATGAATGACGCAACCTACACAATGCTACATTTTGAAAAATTAGAACAACTTCCATTCATCATAGCTGAAACGCCTTCGGCTGTGTAGTTAATACACAGTGTTATTTCACTGCCGATCTCGACATTTTCATTTCACAGCTTGCATGAAACATTTCCCTGTAGGTAGATTTAAACCCCTTGGAAGCAGCTTCATTCATGAATTATGGTCACGCCCTTTTTCTATTGTGCCAATAAAGGAAGTTTTCCTTACTGGAGAGGAATGCAACTCTTCTGTCGGCTATTGACTTGTTTGCAGACATGCTAAGATCTATGGTGTATGTAACACTTCAGTACCCAATCTGGCCTATTATTTGAAAGGAATCCCGGTTCCCGTATTCGCCCCTTCATTACAATACTCTCTAACAGGAGTTATTTGGTGCTTAGTGATCAGGATTGTTGCGGAATGCGATCTGACGTTCTGTATATTGTGTCCGTTTCCTAGTTAGTCACTTGTTGAAACAATGTCTTGTTTCCCCCTCTGCATGGGAATGTAGATTGCTTGCTGTGGCCTTCCATTTCAAATTTGAAGGCAGACTTCAACAAGCTTACCCGACTCAAAGCATTATTGTTCCAACAAGAACTAGCTCTCACATCTGCTTACGAGACCTTCGGATAGCAGGTGGCTAGAATTTCTAGTTAAATACAGTCATTGTTAAATACAAACTTCCCCCTGCATTTTGGAGAATTAGTGCATCAAATTTTTAATGCCTCTAGTACGGCCGGTCTCGCCCACTTTTTTAAGATTGTAGGACTAGTTAGTTCGTTCCTTTCATTCACTGCCGGTCTCGCCCACTTTTTTAAGATTGTAGGACTAGTTAGTTTGTTCCTTTCATTCACTGTGTGCTAATGTTCTAGGGTCCCAAGCATAGGTCTGTTTCCAAGCAGGTTCCCTGCAACAGTACAAGGTCTGAACTTGCCACGCAAACGATGCCTAGCCTGGCAGTATCTGAAACAACAACAAGCCAATTTCACTTTTTGCACATGACACATTTCTTGAAGCAAGACCAAATTACAATGAACCACAAAGGGTACCCAATACATTATTGGGCCTCAGGAAAAACCAAAATTGTAGGGGTAGCGATACCTTGAAGAGAGACCTCCCTATCCATATTCAACAGGTAAAGAAGGACAGAGAACGTAAAAGCTTTTCATTGCATTCATTGTTAGCTAACTCTCCTTTCACGCTCATCAATATCTAGGCACCCAATACACGTCTGTAAGCCTTTTCAGAACATATATTATCTACTTCAGTGGGGGCGGCCCCAAAAGGAGCATTATTTTGGGTGGAGATTTTAATCAGATATGACACCCAGAACTAGAAAGATGGCTATACAACATGCAAGCTACCAGGCCAGCTTCATGTAAACTGAAAACAAATTTTGGGAAATTGGGAAAAATAGATGGATGGCGGCATTTCCACCACACACACACAAATTCACCTTCTATTCTCAGGTCTACAAGTTATATACTAGACTGGTGATCTTTTTCATCTCCAGAGACATGATTAGTTGAGTTACCTATTACTACATCAAAGGGGGCACTATATAGTACCTCAGCCAAGTGGCTATTTAGGTGGGAGAGGCTCCGATGGAAGCTAAACACAGATCATGGAGGTCCCCCTTGATACTGTGAGAGATGAGGTGCACAGAAAACATTTGGATGAAACAATTTGGGCCTATTTTAATACTAAGGGCCCCGAGATACCTCCGACGACATGTACTGGAAAGCTTTCAAGGCAACCTTTAGGGGAGCACTTCTATTGGTGATGGCAGATGAGAGGAAGCTAAACTCAGGGAACAACAGCTCCAAACGTAGCGGGAAAGAATAGATGTCCTGCTTAAGCGGCGACACACTAGACAGTCTGAAAGGGAGCAACTTAGGGCCCTATGAATTGAAAAGGCAGAGAAAACCCTATTGAGACTCAAACAACCTTTATATGAAAAGGGAAATAAAGCAGATAAACTGTTGGCCAGAAAACTCGGAGTGCAAGGAATGAAAGGATACATCCCCACACTAATCAAACCTGAGGGGAGGGAGGGACATGATGAGGTGGGGAAACAAGAGGTACTCCTCAACTTCTATAAAAAAAACTATACTGCGGGTGGGGAAGGCAGGGCAGCGATTGTTTCTTATCTCGATAAACTCCCATTACCACAAGTTCCACTGGAGTGGAAACAATTCCTGGAGTAGCCTATAACACACCAGAAGGTACTATCTGTGAATAAGACCCTTACATCACATTAGGCCCCAGGCCCAGGTGGCCTAACAAGGTCTTTCTTTAAGAACTTCCAAGCGTTGCTCTAGAAAACACTGGTGACCTTGTAAAACTCATTTCAGGAAATGGTAATGGTGACTCCCACAATGACAGAAGTGGCATTGGCAGTGATCCCTAAACTGGGTAAGACGAAAACAGATTGTAAATCCTACAGACCAATAGCACTTTGAAATACTGAGGTGAAGATTTTCACTATAATATTGGCTGAACGATTAAGCAAAATCCTGCCGGCTCTGATGGAACTGGACCAGGTGGGGTTCGTCAAAGGCGCGGACAATGTGCGGAAAGTTGCCAATATAATAGAAAAGTGTGGTAAATGCAGATACCTGCCATCCCAGCATCTTTGGATGCAGAGAAAGTGTTTGATAGTGTGAGCTGGGACTTTCTTCAAGCCATCCTAAATGAAGTAAATCTTGGGCACAAATTTAAAAGCTGGATATAAGTCAACTATGCGTGTCCAAAGGGTCGTATCAGAGTGATTGGGAGGTCCTCTGATCATTTTTTCTTGCATAAAGGCACGCGTCAGGGATGCCTCAAGTCCCCCTACTTTTTACTCCCTCAATAGAACTGTTAGCGACACAAAATCAAACACATCCAGAGGTTGAGGGGGTGCTGTTTGGAGGGGAGGAGCATAAAATTAGCCTCATCACAGATGACATTCTTTTGACCCTAATGGAACCAGAGATGTCTTTAGAGGGGGTCCATACATGCCTGAGGGAGTTCAAAATGGTCTCTGGGTTCAAGGTGAATGTGTATAAATTGGAGAATCTCAATGTGTCTCTCCTCCTCACACGTGAAAAGTGTATGAGAGAGGGCTGTCCAATGAAATGGGCAAAAAGGCAATAACCTACCTAGGTATCCACATTACTAACTCGGTGGACTCTTGGATTAATGCTAACTGGCCACGTCTGAAAGCGCAAACCTTGATGATTTGGCACAGTGGAAGGGGCAATATATCTCGTGACTAGATTAATTAGAGGATTAATGTGTTGAAAATGAATAATCTTACGCAGCTGTTATATGTGTTCCAAACCATACCCACAGTCATACCTAAAACCAAGCTACAGTCCCGTCAAAACCACATAATTAAAATGTATGGGGAGAGAAAAAAGCAAGACTGAATAAAAGATTATTAATGGCTCTATTCGAGAAGGGTGGTTTGGCATTTCCTGATATTTTCAAATATTGCCAAGTGGCCCAACTCTGGATTTTAGTAGCATGGTCCATGCGCGAATCGGAGAAGTGTCAACTTTATATGGATCGCGCGGTAGTGGACAGGGATGTTTGGGATCTGCCTTGGATACTTAAAACTCAAAGTCCTGGATTGCTATATTTATCTGCAGTTACCAAAACAACCCTGGAAATTTGGGATAAAAGGGGCACATGCATCAAGCAAAATACGGATCGAAAACGGGCCAATTTGCGGAATCTTCCTGTTCGCGACCGGTACTGAGCCGAATGGGATGCATCAAGCTCAAAGCAATTCACAAAATCGGGAATCGCAATTTTTGCGATTACCTATTTTGCAAATGCCTTTAGGGAATCGCAATTTGCGATTACCTAAATGCAATGCAGAAAGCATGCAAAATTGCGACCCTGCTTTAAGGAATCGCAAATTACCACCAACTTCTAGTTGGTGGTAATTTGCAAACCCTTAGGTAAATGCAATTTTTGTTGCATTTTTCTCAGTGGCATGTTGCGCACACACATGCCCTTAGTGCCACAAGTGCACACTAACCTGTTTTGGTGGTGCTTCAGGGTGGCCTTTTGGCCCCGTATCACCCTTGAAATTGCATTCACAATTTGCAAGTACCTATTTGGTACTTGCAAAAATGAGAATGTCTTCACATTCATTCCTATGGGCCTCTAGACCCACAGGAATTAATGGGAAGGGATTCCTTAATAGCGAATTGCAATTTGCGATTCGCTATTAAGGAATATGTAAGAATCGCAAATTGTTTTGCAAAACCTACATGCATAGGTAATTGCGACTCCTTAATAGCGATTCCTTAATAATCGCTATTAAGGAATCGCAATTCCTACCTTTGATGCATGTGCCCCAAAGTATCAACAACACATTGGGCCTGATTACAATGCCGGTCAGACCGGCTTCCGTGGTCCTGTTGGAGGCGGTCCGATCGCCGTGGTCTTGTCGGAAGTGGTCCGACAGCAGATTACGATGCATGCCTCCTGTACCCCGACCAACTGCTGAAAGACCGCCGACTCCAACACCCTTTCTCCGACTGCCGAGATGGCGGTCAGAGAAAAAGAGCATCCATAGGGCAGTGCAGGGATCTCCGACCGCATTATGATGTGGATTTCCGATGACTCGATCGTGGTGGTATGACCGCCTGCCTCGAGTCGTCAGAAACACTCAATTTGGAGTGCATACTCACCCAAATCAGCTTCTCTCCATCAGTCTCCAGTGTGGATCCCTTTCCCCATGTCCCCCCTATACCATGGCAGCTGAACCTCGAAGACAACAACCCTGTGGGTACTGGAATGCAGGTAAGTCTGTAGGTGGCATGTGTGAGAAAGTGCCATCTTTCTTGCATGGTATGCCCCCACTTTTTACTGAATTGCTGAATGTACTTTGACTGAGTGTACCCTGGACTCCTGCCAATCAGGTGCCCAGGGCCTATGTTCCTTCCCTAAAAACACTAAACCCAAATTGTCAAACCCTGGCCACATGTCAGCCCCTGGTAAATGGTACCCTAGATACCCAGGGCCTTGTGACCAGGGAAGGCCTCTAAGGGCTGCAGCACTCATTGTGCCACCCTTAGAGGCCCTGTACCCTAACACACACACACACTGCCCTTGCAGGCTGGGTGTCTGGGTGGAAGACAAAACAAAGAGTCGACATGGCACACATCCCTGTGTGCCATGCCCATCACCTACACTGCCCTGGCATACATCAGCCACCCCTCTAGCTGGGTGCCCTATGCCAATGGTGTGGGCAGAGGAGCAGGAGCCCTGTGTCCCTACAGTTCCCAGGTCCATGGTGCTGAGAGCTCGTCAAACACGAACTCCACAGCACCATAATGGCAACACTGAAGACTGAGAAGTTTGGTATCAAACTTCTCAGCACATTAAACCCACACTGATGCCAGTGTGGGATTTAATGTACCAAGCACATCAGAGGGCATATTAGAGATGCCCCCTAAAAACCTAACCTACAATCCACGTCTGTTCTGAGGATGCCTAGGCTGCCACACAGCAGACATGATGCTGGACCCCTGGGTAGGAGAGCCCCTGCTCTCCTGGGCCTGCAACAATGCACATCCTGGGCGAGGTGCTAAATCTCCTCCCCCAGGATGGGCAGGGGGAAGCTTCAAAGGCATGCTGCCTCTGTGAGCTTCCCCAGGCCAGTGCAACCCCCCACTCTGGCGGGAAGCTTGGCTGGAAACCCCAAATAAGGACAGGGCATGTGTCAGCCTGCCAACCCCACCCCTCAGGTGGGGGAGGCGAGGTGAAGGACATCTCGGGGCTCTCGCCATCTTGAAGATGGGAAGCCCTGCCCTATCAGGACTAGGCTACTGCCCCCCTCCCACAGGAGAGAGGCAGGATGGGGGGTGTACCCACCCCAGGACAGGGACCCATTGGTCCCTGCCCTTCACCTACCTGTGACGCCCCTAAATCTAGTATTTAGGGGCACCCTGAACCTTCCTTCCCCAGATTCCAGATTCCAAAATCCGAAGAAGAGCTAGAAGAAAGAAGACCTTCCCTGCAGCTGTTAAGAAGAGGAAGACACCAACTGCTTTGCCCCAGCCCTACCGGCCTGTCGACCCTCGAACCTGTTCTTGCTCCAATCCGGCATCTCTTGTGGCCAGCAACCTCACAAACCCCGGAGGACCTGGCTACCTTTTGACTCTAAAACCCCTGGGACTCCCATGAGTAGAGGCTCTACTCAAAATCTACTTCTAACCCCTGGCATCAGCCCGGGACCGCGAACCCAGCACACTCTGCACCAGCCAAGCCTGGCCTGTGCCGGAGTGAACAAAGACCACGAGGACGACCCCACGGCGACTGTGACCGCGAGTCCGGCACCCAACGACCTCCCTTGGCACTCCTGAAGAAGCCTGCAGCCTCAGAACAAGGTGCCCCCCCAACCGCGATCAACAGAGGGTAAGATTTCCCGACACCAAAAGGCACCCCTGCACCAGGCGCCCCGCGGCCCCCTGTGCCCAATCCCGGGGTACCTACCTATCCTCCAACTACCCAACTTACCTCTCGAAGTGGTGGTGGCACCTGAATAATCCTCGTCCCCGAGCTTGCAGTCTTTTTCTAAACCGGAGATTTCCCATTGAAATCAATTGAGCGCCCGAAGGCTCAAAAGCACCCTGCACCCAGCCGCCCGAGTGGCCCTGGCAGTGCAACCTCTACACCTATCTACTTCCCCACTTGCCCTGAGTAAGTGACCAGGAGCCCAGCTCCCACAGCCGTGGGGCCTGCTTGTCAGCAGCCACCAACCAAGGCCCCCCTACCTCTCATAGGATAACATTGGGCCTAACTCTCTCTGCACCCGGCCGCCCTTGTTCCGCTGAGGGTGAACCAACTGTTCCTACCTGACCCTGGGTGACCCCTGAGTCTATGCCCAGAACCTTAACTCTGCCAGTCGAGTACTTACCTTTAAACCGATAACTCAATTTTCTCGTTAGGGTAACATTGACTGGCTTTTCCTGAAATTTCTTCTAAGTGTGGACGTTTCAAAACTTAAAATATTCACCAAAAATCAGCCGAGGAACGAAAACGAAAATACTCACCTGCTCTTAGGTGAGCTCCCAGTGCTGGATCTTGGTGCCCAGCACTGACTCTGAAAAATACTTACAACTTTACTTACCAGTAACCCAATTTTCCCCCATAGGAAATCATTGACTGTTTTTCTGTGAAATTTCTTCTGTCAATTTCTGCAATCTTTAAATATTCTTTAAAAATCGTATAATATCTGAAAACGTAATTACTTACCTATTTTGGATAAAGGTCTCAGTACTGAGTCTAGGCACCCAGTACTGGATTACAAAAGTAACAAGAACATACTATACCTGCAACTTGAATTTTCTGCCATAGGGAATCATTGACTGTTTTCTATGAAATATTTTCTAAGTGTCAACTTTTAAAATAGCAAAATATTGTCTAAAAATCATCACAGTAATTAAGTCGACTTTTATCACTTGATTCCAAGTACTGACCCAGGACTGAATCTAGGTTCCAGTCCTGGAATTCCAAAAGTAATCCTAAAAGTAATCTGTGGCAAATAACTTGAAACTTCCATTGAACTCAACGCATTATTGTGTTTAGAATTGTGTTGCCTATTGCAACCACTTGTAACTTTCTACAAAAGTCAATTGCATATTGCAAAAGTATTTATATAAAGCATCTCATCCTGAGAAAGTATATTTTAATGCCTATTGTTGGTTCTAAAATAAAACAAGCATGTATGTTTTATATATAAACCATTGGCCTAGAGTTCAGTTATTGAGTGTGTGAGACCATTTGCTGGCTGAGTGTGTGCAACAAATGCTTTACACTGTCCTCTGATACTGCCTTACTGCTCGACCAAGCTACCACTTTAGAGAGTAAGGTTATATCTAACTTTAGCCTCTGCCAAACCTCTGGGGACTGTGGACTCTGTACACCCTGTACCTATTTGGGAACAGTATATACAGAGCTACTTTAACTCTCCATTAACTGGACTGTGCACAGATCGACACACTCCAGCAGTGGGATACATGGTGCACAAGGCATATCCCCACATATTTCATGCATATGGGTGCATATCACGTATCATGTGATTTTGCACACACTTGCAGTAACATATTTGGAGGTGTGTGCACCACCGTAGATAAGACCTCTGCAGTAGCAGCAGTTGCATCGTAATACTGTGGAGGGAACTTTCCTGGCTTCGGCGGGCGGAATTGGATCGCAGCCGGCATCGTAATCAGGCCCATGGTCTCTCCACACCTGTGTCACCTTACAAACTAATGCTAACTCTAACTTCACTCCAGGTTTAGCTACGGGTAGATTTCGAAACTGGAAAGCAAGAGGGTTCCTTACAATATGGGAAAAGTTCCACAATGGTAGGATAAAGCCCTTCATCAAAAGCAAGAGAGATTTTAAGCTCTCCGAACATGGCTGGCTACAATATGCTGAAATACGCCACTGGGTCATTCAATCAGATACCAGAAGTCAGGCAACCAGGAAGCTCACTCCGTTTGAGGAAATGGGGAACTGATGATACCGCAAAAGGGCTAATAGGAGCAATATATAAAATATTGATAGACGAAGCAGCATGGCCACAGTGGTCTTATAGAGGGGCACGGGAAAGTAGCTGGTACAAGCCTATGAGGATGAAAAGTGCTCCTCATTATGGCACTTCATCCAAAAGAAATTCAAGTGCCTGCATTATAGAGGGTCTAAGTGTTTACTACTAACGAGGTGGTACCTCATGCCCAGGAGGCTCAGGAGTATGTATCCATCAACGTTGGACCATTGCTGGCATTGTGGAACACAAAAGGGCACGTTTATTTATATATGCTGTGAATTCCTAACAATTCAGATATCTTGGAAGGAGATTTTGAGTAACAGACTGCATATAGGGGCTCGCGTAGGATCCAACCCATGCAAGAGGTAAGATGGGGGGGAGAAGCAGGCTGGAAGGGAGATGGAGTGACTTAGGTGGAAAGGGATGACCACCTTAGGAAGGAAAGCAGGCCTGGTTCATAACAACCATTTCTCCGGCTAGAAAGAGGTGAAATGAAGATGACAACTAAGGGCTTGTAACTCGGTCACCCTTCTAGTCAAAGTGATGGTGATTAGAAAAATTGTTTTCAGAGTCAACCGGTGCTTAATTTGAGCCAGTGGTCTCCGGTGCTCGGCACCGGAATTTAATTGCCAATACAGGCACTTGACAGCAGCCACATAGTGGGGCTGTTTTTTTGTAATTTAAAGACGAGCAGAACAGCAGTTGTTTACTAATTCAGTATACTTTGTAAACTACTAATACCTGCCACCCAAGTTATTCTTATAACACTGGTCCCCTCACAAATTATGAACTGTCACACTTGTAGCAGTGTGATGGTTAGGAGCTGTGTAGGTACTGCCATTGGCAGCGCTGGCAATGCTGACGGGTAGTGCAATCTGCGGTGACCTCCTGACGAAGGCCCTCGCACTTATTGTTTTCACAAATTAAGCACTGGAGTCAACATATGTAAGGCTAAAATGAAGTCCCCATTAGGAAAGTTAAGGCTAAATTTAAGTCCCATTGGGGAACATCAAAGGGAGTGGGAGGTCAAAGATCGGTCAGACCTTTTAGGGAATGCATGACAATAGGAGATTTTAAAAGGGATGGCTAATCTGGCAGACAGGGGAACCCTTAACAATGGTGTTGGACCTGGCCCTTTATGCAGCGTTAACATCCAAACTTTTTACCTTCCTCCTATTTTTCTAACCCTTTTTCTGTTGGCTTTAGGACTCTGGGCACTTTACCACTGCTAATCAGTGCTAAAGTACATGTGCTCTCCTCCTAAAACATGGTATGATTGGTGTACACCTGTTTGGCATTTTTAATTTTCTTCTTAGCCCCTTGTAAAGAGGCATACCATTTACCCAGGGCCTGTAAATTAAATGCTACTAGTGGGCCTGCAGCACTGATTGTGCCACCTACAGAAGTGACATTTCAAACCTGTCTCAGACCTGCCCCTGCAGGGCCTGCATGCACAGTTTACTGCCACTGTGATTGGGCCTTTAAAACTACTTCCAAAGACTTAAGCTCCCATTTTAATACATATACGTCACTTCTAAGGTAGGCCCTTGGTAGCCCTATGGGCAGAGTGCTGTGTAAGAAAAAGGTAGGATATGTAGCTTTATGTGTGGCATCTCCTAGTAGCGACAAACAGCCTATTTCATTTTTAACTGCTGTGAGGCGAGCATTGGGAATTCCATTATAAACTTTTAAGTGTAATTCCTGATAAGAAAGGAGTGGCGTTAGCATGTTTGGTATGTTTAGAATAGTGGTGATAAATCCTACTTACTGGTGTTGTTGGATTTTACATTACTATTTTAGAAATGCCTTTTTTAGTTTCAGCACTCCGTCCATTATCCTGTTGTGCTTGCTATGTGCTCTCTAAGTGGCCAATGGTATGCCCAGACGTGAGTCCCTTGCTCGCTGGGTCCCTTGCTTGCTGTACCACTGGATTCAAGCTAGCCTGGCTGATACTATGAAACCGGTCCCAGGATGCTTGTTTCCGGTCCAGGGAGTGAGTACCAGGCCCGGCAGTGCGGGCTGCATTGTTCCCACGAGGAGCACAGTCTAGACTGATCTATGTAGGAGGCTCTCCCTCATGCTGACCCTGAAATGTACTGTGGGGGCTGACAAGAAGGCTTCAACGTCCCGCGTTCCTTCACGGGCAGTCTGGCCATTATTAAAAAGAAAGGCTGCGCATTTTTCAGCAGCTGCAGCATGTGCTCGTGGGCACCTACATTGGTATAATGAACGCGGGGGGGGGACCGAGCAAGGTTTTCCCTCATGGCCCTGCCGTTGTGCTTCGCCCCTTCTCCCTTGAGGACGGACAGCGAGGGCATAGTGACCACACCGTCATCCGCTTCATTCAACACGCATGCACAGACGTCACCCAAGGATTACACTGACACTTTCATTGTGGGTGAAGAACTGCTGCAGGTTTATTTCATACAACATAAGTATGACGATAAATGGGTTATCTTACGGGCGATCCAGGGCAAGCAGCCCCTCGCTGCTCCGCCCGCCTGGTGAGCCAGCACGCACGGTGGGTCGATGCCCGGCAGTGCGGCACATATTTATTTTCAGATCATCCACTGGGTCACGTGATCTGTCTCCTACTCCCGCCCCTTCTGACAGGGGCGGAGCGTGTTGTGGCACACCCCCGGTTGGTCAGGCCCCCCAACCGCCCGAAGGACTAACGGGGCGCCGTCGCGGTCTTCCCAGAACCCCCTTCGGCTCCTGGACCTTGGCTCGGGCACCCTTACTGTGCCGGACAGGGGTACCCTTACTGTACCGCCTGTCGCAGAGGTACCCTTACTGTACCCGTCTGCCTCCAGATCGCCCTGTAACTCCGCCACAGCTCTGGGGAGGCTACCGTCGCTGCCAGAGCCCCCCCTTCCTCCCTTCGCTGTTATAGGTGCCCTGCCCCTGCGAGCCAGCTTTTAGTGGGCTAAATTATGGGTCCTGTTCTGTAACCCGTAAATGCCGGCATTAATTTGCAACATTACTCAGAAGCCCAGGGCAGGCTAACAAAGGATGTCTTTTGGCCCCACTGCCGTTCAGCTTAGACGTGACTGGTGTTCCTAGCTTTCTTAGCGATGCCACTGCAGATCTTCCTAACGTAATTATGGGAAGATCTAGCACCAACATATGGAGCCAGAACTGAACCATAGCTGAATTCGTCAATCCATCGATTCCCTTCATATCCTAGCACGAAGGTTTTAACTTCCACTTTGTCTACAAAGGTGATGTATAGATAGCGTCATGGTTTCTGAATTGCTGCTGCGGGGATTGCATGATTTCTCAGCAGGACAAAACATTTTGACGTAACTGCTAAATGGACGCATTCTTTATCATGGCTCCGGATAAAGCCAATATGACTGACTGAGCTGCGAAAGAATACATCTCTCAGCTCGAGGCCCAAATTTGTGACGTTCCCCACCTCCCTGGCTCCAAGGAAAGGCTGAGCGAGAAGAGCAACACCTAAATCTGTTTCTCAGGCTGGAAAATATGGCATGGGTAACAAGGCATTGGTGAAATAGGCGCTTATGGACCTGCAATCCTATTAAGATTTTTCAATTGGCCAAATTAGGTGCCTTCCTGGCTTGGAATTGTGTTCCCAACAGCTACAGCACAATAAGCAGGGTGAAGGTAACGTGTGGGTTAACCACGTTACCTACGTATATAGACACAAGCTGACATCATGGGTACCTAAATTTGCTTCTAATACGATGGTATTATCCTATTGTTTACTACAAACTGACCCATATCTTAGCAACATCTCCTCGTTTTAGCCTTTCTACTTGCAGATTAAGTTACATTAAATTGGACGATAGAGTCTTATACTAGTCCCGCTGTTTATCCCAATCTTTTCTTACTCTCCACTGGGACAGCGTATCCAATTTCCTTGCTTGTTGAATAGAAGCTAGCTTTTGGACTTTATTGCTGCTGAAATGAGTTAATAGGTTTGCCTACAGTCCTTGTTATACCGGTGTTGCTGTGCTATAGGTATGTCGTGGCACCGACATCATGGCTTGAAAGGGAAACTTCTTATTTTATCAAATAATTTGTTGTGAGCCCCAGTTATGATTTCGTTCATATCCTCATGGTTGGCAGTGTCTCTATCTTGCCAATACCTGGGTCACGTCCGCCTTAAATAATGACAATACATCTGGCTTTTCCGCTAGCCTTGCCCATTAACCTGTCAAATGTCAGTGGAGAGCAGCACATCTCTGGGCATGCTTATTTCAGAAGGTGTTAAGCCCTTTCCATTACTAGAAAGTTTAAGTGCAAAATTCAAGAGGTATGGTCGCTCTCTGCTCTCTCAATTATTACCATGTAGATGAGGGCATGCCATTCACGGGTGTCTGGTTGAAGTATGCACAGGTAATTGATACTCATTCTGGGGTGTCTGGTTGAAGTATGCACAGGTCATTGACACTCTCCCACCTGCAGTGCTGTGGGTAGTTCATCAAATTCAGCCAGCCACCCCCTAGGTGGAGGCTTGCACTCCCAAACTTCTGCTAGTGTAAAACCCGGCCACACCTCCAGTTCAGTGAAATTTAGTAATTCACGACACTGACAACCCCAGGGGCCAAATACTGGGCTGTGTAAATGCGGCACAATGTCACCATGAACAATTTGCTTGGAGTGGATGGGTGTTAACCCAGGCTGGTTGAAGGCACAAAATTTTGACAATCACTCCTGGCAAGATGTGCCAACGCAGGTAGAATAAAGAGTTATCCAGCCCGCCTTACTTCCTTTCCCAGTTCGACGCAGGTAGAAGAAGAATGCCCCTTCCAGAAAGGTCATGGCCTTATCCCTGAAGCCTATCCATACAGCATTCTACCGGAACTCTACCGCATTGTTTTGTAAAGCTTTTTCTGGTTCCACAATTAATTGTGGTCGATATGCTCTCCCTCAGTTTGAACAAAATCTTAGCTGATCGTACGCCTGCCTAATTCCCAGGGCTGTCTGGCTAAATGCTTTACGCCTGGAATTGCCCCACCAAATGTAGCCTTGCACTGAAACTTAACTGAGTCGTCTCAACTTTCCATTTAGAGCTAGAAACGCCCCCGTGCTCCTTGTGCTTACTAAATGGACCCGCTCCTTAGTTTCCAGCACACAATGCACTTAAATGTCATCTGGCCCTGGTGCCTATCAAACAACAGTGACAGCCTCTGTCACCTTCATACAATACATAAACAAACCTCACAAGGTCGCAGAAGCGGCAAGCCAGGCTAAGTCTCGGTAAACCGTGTCACTCTGTGCTTCCCCTGGCCTCCCTGTGGAACATGGAGAACAACCTCAAAGATGTTAAGTATGGTAAACAAACCCAGGCCTTCTGCATGTCTCAAAAACAGCTCAGGCTGCTGCCTTACCTGTATAGACTAATCTGCCACTATGACTGAGTTGCAGAAAATATCACACCAGCAGTTACCGAATAGCAAGGCTAAAGATGAAAGGCAGCCGCATCTCTTGACTTAAGCGTGGAACTCACAAAATACCTTAAGATGTTATGTATGACACACAAACCCAGGCCTACAACTTGCCTAAACACAGCTCAGGCTGCTGACTTGTGATAGCATCTGTCACCGTCATACATAAATAAACGAACTTCACAAGGTCGCAGAAGAGGCAATCCAGGCTAAGTCTCGGTAGACCATGTCACTCTGGGCTTTACCTTGCCTCCCTGTGGAACAGGGAGAATAACCTTAAAGATGTTATGTATGACACACAAACCCAGGCCTTCCGCTTGTCTCAAAACAGCTCAGGCTGATGACTTTCCTGTCTAGACTAAGCTGCCACTATGACTGTGAGTTGAAGAAAACATTACACCAGCTGTTTCCGAATAGCAAGGCTAAAAGATGAGGCAGCAGCATCTCTTGACTCAAGCGTGGAACTCACAATAATACATACCTTCAAGATGTTATGTATGACACACAAAACCCAGGCCCTCAGCTTGTCTAAAAACAGCTCTAGCTGCTGACTTTCCTGCATAGACTAAGCAGCCACTATGACTGTGATTTGAAAGAAAACATTACACCAACTGTCTTCGAATAGTAAGGCAAAGATGAAAGACAGCAGCACCTCTTGACTCAAGCGTGGAACTCACAATAATAACATCGGTATTCCAAATACAAACCTTTAACCAATCTTTGATTACATATGACTATCTTAATCACCGTCAGCCTGGGCCTACTTCCTTAGTAAAATGGCGAGTGGCCCGCCAAAGAGTACATTTGAAATATAAAGCCATGCATTTTCAACATGAAGCCAGGAATCGAAGGAAAGCTTGGGGAGGGTGGGCTCTGGTTCGGGGCTTTCTGGAATGAAACCTCCGTCAAGTTAAGTGAGACCACTAACTCAACCCGAGCTTGGGAAACTGCCCCATAGGTTGCTTGCATGGATTGTAGTTCCACCAGCGTGTGGGCTGCAATAAGGAATACATTACAGGGACAAATATGAGCATGATGTTTGGACAACAAAGCCTATATCTTACATCAGACTCTGAAAACCATGCTGATTTGGCAAGCCGTCATGTTTGACGACAGTGCTAACTGGAAGCCTGTCCCCAACGACGGGGGTGAATAATAAGAGGTGGTGCCCTGGGATCACCACAAGAATAGTGACTTCATATGAGAGCGAAGCCGAGGGAAACAATCGTGCGCCCAGCGCTAAAGATATCCGTCCGTAAAGCAGCAAACCGCTCTGCTGCGCTGGGGGGGTGGACGAGAGCGCGCCCCGGAGACCGGGATGCAGATCGTGCCTAGTCTCGTGCAAACACTAAAAGCCCCAGCCCCGCGCTGCAAGGGTGAGTGGTGTCTGCCTGCTTAATAGCATGATTGCTCCAAAGCATAAGTTTGTTGGACCATTTGCCAAGAGCCCCCTCGACTCACTTCGGTCCAATTGCAATCTGCTATGGGCAGACACAGAGTACCGCGTGAATTACACCAGTTCTGATGGTGTTGCGGACGCCATGACCGACTCGCAATACTTGAAGGCGGCAGATGGCCCTACGTTCTTGTTTCACCCCCGCTGCCGAACCGCATTCTCTGGAGCGAGAAAGCCAAACCTCAGCTGGTTAATGGCGGGGCCAACCCTCACACAAGGAAACCAAATCTAGGTGCTGCTTAACCCGAGACCCTGAAATCTTTATGTTATGAAACTGGTCCCTTTGCAAAGTGCTCCGAAACCTTCGTGTAGGGTTTGTGCTATCAAAATCGCATTTAATATATCAATACATACACAATAATGCATAGAACCGACTGGATCGCCAAGGGTGCATAGGACATGGCCACCAAAGGGGGACCCCACATTAACCGCTAACTACGAGGCAACATGACACTGCCTAACGTGTGTACCTTGAAGGCGGCAGCTCCGGCCCTGCATGCAGCCCTCTTCAATACATGCTGCAGCTCTTGAGCCGTGCCGCTTTGTTACAGGCGGGGGAGGAGCCGCCGCGGCCAGGAAGAGCAACCTGCACCACGAGGCCAGCCCCCCCAGAGAGACAAGGTAGCAGGGGGGCACATCTCGCCACAGGTAAAGCAGCCCCTCTGGGCACTCCGGCAAGTTCACCCGGCGAGTGAGCCGCCCCCCAATGCCAGAGGGCCTCGGAACACTGGCCGCCCGCGGCCCTATCGGACGAACGCTCTTAGAAGGGCAGAAGTAAGCACGTCCCCCCTCGGGGCACACAGACAGCCCCCCACACAAGCCCGTTCTACCGCTGGCAGACAACAACCTGTCGGACCCTGACTCATGTAGCTCTCCCTGAACAGAAAGCATTACACCCGTAGGCCTCATGCATCAGCCCAGCCCCAGCCCTTCGAGATGACAGCCAGGCCGAGCCGAACCCACAGACAACCATCCCTCTTAAAGGAACATCGGATCCCCGACTGACACGAGAAAAATGGAGGCTGCAAAATCTAAATAAACAGGGAGATAAGCTCAAGACGATAACCACTGCCCCCACAGGAACTCTCCTCGGGGCCCCAACGCACCAGATCCACCCAATTTCCTCGCCCAACCAAACCGGCATTAGGCTGCTAATGCACTTGCCCCAACGCTGCGCGAGCCACATTAATCAATGTACTAATAATGTATGCATTGCAAGGGGGATATGCAGATTTAGAAGAGCGTTTGTAGCTCACTGCTGAATATTAGGACAAAATTGCAAATAACAAAAGGATGCCTCTTTTGAAAATAGTAACCAGCTGACCTATTTACATCATACGCACTCTGTACTCTTCTTGGCACACGTTCTTAGCAGCAGGCATATTAACCCTCTGCCCGAACTTCGCCGAAGTCAAAACCTCAACTGTACAAAATCCTGCTGGCAGATAATGAATCACACGAGTTATCTTGACATTTATGTGAGGCCTGGTAATTGGCGCAGAAACAAACGCAGCCTCCGGCGCTTCAAAAGCATAATAAACTTCCAAACCCGGCGCCCTCAAGAAGCCAACACTCGTGCGATGGCCCACCCGGCCACGCAACCACACCAAGCGCATCATCCCGCCGCTCCTCAAGCCATCTCGCTCCCCCAACCACCAACACTCACCGAGCTAGGAACAGTACAAGATTTTATCTCAGTCCGCCACAAGTTAAGCAAGAGGAAAGTTAAACTATACGGCCAGGGCAACTCGTCAGTGTCTACTATAACACACGGAACGTGAATCTACTGTGAGTTTGTGCCTCTGCACACAAAGCAACCTCGAACTATACTGCCTACCAGAAGGGAATTTCAAAATCACAGCAGCGTGTACCGCGGTCCGGCGGGCCCGGTCGTTATAATAATTGGAGTCTATGACGATCCCGGTTGGCTAGGATCGTATCATCGCGGGGTGAATAACAAACAGACCGGCGCGTGCATAGCATTATATCACCGTGAGAAAGTGGCATATAGGGCGCAAATGTAAAACATGACCAGGTAGCTAATGTTTTCACCCGCGGTCAATCTGCTGGCCGGAACACATTGAATCCTACCCACTAAGGCCCCCTTCCTCAGCGCCATTTGCGGGTCTAAAAGCAGGGCTGAAAACCTCCTCGAGTGCGGGTGGCAGAATATTCGGTGTAGACGTTTCGGCGTGTCTCTCCACTAACTTCACCGAAGTCAAAACCTCAACTGTACAAAATGCTGATCCTTCCCCAGGAAGATAACCAATAACACATCCGACGGCCGTGAAACCACAGCAGTGCAAAGCCCGCAACCGCACAAACACTGAGGCCATTCCTGTTCTCAGGCACCCCGCACCGCCACTCCCCTGTCCCCCGACCTCGCTCCAACACAAAGAGCCAGACTGAAGGCCCAGCAACTGCCCGACACGGGGATGCGGCCAAGACTTGCCTGACAGGCACAAAGTAACTGCGCTACATAGCGCTGATATGCCCTAACAGCGCTGATAAAGGAACCACAGTATCAGTGACAACCGGCCCCCAGAGGCCCCACTCACCAGAAAATGAACGCCATGCCGGGCACGCGGCAGACACGACCGACGACAAGCTGCCCAAGGCGAACGAGCGGTTGAACCCGCGATCTCACACATGCGGCGGGGCAGTACATTATGAAGGAAGCCGCTCTTCCTTTTCACACTGGCGCAGTAATCATCCTAAAACATGGCGGCAGCGGCCGTGCATCCACGGTAGGTGCACCACCGCCCGCCCGCAATACAATCACCAATGCTCTTGGCCCAACAAGACCCAAAACAACTTCCCTGCCCCCCCAAAACTCACCGCGCATGCCGATGACCCCCTGGCCCGGAAACATGCAGCTCGAGAGTGTGCTGCAAACACCGCGTATCAAGCGGGGGGAGTGAAGAAACCGCACCGGCCGACGCGAGACCACCAGGTACAGCGGGGCAGCGACCGCAGCGTGTCCGGGAGACGGCGCAAAGACATCTTGCGCGGCCAGGAGGGAAACAAATCGCGTGTCTGGGCAGGAGCGGCGCGCAGGATGCAGAGGAGGAACTGGGCGAGAGGGACGCCTAAGTAGGGGGGGGGGCTAGCCTCGCCCCCCTATCGGCCCGCCTCCTACCTGCACACTCATTGGGAGATCTCCTCCATGGGCGCGGCCTCGCTCGCGAGGCCGAACAAGGGGGAGGGGGAAGGGTGCGACGGGCGGCCACTAGAAAGCTGCCCTGCTGATGTCCCACTGCGTGGGACGCGGGCAGCGGCATTGTTGTCCCTTAGGAGCAGTAGGGGAAAACTTCAAAAAGGATCCTCAGAATGGCGCAGGACTGTTTTTAAAGCAGAATGGACCCTGTTACCTGTATTAATCCTCTAGTGTTCATTTCTTTAAGTTTTATTGCTTTGGGTCCAATTTTCTGATTGCTGTGTTTTGGAGTTCTTTAACAAAACGCACTGAAAACGACGGCATTTGGGTCGTGTGTTCTCACTGTTGTTTTGAGGGGGAGAAGCAGGAATGCACATCAACAATATTCACAGCCCCCCCCCCCCCCACTCCGCAGACACTGAATCAATGCATCACTGCTTCCCTCCAGCCCTCATGATTCCACCAGTTCTTCCTCCCGACGGATCGACGCTGTGACATTGGATTTCTGAGGGGACACAAGGAGCGCCTCACTGGGGTGAAGTTTGCAGGTTTACCCCGCTTCAAAGAGAGGCTCTGGCTCTCAGCGCTACTGTCCAGAAAAGGCAGTGCGACGCCCCTGTGCTCATGAGTGCCCCACATTTATCGGGTAATTGTCAGCACTAAGGGCAGGGGACCAGTATCAAAGCTCCTTGACCGGAAAAGGCTTCAGAGCGCTATCAGCTGGGTACAGCCGAGGGGAGGGGCTCTGGGCGCTCCACAGCCTGGAGCTGCCGCTATTCATAGAAAGCTGATGAGCTCCACGCCACATCCACACAGATGCCGGAGGGTGAAAGAAGGGGCGGGGCCAGAGATGCACGAGTGTCAGTGTCTCCCGCCCAAAGATTCCTACCGCTTCCGGGAAATCACTACTGAACGCCCTCCCGAACCTCAAGAACATTCCCCGCTCCAGCAGAATTTAGCCCCCTGCTCCAGAACATTGCCAACTTTACCAGACCCCACAGAGGCAATGCCACATACTCAGCTTTATTCCACATCTAAAGCGAGCGGATGGAAAATCACTTATTTTCAGCAAATTCTAGGTATATTTACAAGGGGATGGCATGGTAACGCCCTTCTTCATATTTACAAAGTGGAGTTAAGTCGCTTTTGGTGGCTTAACACCCACCTTGTAAATACAACCCCTTTACACGCATCACTTTGCATGAAGGGGGCGTGCAATGGGTGTTGCTGTGGGGGTTTCACCGCAACACCCATTGGTTTTTGAAGCTGCCACAGATTTACAAGGATGTGTAAATCTGAGGCAGCGCCAAAAACTAACGACATGCAATAGCAGGCGCTAGAATGGCGAAACGAGGAGAAATACTTTTATTTCTCCTCGTTTTTGCTTTTTCTGTGTGCTGCATTCTCAGCACACATGAAAAGAACAAATACCATTAATGATTGTTTATGTGCAGGAAGGGACACCTTCCTGCACATAGAAGAGCATTCCCGGCAGCGCAGGCACGCTTGCACTATGGTGCAGTGATGCCTGCATTGGCGCTAGGCAGCTACTTTTAGTGCCAGCGCTGGGGAAACACAGGGGTGCACAGTATTGTTGTGAATATGGCACATCCCTATGGAAATGTCAAAGCGCGGTCCTGCCAAATTTGGCAAAGCTCCGCGCTCTGACATTTTCTTGTAAATATGCCCCTTCATTTTCAAATATGCCCAATAAGTAACAGTCACTCGGAAAAAAGAAACTATTTAAAAAGGTCTGGACAAGCACTGACCCCGCCTGCTTATTACTACGGAATGTTTCTTTCTGTAAGCGTGGGCTGTTCTCATGTCTCCTGAGATGTCAAGGGAAATCCCATGGGTGAAAAAATCTAGGGGTAGAAACTGCTAGCCCCAAGTGACGTCTAAGGACATGCCACTTTGATAGCATGCCGCTTCCCTAGTTCAATCCAAATCCTTTAACCCCTTCCCTGCTCATGACGAAACCGCTCCGTCATGAGCCACGGTTGCCGTGTGCTCATGACGGAGCGGTTCCGTCATGCCGCGACCGTTGGCGGCCGCTCCGCCCACGCGGCGCTGTTTCCCCGCCTGTGCGGGGGGACAATGCAACTGGGCGGAGTCATGACGGAACCACTCCGTCATGAGCACAGCTCAACCGTGGCTCATGACGGAGTGGCTCCGTCATGAGCACAGAGCCACCGCGCTGCCCCCCCCGCACCCCTCAGCGCTGCGGCGGAATTCGCGCCGCAGCGAAGGGGTTAAAATCAAAACATGTGCATTATTTTTACAGAGTTCGTTTGCTTTTACAGTAGCGGAGAGAAAGTCTGGCGCTGTTCTGTTTGCATTAGAAGCTCTGCTTATCCCAGCCGCCACCAAGACCGAGCCTATAATCTGTTTGTGCAAACCTATCATTTCCTCCAAGCATTATGAACACTTGGGGGTGATATCCTAAGATTTTGCGCCGTGTTTGCATCACAAAAGTGACACAAATCAGCACAAAATCTTTTTCCCAATTTACTTTCCAGCGGTAAACAGGAAAGTAATGCGACGCAGCGCATAGCGCTGC
This sequence comes from Triturus cristatus, assembly GCF_964204655.1. Lineage (NCBI taxonomy): Eukaryota > Metazoa > Chordata > Amphibia > Caudata > Salamandridae > Triturus > Triturus cristatus. The sequence continues at coordinate 87,911,481 of NC_140579.1, forward strand.
TTTGCATTAGTTTGAGCCGTGGGGGTGTACCACGGGTGGAGCATGGACGTTCCTATGCAACCTCCCAAGGTTTCTCACGCTAAACCCTATTTCATAAATAAAGTAGATTGGATTTAGCGTGAGAAAACTGCGCCCTTTTCAAGTAGGCGCACTGTGCCTTATTTTAGTAAATAGGGTGCTCTCCTCCTCTCTCCTGTTCACGTAGCGCAGCGCAGCATTTGCGGCTGCTGCAGGGCGTCATGTGGAAAAACAGTAAATCTGCCCCTTGGTCACAAAGTCTTGGCTGCAAAGCCCCGTGCTTTCCTCTGCCCCGGCCCCTCACTTGCCTCACTTTCCATGGGAACTAATTCACGGTTTACAATAAGAAGTTCTCTGCCTCCTTCCCTCTCCTCCTCTATAGCCAGAAAAGGACAACGTCTGGTGCATTCGGAACTTTCAATAAAAGAAAACGTGAAAAAGACTAATGCCATATACTATGTTACATCTTCCAAAAGCAGTGAGCCTACACATCAAACCTACTAGGTGAAATAAGTTTACATCGAAATGTATTTACTGCTTGAGGCAACAAAAAGTACTAAAAACGTTTCTCTTAAATAACTATGAGGAAGCGCTCTGAGCGGCCTCACGGAGGATTGTTTGGAACTATGCAAAAGACATTAGATTAACAGGAAAATCAATATTACTTTGTTATTATTTAATAGCTCAGCAGCTGCCAAAGAGATGGCCTCTTGGCGCTATGAGTGTTGTTTGCACTTGTCATAGTGTGGAGTGGGCTCCTTGGACGTTTTTCCACCGCGCACTTGTGCATGTGTAAAGGGGGGGCCGCTCGGCCCTCCCGCCCACATGGCGGTGCGACGCCCCCCCTCCCACGGCCCCTCGGTGGTGGGGGTGCGTCGCGGATGTATGACGCGCGCGGCGCGCCCCCACCACCGATTGGCTGATGCCTCCCCCGGGACCCGGAAGCGGCTGTGCTGCTTCCGGGGCAGGGGGGCGGGACGGCCGGGGGGCGAGCCGGCTGGGCAGGCGACCCCCTGGGGAACAGTCCCATAAGAGGCCCGGGGAGCGAGCTGGGCGCCCTCTTGCCCCTGGCTCGCTCCACGCTTATTTTGTGTGCCCCCACGCTCGGGGCGTTTCATTTTCTTATCTTTCTTGCAGGTACCTTCAGCGGAGGTCTGGAGGAGGTGATCGTAGGTGGCCGGGACATCGAGGAAGGAAGCCGTCGGCTACGCGATTTCGGGGGGATTTCCTGGTGTTGCCAGCTGATCGCCGGGACGTCGCTGGGGCCGCCATCGGAGCACGCGCATCGCGGGGAGAGGAGGGAGCTTGGCGGCAGAACACTGATTTATTGGTTTTGTGTTGCAGGGGAGCGACGCGTGTCTCGGCATTTTCAGGCATAAGGAAGTGCCGTTCCCGGCTGGAGCATCGTCCACGGAGGGGCAGTTTCAGTCACAGTGCACGAGTTTACAGCGCTTGGGTCCCGCATCACGTGCCCTTGAACACTGATTTGTTGGTTTTGTATGGCAGGGAAGCGACGCATGTTTCACAGCCAGCCTTAAAACTGCAGCGCTGGGGAGGAGCCAAGATGGCGACCGGGACGGCAGCGTAGGCTCCCGGCTCCGTGAACCTCCGCACCCCGCACAGATATCCTGCACGAGATCCTTAGCCTGCGCTATCTACCCGTGTTGGTGAACGCGAGCGGCAACCGGCCGTGTGACCCCGAAGTTTCTGGCAGCGGTACCGCCGGAGAAATGTCCGTGTGAAGTTTGCGGCCTGTGCAGCCCCGGAGCCAGGATCTCGAGTGCACGCCGTGGCCGGGCGGCAGTGCAACAACAACGGCCTTTGGTGACTGAGTGGGGTCGGACTGCCGGAGTGGTGCGAAGTCGGACTGCGCTTCTCCGTGGTCGCTCCTACCACTAAGAGTAGCTGAACGAGTGCGTGCCTGAGGTGGCAACTACAGGACCCTCCGGTGATTGCTTCAGCCTTCGCCGGTGAGCTGCCCGGACGCCGCCCGTAACTTGTCCCGATTCTTGCGGGCTGCTCCCGGATTTTCGCGGGCGCTGGTCCGTGGTGGGGACGACTGTGGCCCGTGACCACACACCGGACACATTGCTTGCCTGCCCTCGGAACCCAGTTACCAGTGCCATGGAACCCGAGGCGCTTGTGTCTGAGCCCCGGTCCCGATCTGGGATGGACCTACCCAGCGGCCATTTTGGTATGCCAGAGTCCACCATCCTGTACACTGGGTTGCAGCAGGATTGGGAGGGTGTGACTCTGAGGAGCGTAGCGGAGCGAGCGCCGGGAGCTGTACTGGGGTACGGTGACCTTCTCGAGGCTCTCGGTGCCCTTCACTCCACCCTGATTCACGGAGCCTGGGTGTTGGGGAGCAAGCTCGATGGAATGACATCAGCGTCGGAACAGTTGCCTCCTGCCTATCCCCAGGTACACTGGGACTTCTCACGCCGCGCACGGGGGGACAGTGTCGTGGCCGCCCCTGTGAATAGTGCACACCTGGACTCTCCGGACAGTATATTAACGTGCGATCAGCTGGCTGTGGATTTGGTCTGTTCCGGAGGTTTCGGACCTGAGCGGGGGGGGGTGGCCTTGTCCCGTGCGCGGTCTCCGACGACCCAGGCAACGTCCAAGCAACGGTCGCCCGCCCTGGCTGATTCCGCCTTCCTGGGCCTGGTGTGCAGTGTAAATCCTGGCTCGGCATCGGGAAAGACGATCCTCCCTAGAGCTGACTGTGTCGATCTTCAGAGCCCTCTACCCTACCTGTGTGCGTCGCTTCCTGAGTTTTATTGGACACTTCTCTTCCTGGTAACATTGGACATGGCACTGGGACGAGGGGTATGCATGGGTGGGTTTGCAAAGAGTGGCCAAGGATGATGCTGACCCTTCCGAGGTGGTCACCTACTAGGCGGGCGGGCTCGGGAGTTGTGTGCTCTCACGGCGTAATTGTTAGTGTACCAAATGCGTAATGCTCCTTACTCCTTTTTGACAGGGTCAATTTTGTGTTCCTCATTGTATGCTTTATGGGAAACCGTGTGGTGCGGGAGGGAGAAACCGGGGGCGTGTTTTGCAGGCCCTCCTCCAGTTTATTAATACTCTCTCTACCCCCCCGTCTGGTGGGGGCTCCTTTCCCACTTCTTTTCTCTGTTCTTCTATATTTCGGGTCTGGTTCCGGGGCGACAGGCACACTGCTGGGGGGGGGGGGGGGGCCGTACTCATCTGCAGAGGTGCAGGGTGGGGGGTTGGGGGGGGGATCCTTTAGTCTTTCACCTCCTTTTTCTATGGCCTCCTTTTCTTCTCTTACTCTTCTTTGTCTTTTTCTGGGATCAGTATGGTAGTACTCCTTTGTTGTTAATCACTGCTGTTTCCGGAGTGCCATAATTTCCGTGGAGTTTCCTGGGTCTTGGGGCAGGGGGTTGCAGGCGCAAATGGCCGTGTCATTCCTCCACATCCTGAACTTACTGTTTCAGCGCCATTGCTTAGATAGACTGCTGTGTATTGTTTACGTTCATCGTTCTGCCTGCCATTTTTCGCTGCTGGGACACTGTTTGGCACCTGATCCTTCCATCCTTTTCTATTATAAAATGTAAACCTTTATTATCCTGGTCTCCTATCTGGGCTGTTCAGAGACTGGGAGTATGCTAGTGTCGAGATTTTGCTCCCCGAGGTACTGACTGTGATAGACCTGCTTTCTGTTATTCTGATTGTTTAGCGGCCGGCCCCGGGGGTTGTAGGCCCATATGTGTAATTGCTTGAAATGTCAATAAAGGTTTTAAAAAAAAAAAAAAAAAAAACTGCAGCGCTAATCGTGAGGGGCAATTTCAGGCGCAGGGTAGTGCCTTTCCCGTTTGGAGCCTCGTCATTTTCAGTCACAAGTGCATGTGGGCGTGGGAGGGTTGATTACTACAGCGCTTGGGTCCCTACAAGTTATTTGTTGACTCACTATCTGTGTGGTTTCCTTCCCGAGCGCAGCGCTTGCAGGGGGAGAGACCTTTTCAGCGTTGTTTGAACTTGCACGAAGCAGATCATTAATTTAAATTTTTCTTAACAGCAAGAGCGGCAGGTACCTCCCAACATATCCAGGAGCGGCAGTACTGATCGTGAGGGGCAGTCCAGCGTTGCACAGGTGTCTACTACTACGGAGTGTCGGCTGTGTCCAGGAGCAGTGCACGAGGACGTGGGAGCCTGCGCAGAGGGTGCCTGAGGACACGTGCAGGGGTCTGCATCCCGGCGCTGCTGGGAGCCAAGCGGGTTAGAGCCTGTTGCTCACCTGCCTTGCTGGGTTAGCCAGTATTGAGGCTCCGGTAGCGTGGGTGCTGTGGCCGGTCGTGTTCCTCCATCAAATAACGGTAAAAGTGGTTGCAGGTCGCTGATTGTTGTACTTAGGCCTTTTTTTTAATATGCCGGGGGCGCGAGTTAATAAGAGTTCCCGCATGGAGCAAATGATGCAGGTTATGATGCGCAGGATGACGGCGATTGATAGGCGCTTGGGTAAGGTTGATGAGTTAGGTAGGAGTGTGGCAGAAATTAATCAGAGGTTGGACGGGCCTCCTGGTCCACAAGGCAGGCCAAGAAGGGTAGTCAACCCACCACAGCCTAGAGGTGATTTTGTCACCCCTCCTAAGAGGGGCAAGTCCAAGAAAACTGCACGCACAACGCTCAAGAATACAGCTGAGGGGGAGGGTATGCCAGAGGGAGTGCCTAAGGATGCTCCCGTTATGCCCCCATTGGCACCGGCGGGGCCAGCTCCTCTTATACCAGCATTGCCGGTTGCCCCACTCGGGGTCAGTCCCCCTGCCACCCCCGTGAACATTGCCCCCGTCGGGGTCCCAACCCCCCCAAATAATGCTGTCCCGGTGGAATTGGCATCCCAGATAGCCGCCGTCTTACCCTGGCTACAGTTGGGGGGGGGGTATTGCCATCCTCTCAGGATCATTCAGCAGAAGCCTTGAAACTGGTGGAGATGATTAAGCTGGCCAAGGCGGGGGAAGGGGCACCATTGGCACCAATTACTCCCCTAACAGGTTCCGCCAGCGAGCAGACGACAAAGAAGGATGGCGCGACGTCACAAGGCCTTGACAGTGGTAAGGAGGTGGCTTTGCCGTTACTTAAAGATGGTACTATGCCCTCAAGGAAGGAGAATTTGGGGCAACATGTGTCTCAGGCTGTGAAAGAGATGATTTGGGCGGGCAAATATATCAACATTTTCTCCCTGCTGATCGATAATAGGGAACTTGAATACGCTAAGTCACAAAAGGAATGAATGTTGCCCAGTGAATGGAGAACGGAGTTGGTTAAGTTCAGAGTTGAGGAGACATTTGTTAACTGGATGAGGGCCTTTTCCGTGTTTAGTGCCATTACAGCTGAAAGGTCGCCCAATTTACAAGCCGAAATGGCATGCTACCAGAGCAGGATTGCCATGTGGAGCGAGACACAAGTGGGGAATGGGTGGAAAGAGTATGACATTTCATTCAGGAAGGCTAAGGAATTCAATCCTTCTCTAGCATGGGATGTGGTGGATTCCTTGTCATGGTACAATCAGATATCTGGGGGGGCAGCAGCGATGGGGGCAACCGGTTCACAGAAACTATACCCGGCCAAGCCGCAACAGCCCTTTCGGCATGCGCAAGGAAGTGAGGTACCAGGAAAGGGTAAAGGTTGGGGGGATAAAAAGGGCGTATGTTGGGATTTCAACAAACGGTCCTGCACCAGGGCAGCGGGCACATGTAAGTTCAAACATGCCTGTTCCTTGTGTGGGCACCCCGAGACCACCTGCAGATTTAAGGGTGGCAACCAGGGCGCCAGGGGGAGAAGGAAACCTGAATAGACTAGAGGAGGGTTTAGTAGCGCACACTCCCATTGATGTCATGGCAATGATTCCCTGGCTGAACAGATACCCAGATCACGCAGCGGCTAAATTACTTCAGGAGGGATTCTCTTGGGGTTTCAGGATACCGGCAGGAGGGTACACAGGTGAGACTGAGTGCAGGAACCAACTGTCTGTAAAGCATAACCCAGGGGTAGTGGCTACAAAAATCAAAAAAGAATTATGCCTGGGTAGGTTGGCAGGACCTTTTGAAGAGGTGCCAGTTCCCCACTGGGTGTTGTCCCTAAAAAGGAGAAGGGCGAATATAGACTCATTCATAATCTCTCAGCCCCAAGGGGGGCATCCTTGAATGATGCTATAGATGAGAATGTCTGCAGTGTAAAATATGCCTCTTTTGACCAAGCGGTGGTGTTGCTTAGGGGCCTGGGTCCAGGGGCATTGATGGCCAAGTCTGACATAGAGTCTGCATTTCGCCTTCTCCCCGTGCATCAGGGGGATCACCACCTTTTGGGGTTCAAGTTTGATGGGAAGTATTACATGGACAAATGCATGCCCATGGGTTGTTCGATCTCGTGCGCCTATTTCGAGGCGTTCAGTTCCTTCTTGGAATGGGTAATGAGGCAGGCAACCGGGCATCAGCAGGTCATGCACTACCTGGACGACTTTCTCTTTCTGGGCGCGGCTGGGTCCCAGAAGTGTGCACTTGCAGGAATTTTGCGCGCTCATGCGGGCTTTTGGGGTCCCGCTGGCACCGAGGAAGACAGTGGGGCCAGCTACTTGCTTAGAATTTCTGGGCATTGAAATAGATTCTGTTGAAGGTTGTTTCAGGCTCCCTAAGGAGAAGGTTTCTAAATTCAAGGCGGCATTACGCGCATGCCTGGCCAAAGGGGAGGTCTCGTTACAACAGCTTCAGGAAACAGTGGGCCAGTTGAATTTCGCGTTGAGGGTTATACCAATGGCTCGCCCCTTTTCTCGCTCAATTGCGCAGGCTATGAAGGGTCTGCGAGAAAAACACCACCGCACTAGACTGTCGCTTGAGGTACGCCAGGACATGCAGATATGGATGGCATTCCTGGAGGACTTCAACGGCAGGGTTGTGTGGCCCGGCCCCCCCACTACTTCAGCAGAGTTAGGTTTATGGACTGACGCTGCTGGGAGTGTTGGGTTTCGTGCCATCCTTGGAAACAAGTGGGTCACCCACAGGTGGCCGGACGAATGGGTGTGCAGTGAGTTGACAACCAACATTGGTTTTCTGGAGCTGTTCCCCATTTGGGTTGCATTAATGGTCTGGCCAGACCTTCTGCGTAACAAATCAGTGATATTCTGGTCAGACAACATGACGGTGGTGGAGTGCATCAATCAGCAAGCGGCACGCTGTAGGTTCATACTCCGCCTCTTGAAGGAGATTGTGTTGAGATGCTTGCAATTGAATGTTTTATTCAGGGCAAAACATGTACCAGGTGTCCTTAATAATGCAGCTGATGCACTCTCTCGCCAAAAAATGCAGGTATTCAGGGAACATCTTCCATCAGCAGAGCCTACACCGACTCACTTCCCGTCAGCGCTCTGGCAGATTGGTGCCCCAAATTACAGGACCTCGTGGCTGCTAGCTTAGCCCCCAAGACAAGGACAGCATATGAAGGGGCGTTTGGTTCATATTGCACTTTCTTGGGGCGTGACTGGGAATCCACATGCGCTCTAGAGAATAGCTTTACAGACTATCTGGGTAGATTGCATCAGGAGGGTCGCTCAGTGGACACAGCTAACAGGCATAGGGCAGGTGTCTCCTTCTACGCACAGGCAAAGGGAGTAAAAGATCCAACTAACAGCTTTGCGGTGCGGAAGGGTCTGAGGGGTTGGCGCCGCTTACAGGGCAGCACGGCTGACACTAGGAAACCAATAGGCTTGGGGAGGCTGACGGCATTACTGCCTGCATTGCATGACGTCTGTAGCTCAGGCTGGGAGGTACAATTGTTTAAAGCAGCTTTTACATTAGCATTTTATGGAGCGTTGAGGCTGAGCGAGTTGGTGGCAGCCTCCAAGGCAGATAAGCAGGGGGGTATCCAATTCCTGAACACAACAATACAGGGAGACACATTGTGGGTGACAATTTTGAGATCAAAAACTGATCAGGAGTCACAGGCAGAGACTGTGGTACTGCACAGGGAGAGGGCTAATCCTTGCTGCCCGGTACACCATGTGGAGACTTTAATCAGGCAGCGAGGTGCACTGTTGGGTGGGTCACTTCTACTACACGCTGACGGCACCCCTTTAACCAAATACCAGTTCAGAAGAGTCATGGAGTTGACTATTGCCAGGGTGGGCCTCGACCCGAAAGAATTTGGCACACACTCCTTTAGGATAGGCGCAGCCACTGAGGCAATCACAAGGGGTCTGCATGTGAACAGTGTTAGAAGAATTGGGAGATGGTCACCCAATTCCAATTGCTACAAACGGTATGTGCGGGTTCACATGTTGTAAAGTACCTAGAGTTTTGCTGACATTGGGTTGTTTTTCTTTTTGGTTTTGCAGTTCCTTCGCTCTGTGACGCAGGCGGAGAGCTTGCTTCGGGTCATCATCAGGATTCATTGGCGACTCATCGTGGCGTGAACAGTCAAGAACACAGGACGCGGGCAGGCCGGGTTTGGATTGTTGGTCATTCATATGTTAATCGTGCAAAAAATGTCTTTTTTACAGGCAAGGGTAGACGGGAGCTAGAGCACAAAGGTTGGTCCATCTCCCTCTTTGGGAGGGGGGTCTCTGCCTCAGTCAGTTTAGGGGATTCTTTGCGGAGTTGGTGGCCCAACATGCAGCACCACCGGCGGTGGTGATTCTTCATCTGGGGGGGAATGACCTTGCTAGACTGGGTAGGAGGGTCCTCTTGGAAGAGATCATCTCAGTAGCGGGGTGGGTAAGGAGGGTGTGCCCTGACTGCACTGTAGTCTGGTCCCAGCTGATACCGCGGCTGCAGTGGCGTGGGGGATTCCGTCAGGGCATTGAATCACTCGGTAAAGAGGATCAATACCAAGTTAGAGAGACTTTTCCGAACCACGCACTTACAGACCATCCCGCACGGGACTATTTGGGGGGATGAATTGTACTTGCAGGATGGGGTCCATCTGACTGAGGCAGGGAATACAATATGGTGTGATAATATCCTAGCTTGGTTGAAGGGCTTTGTGAGGTACGGACGACCTTCAGGCAGGAGTTGTGGGGGGGCCAGATCGTCGGGAAACAATGCTGGCCTGTGGCGGTAAGGTCATGATCGGTGAGCAGCAATTTAAGGTCCTAGGGGGGCGTCACCATCCACGGAGGGGGCGGCCCAGGGGGAGGGGCCACTGGTCCCTCCTAAAACTTCAGGGGCAGGAAAATCCGCTAGCTGCTAAAGATGCGGGGGAGGGAGTCACGCTTTCCTCAGGCGGGTAGCCACCACGCACATACACCGTGACGTCAGCAAATGACGCAGAGTGTAAGGGCCCTCCTTGTTGGTTAAATGGAGTTCACGATGCCGACGGGGTAGGCGGTCCCCTGTCGCGCATGCGCACTTGTAGGTAAGGGGCGTGGCTAGTAGGACTTGACACCGGTTAGCGACCTTGCCGTCGGGCCAGAAATGTTAGAATGCAAAATTCAGACAGGATGTTAGATTCGGATAGGTAACACGCTGTATTAGACTTTTGTTAAGGTTAGCCTTTGATATTTGTCTTCAATACTGTAAATCTAATGTGATGAATTTTGTGTTTCTTAACTTATTGATGTAATGTTGATATTTCATCCTTTATTGTTTTTGTATAATAAATACGGCCGGGGAGTCCCTGACCCCCCGCCTTCCAAAGACAACCTGCTGTTGACAATCCTTCAAGGTGTGGTATGGGAAGCTGGGAGGGGAGGGTAGCCAGTCACGGACCATGTGTAAAGGGGGGGCCGCTCGGCCCTCCCGCCCACATGGTGGTGCGGCGCCCCCCCTCCCCCGGCCCCTCGGTGGTGGGGGTGCGTCGCGGGTGTATGACGCGCGCGGCGCGCCCCCACCACCGATTGGCTGATGCCTCCCCCGGGACCCGGAAGCGGCTGTGCTGCTTCCGGGGCAGGGGGGCGGGCCGGCCGGGGGGCGGGCCAGCTGGGCCGGCGACCCCCTGGGGAACAGTCCCATAAGAGGCCCGGGGAGCGAGCTGGGCGCCCTCTTGCCCCTGGCTCGCTCCCCGCTTATTTCGTGTGCCCCCACGCTCGGGGCGTTTAATTTTCCCCACCCACCCGCCCTAAAAACAAGGTACTAAACAATGCTAGTCGGTGGTACTATGTAAATTTGACTTGGGCCTTTTTCCCGTTACATGTGTGGGAGGTTGACGTGATTGTATGGTTTTACATAGGCCCTCAATTTTCTCCTGGGTCATATCTGAACTTAGGCCTTTTTCCCGTTTTTAGCTGTGATCGGTTGTGATCAAATATGGATGTTGTGTGTACTTAGGCCTTTTTTCCCGTTATAGCTGTGATTATGTTGTCATTGAAAGTGTAATATTGTGTGTACTTAGGCCTTTTTTCCCATTAGTACAGCATGCTTTGTATTATTATGGTCTGGTTTTAGTTAGTGTAGTTGTCCTTTAGCGAGTTCTTTTCCCTTTTTTCCCTAGGTTTATCGTCGTATTTATTAGGGTTGGTCAGGCGGTAAGGTCATGATCGGTGAGCAGCAATTTAAGGTCCTAGGGGGGTGTCACCATCCACGGAGGGGGCGGCCCAGGGGGAGGGGCCACTGGTCCCTCCTAGAACTTCAGGGGCAGGAAAATCCGCTAGCTGCTAAAGATGCGGGGGAGGGAGTCACGCTTTCCTCAGGCGGGTAGCCACCCCGCACATACACCGTGACGTCAGCAAATGACGCAGAGTGTAAGGGCCCTCCTTGTTGGTTAAATGGAGTTCACGATGCCGACGGGGTAGGCGATCCCCTGTCGCGCATGCGCACCTGTAGGTAAAGGGCGTGGCTAGTAGGACTTGACACCGGTTAGCGACCTTGCCGTCGGGCCAGAAATGTTAGAATGCAAAATTCAGACAGGATGTTAGATTCGGATAGGTAACACGCTGTATTAGACTTTTGTTAAGGTTAGCCTTTGATATTTGTCTTCTATACTGTAAATCTAATGTGATGAATTTAGCGTTTCTTAACTTATTGATGTAATGTTGATATTTCATCCTTTATTGTTTTTGTATAATAAATACGGCCGGGGGTTCCTGACCCCCCCGCCTTCCAAAGACAACCTGCTGTTGACAATCCTTCAAGGTGTGGTATGGGAAGCTGGGAGGGGAGGGTAGCCAGTCACGGACCATGTGTTGCTGTGTTTGATATAAAGTACATCGCCTCCCCTTCCCTTCACACCTCCACACTCCACTCCAAGGGATGTTCATTGGTGGCAGCCCTTCACTCAAAGCGCTTCAAAGCTGACAGGAATTTGACAACAAGCGCTTTCTAGAACTCGAGCTTCCGGCAGTAACCTCCTCCCAGCCCATGTCGGGCACCTCCGTTGGAGCCATATGTTTAACTGGAAACAAGCGCACAGCATGTATGTCCACATTTGGCATTATTCAAGAGAAATATGTGTTACTGTTGTTAAATGCAGGTATAGCGTACAAGTGCCGCGTCGTAGCAGGCACATTGAGTTTGCACTGGCACTTGCAGTATTCTGTCGAGGACTGTTGTAAGTGGGGGAAAGTAAGTGAGAAATGCCAGAATGAAATGGCTGGCTGAAAACTTGACCCAGTCACATAAGTCTGCAGTGTCAGCATGTGTGATGTAGCGCCCACAGTGGGCTTTTCAGCGCTCCCACGACATCAGCCCTCTTGACACGTGCATGCCTCCCCATTCCTCGGTGCCAGCTCGAGAGCACCGCCCCTCCCCCCACCTCCAGGACTCAAGCACTCTATACCTGACGCTTCTGAGGGTGAGAGTGGAGAATAAACCATCTCCGCCATTCGCCCTTCTGGGGTAGATTCAGTGTGTAAAGTAAAGTGGGTGTTGGAAACGAGGCAGCATCTGTGAGGCCTGCACAAATAACATGACTACATTTGTCCTTCACTGGGAACCAAACACCCAATTGTAGCGCCTGACTCTCAGAGAGTAGTGTTGCAGAGCAGTCTGAGGCTTACTCAAGGGAGGTGGTGTGGGCTAGTAATCGCCATTTGCAGGTGCACAAAAATAACACTCAATAATTGATTGTCCAGTCTGTACTTTGCTTTATAAAAGTAAGAGTACATTTATTAAACACACACACCACTCAATACTATGCACCAATTTACAAATATACATAAGCTGTTGGAATTACTTTGTGACATTGCATAACATCTCCACCCCTCCCGCAGGGGGGGTGGGGTCTAGTACCAACACTCCCATGTATGCACATCAACTTGCCCCCAGTGCAGCTAGTTGCACATAACCTGGAGCGAGGGCCCTGCGCACTGGCACCATCCCAGTGGCGACCCACCCCATTACCTCAAAAAGCATTAAAAAGGGGTAAACCTGCCTTGGTGACACATGACCCTGACTGAGCATCTCCTACCGACCATAAAGTATGCACCTCTATATCTTAAGGGCTAGCAGTCTGGGATCTTCACCTAAGCGCAGCAGCAAGAATCCATGTTTACGCACACTTTAGAATGACAGTACTCATCACCTTGGTTGATCATTTGAATGCATTGCAATTACAGCCCCTAAGGGCATCACAGATGAAATCACAGGATTGCCAGACACCCTAGCAGGACTGTCTGGCAACATAGCCCCACTTGGCTTATGACATCTCCTTACACATGTGACTTACAGTCCCTTCAAAAGAAATACTCCTGGCAACTACACTTCTCCTGCAGTGCACCTCTTCACTTTAAAAGGAATCACAGGTAAAAGCATGGGATTACGTAAATACAGCCAGACCCCTAGCAGGAAGGTCCAGCAACATAACTCCATTTAGCGTAACATCACCTTACACAAGTACTTTACTTTACACATGTGACTTTCAGTCCACCTAAAAAGAAATAACCAATAGTAAATGCATTTTGGTGCAATTACACCACTTCACCTCCAGGGGATGCCCTTCTCCAGACATCCCCAACTCAGCCCTTCACTCCATGATGCACTTCATAGTACACCCTCAGCTGTAGAACATAAGTTCCAGCCTAGAAGGTGTTAAAGGCGGGCTGAGTCCTGGAGGGGTTATTCTTTCAGATGCCCCGTGAAACTTAGGGGTGGACTGTTCTTCTTTATGCTGAGGGAGACTGCGGTGCTCCTGCAGCCCCCCTGCACTCCTTTTCACACATGAGGGTGACCCCCTCCTCTGGGGGCCACCAGGCACCAAAATGGCAGATTTCTTCGTGCTGGGGGGGGGGGGGGGGGAAGACGGTGCTCCTGAAGGACTGGGTTATTCTTAAGACCCAGCGGTGCCAGGGAACAACACCTGAAACCTTCGTGGGTTACCTGTTCTGGCGTACCAAACACAGAGACACGGGACACTTCCAGCGACGTCAGAGATCAGCGTTTATTTACTGCAGGGATACAGAGGTCACAAGAAGTACACAACGTGTAGGTTCTCGGAGACTGCTTCAAATTCGTAGAAGTGGGTCGCTCCTTTTATACACGTTTTTGCCATAGCACAGTATGGTGAACAAAGGTTACAACTCGGTTCCCACAATAGACTTCAAAAGGGTCGCATTCATGTTTCAGGAGGCCGGAACATAATTACAACAGTCTTGCCAGTTCCCAACTGTAAAAACATATTCCCTCCGCAATAAACACATTTCCTCCCAACCATAAAAGCATTAAGGAAGGACGAAAAACAGAATGCGGGGAAAGAACGAGGATGCACAACAGGTTAGAAAAGAGTGTTAGGGGCAATAAAGGAAACTCGATAGAGGGGTCAAAGACCTCGTGTCTAATGTATGCGTGACTGAAACAATAGACCGGAGCGGCAAGATGGGCCTTGAGCGGGGCCATCTGCCTCACTCGTGTCATTCCCCTCATCGTAAAAGTCACCTCAAAGAAACACGTGTCCTTCGTACTAGCTTGAAAGTTCCAGGGTCACGAAGCGGACAAAAAGCCCGTTCGCTGGCTACCTGAGGGCAAGAAACAAAATGGACGCTGTATCTAAAATGGAACCCGAGGGTTCGGATGAATGAACCCGAAAATGAGGCGAACCATACGTGGCTGTATAGCGAAACTTCGTACACCCACTATACTCGTCATTTGCGGTTCATAGATACCAAACTCATCCATATTCGTCACCATTCAAAAAGTGCCGTCCCGTCTCACACGGAACCTCAGACGCTCCTTTTGCCCTCATGTAGGCAAGCACTAGTCAAGATCGGAATCTATATCAATATTCATCAGATCGTTCAGATGCTGCTGGAACATCATTCTGTTCATCAATGTCTCCTTGGTAACAGATGGCCGCCTTATACACGTCGCAGCGCATAGGCCACATAAGGCAGGACCACACTGCACACAAAGACAACACGTGAACAGAAACGCTACAACAGCCCCCACGATCATCAGAATCTTCCAACCCCAGGTTGACATCAGGCCCCAAAACCATCCTAGGAGCGTCCAATTACCTTCGTCCACGTGTATGGACTCTGAAATCTTGTGCAACTTCGAGATGGCTTGATAAACAGTTGGAGCATTGTCAGGAATAAAAATGCAACAACTCGAATGGATAATTTTACACACACCCCCTCTATCTGCAAGAACAACGTCTAGAACCATACGGTTCTGCAACGTCATGAGTCTATCCGCCTGTAGTTCAGCTGTTAGATTACCAAGGGCATTTGCAGTAATATTAGCAGTCGATTCTACCACACGGGTCAACTGTCGTAGGTTCCTACTATTAACCATAGGTCCCCAAAACGGCAAGAAACCCTTAAAGAAGTCTCCTGCTTCTTGACCAGCAGTATCCTCTTTGCTAATGACGCCTCTCACAACTCTAGTTTTGTGGTAGTCCGAAGCAACTGTGAAGGTCGGAGGTAAAAGATTCGCAATATAACAGGTACCCGAAAAGTCGCGGGGTAACCATGTATATGCGCGTTCATAACACACAAAATAGGTGCCCTTAGCAGTCAGAAAAACAGGGGAGGAGAGCATCGGTAGGACATACGTTTCAGTGCAAGCACTGTTCCCGAGTTGTGCTCTCGGATTTCGACCCAAACCTTGCAAACAGAAATTACCAAGGTGCGGTACAATCCATATCGGGGACGAGCTCTTAAGCTGTCTATTTCCCACTGACGTACTATACTCAGTCTCACTCAGATCCTTATAGGCCTGCACTTCTTCATCTGGAATGAGTGATGCATCAAAAACATCTCTGTCCAGATCTGCTATGGCTATCGCCAAAGGCTTGTGGTACGGCCCAGGACCGAAGTTGACAGACCGTGGCTCTCGACTGGGGTAGGAATCTAGTGCACTGCGGAACATAGTTTGGAATGCTCGAGCTGAACCCTGGGAGCTGTATGGAAGGACCAAATACGGAATACCCCTATCCATAGTGTGTGGCATTAACCCACATACCCAGCAATTGGTAGTATTCACCACCAGCTGATGCTGATGTAGAAGCTGAACAAAGGAATTATTCATGAATTCCGCACGTCTAACCTGCTCATGTTGAGGCAAAGGATGAAAGGAATGTGGGGAGACAGTGGTGAGGGAACTTGAGTCAGGAGAAAAAGTAGGTGAAACAGAAGGAAAGAATTGTGATACTCCGAAATACACTCCACCCACCAATAACATAGATACAGTTAGGAACAATAGAAACACCTGAAACAAAAAACATTTTGTTCGTACAACCCTCCATAACTCTGATCTCTGTGCCAACACCCTTTCTTCTTCCACCAGCTTGGAGAATGCCATCCTCTACAAACCGTCCGTGACGTACTTGACGCACTTCGTTCTGAGTAGCGATTATCAATCCCCAGGAGTTCCCAGGAATCGACAAAAGTAACCAACCTAACGTCGGAAACCTGCTAAACAGAAAGAAGTACCCGCACGGCCCTACGGTAACCCGGATGGCGAGGTTTCCTTGAAACGTTCAAATTTATTACAAGTCTCTTAGCAGTGGAAAGCACAAAAACTCAAAAAGAAAGGATGTAATTGTTCATAATATTCGTAACGTTAAAAACCACTATACTGTTAATTTTTATTAGTCCTTGAAGTCCTTGAACGAAGAAAGTATCGACTTCTTCCAGGTCGAGTTTGCTCCACAAACAATTGTTCAGCTGGCGCAACAGTATTCAATGAAGTGGATGACGAGTCGGACCTTGGGTTCTCTGCTACTGATGACTCCACTTGTGGATCCGGCAAAAACGAATCCTCCTCCACAAGTTGAGCGTCGCTAAATGGCACAAAACGCGAAGGAGTCTCAGTTTCTTCGGCCGAAATCCCAGTTCTCACCCAACCGTCGGTTGGTAAGGGGATCGGTACCTTTTTTGTGTGACTGGCATGGACCCAATTTTTCCGGCCCTCCAGTCGAACCGCTGTCCTCGTCGTCAACAAGACTAGGTGGGGTCCGACGAATCTTGGCTCCAAATTACGCTTTCGACCAAAGTTTCGGGTAACCACCCAATCTCCTGGCCGGAGCTGGTGTCCAGGACCCTCTGTCTGCGCTGGTAGAGCTTCAAAGACCTGTTGATGAATTAACCGTAGTTTAGTGGTCAAATCATGCAAGTAATCAATCAACATTGGATATTCAAGACTATCAAAAGCCCTAGGCCTCGGGACTCCCCAAATATTCGCAGGGCGACCGAACACAATCTCATATGGGCTGAGCCCTACTCGAGAGTGTACAGTTGCTCTGGTCGATAGGAGAGCCAGAGGCAAGGCATCAGGCCATGACAGACCAGTCGTAGCTTGAATCTTAGCGAGTTTCAGCTTCAGGGTACCATTGTACCCTTCGACCAAACCCGCTGCCTGAGGATGGTTGGCACTGTGGAATTTCTGTCGTATTCCAAGGCCTTTACACACACTCTGCATTACACTTCCCACAAACTCACTTCCATTATCCGACCACACAATCCGCGGCATTCCATACCTAGGAAAATACTCCTTCAGCAGGATTTTTGCTGTGGACAGGGCAGTATTATCCTTAAGAGGATAGGCCTCAATCCATCTGGAGAACGCGCAAACCACAACTAAAACATACTTCAGGTTATTGCATCTCTCCATATGGATAAAGTCCAACTGGATAACCTCAAAGGGACAAGCAGGAGGAGCGAAATGACCAGGTGGAGTGGGGGTGCCTTTTCCGGGATTGTGCATCAAGCACACCATACAATTTTTAACCACTCTTTCGGCACACTTAGCGATACCATCATTCCTCCATACAGGAGACAAGAACTTGCATATTCCTTTCGCACTAATATGTGACAACCCATGGGCCATCGTCACAACAGCTAATACATACGCATCCGGTAACATCCACCTCTGACATTCCGTCAGGTCAACCCAACATCCATGCATATCCAATTTCCCTGTACTTTCTTTCCACCTGGTCTTTTCAGCTTCAGTAGCTTCGTTCTGAATTTCTTTCACACTTTCAACAGTATTTTCACACATACCAGTCTCCGTCGGCCACCTTACTGAACTCGTGACATACATTCGAGTCGCAAGATTCTTAGCCGTTTCCTTAGCAATCTCATCCGCAAATGCATTACCACGACCAACATCATCCGTCACTTTCCGATGTGCACTACATTTGACGATCGCCACTTGTTTAGGCAACGTAAGTGCATCCAAAAGATCATTCACGAGATGCCCGTGCTGGATCTTTGTACCATGCGATGTCATAAATCCTCTTTCTCTCCACAATCTTCCAAAGTTATGCGCAACACCAAATGCATACTGACTGTCGGTAAACACATTCACTCGCTTTCCCTTCGACAGAACACACGCTCTTGTTAATGCAATTAATTCTGCTGCTTGTGCTGAATTCTGGTTCAATCTCGCAGTTTCCACAATCGTACTCAACGTCACCACAGCATACGCAGTCGTCACATCGCCATTCGGCAATTTGAAGCAAGAGCCATCCACATACAAAGTACCATCAGGATCTGACAAGGGGGTGTTTTTCAGGTCCACACGACCTTTTGTTTCTTCCTCAGTCCGCAAATAACAATCATGGGGCAGGACATCATCTGATCCTATATTAATCGGCAAAAATGTCGCCGGATTCAGTACATTACAACGCTTAATCTGTATATGACTTGCCAAAAGGGTCAGCTCGTACCCGGACAACCTTGCACTCGTCAGATGTTGAGTCTTTGTCCTATTCAAGAGCGTATCAACTGCATGCGGAACCATTACTATGAGCATATTGTCCATGACCAGACCTGCGGATTGCCGAATAGACGCCGCAGCTGCCGCTGTCGCCCTCAAGCAACTTGGCAACGCTCTAGCCACCGGGTCTAAGGTCGAGGAGAAATATGCACACGGACGCTGCTTATCACCAAATTGTTGCGTTAGAACACTCAACGCACAACCGTCCCTCTCATGGACGTATAATGTGAAAGGCTTGCTGTAATCAGGAGTACCTAACACAGGAGCCGAACACAGCGCATCACGTAGTTCAGAAAAACTTTTCTGGCATTCCTCCGTCCAAGGCAAAGGAGTTGAAACGTCCTTGCACGTGAGAGCTACCAATGGCTTCGCTAACAGTGAAAAGTTCGGGATCCACTGTCTGCAGTATGACGTGATACCTAAAAAGGCACGCACATCTCTCTGAGTTGCTGGCACAGTCATTCGAGCAATTGCTGCAATTCGTTCAGGGGTCAACCTTCTTCCCGCCTTTGACAATAAGTGACCGAGATAGGTAACTTCTTGACAACAATATTGTAATTTGGAAGGTGACACTTTATGATGTAAAGCACAGAGATGTTGTAACAAGGACACTGTAGCGGCTCTACAGAGCTGTTCAGTGTCAGCAGCAACCAACAGATCATCAACGTACTGAATCAAGGCTGCACCAGCCGGTAACACAAATGCATCAAGTTGACTCTTGAGAGCTTGGCTGTAGATTGATGGACTCTCACAGTAGCCCTGTGGAGCGCGTTTGAATCTGAAGCTGCGACCACCTAATGAGAAACCAAACAAGTCTCTGCTTTCCTCAGCAATCGGAATGCTAAAGAACGCATTCTTCAGATCGATCACCGAGAACCATGATGCTGTGGCTGGAATCAGAGTCAGTAAAGCTGTAATGTCTGGCACCACAGGAAACTGCGGAACAACGACTTTATTTACCTCCCGTAAGTCGATAACTAGACGATACACGGGAGGCTTGGAGGGATCCGTTAGTTTCAGAATAGGCAACACGGGACTATTGCACACATTACCTCGTGTCTCCTCAATAACATCTTTGCCGATCAGATCGTAAATGATCGCTAACAGTGCCCTTTCACCATCGAGGGAAATACGATACTGAGGTATACGTGGCAAACGCGCACCAACTTTTAGTTGGACAACATAAGGTGGTATATCCAACAGGCCCACGTCATTGGGACCTGTCGCCCACAAGGAGTCTGGGAGAGATCTCAATTCCGATGGGAACTTATCCATCGATAAATACATAGGGGAAATCACGCTCTTACCCAACGTAAGCTCCACACCCGCAGGAGAACAGTACAAAGTCGCATGTAACCTTTTCAACAAATCTAAATCCAAAAGATTCTCACCACAACCAGTAGTCAAAATCAAAGGAGCTTCCAGCTCATGAGACCCAATTGTAAGGGGCAAAGGGCTAGAAACTGGATTGCTAACGGGGGCGCCAGAAAATCCAACGGAAATGTTCGTTAAGCCAGACAAAGGCGCGCCAGGGAGTTTTGAATGCATGATGGAACTTTTTGCTGCACCAGTGTCCAACAGAAAAGGCTCGACAACGCCCAAAGTGGCTACTGAAACGTATGGCCCTCTCTGATCAGCCGGAACTGATACTTCTCCCTTCCTTTGTCTATGGCTGTCCTAATAGATACCATCCGCATCAACATCACACTCAACATAGCAATCATCCACATGATACTGTGTAGACCGACCGGACGATTGTTCGCGCCGATCGAAACAATTTTGCGAATCCGAAGACGTCGCAAAGCGTTCGGCCTGATTCTGGGTAACTCCGCGACCTCTACCACGAGAGACCTGTTGAGGACCGCTACGTCCTCCCCGAGCCGATACGCCATTGGCCCTATCACGGAGAACCGGACAATCAAACTTCAGATGGCCTTCCCCACGACAATACGCACATTGATTATATCCCAACACAAAGCGAGGCGCAGGCGAAGCATTGCGCGGCTGTAGTCTAGAGAACTGTGATTGCGATCTGTTTGGCTGCTGCGTATCACTGAAATTCGAACGCGGTGGATAGGCTTGCTGCAACAAGACCTTAGTTTTGAGATCCTTAGTTTTCTTTTCTGCACGCTCACTTTCCTCTTTTTCTCTATTTTCGTAATATTGGGCCGTAGCCAATATTTGGGCAGTGGTAGAGACAGCCCACGCACTCTCAGAATTCTTCAACTTGTTGCCAAGGTCGGGTGACAAATTTGATACAAATTTATCAACGAACAGCCGCTGACCACCCTCGGAACCCATGTCCTGACCACTATGATCAATGAACGCTTCCTCAAATCTTGTAAAGAAATCAGAAACACTTTCATCCCTCTTTTGCCTGCACGCCGATAATTTGTCCCAGTTGACGCGCATCGCTGGCATAAGTGTTTTCATGAGGGTAATTATCCTCTGGGGCAAAGCCACAATAATCTGTTCGGGTTTAGCCCCGCCGACCTGCCGGGCATCTGCCGCTGTGAGGGCAGCCCAGTCACCGCCTAACTCGGCTACGTGATTCTCGTGCCGAATTTTCGCCCAAATCGGCTGAGGCACCACATTGCCAAACAACATATCAATATCGGCTAGGTTCATAACAGTAGCATCCACCAATTGGGACAGCTCCTTATAATAACCCGCAGGATTCTTACGGGGATCAGGTAAAGATTGCTTTACTTGTAACACTTCCGATCGTTTCCAAGGGAGGTGTATCCACACTCTCTGGAAATGGCCTGGGACAGGAGGGTTAGCAGCAGCATCACCTGGCATCCATACCGGGGGAACTTCCCGCATAGGATATTGACCAGGTTGTGCCATCCATTCTGCGGTCGCGTCTTTAAACAGTGCACGTGGTTGCACCGTGCATCGAAATGATAACAAACGCTCCAAAGCCTCTCGAACTTTATCACCTACAATGACACCCGTGGCAAACCGAAGCTGTAGCTCGGAAACCTCAGGTGGTATATCATCAGCTATATCATCGTCCCACTCCTCTTTCAATGACTTACACAATTCTTCGAACACGAATCGTTGCGTGGGCACATTAAACTGAGAAAACGTTTCAAACACTACACGTGGGGTGTATTTAACAGGGTTACGAATCCATCTACGTGCCGTTTTCACCAACGATTCACGTTCCCTACCATCAGGAAGCTGGCTGCGTCTTTGAGCAACATCTGAAAGAGTCGAACCAAGTATCGGCCCAAAGAGCGGAGAATAAAGAGAAGTAACAGCAGTCAAGAGACGACTACGAACAGAAGGAGAAGAGGAAGAAGATACAGGCGTAGCAACCATAGGGGTGGAAACAGTAGAAGTAGACGCAGCAGCAGGAGTAGCGGGAACGACAGGCTGAGGAGGGACTTGGAAAGGCGCAGTAGGGAGAGAAGCCGGAACAAGAGGATGTACGATCTGTGGCCCAAGGGGATTCGGGAGTACGGGAGGAACGGCGGGCTGACCAGCAGCCGCCAAATCAGCGGGTTGAGGAAGAGGTGGACGAACGGGACCCATAACATCAGGAGCATAGGGAGGTGGCGATTTCATCAGATAAGACAAAAGCGAATCTTCCACTGATTCTTCTCCTGTCTTATCGATCGTAGAAGGTAGCGCCGGATAACATTTGTCCACTGCCATATGGTGAAGCCGAGCACTAACTTCTTGCTCTTTCTCATCTCTGTCTAACTGATACTGTTCCACATTGCGCATCACCGTAATGACACCTTCTCGCTTATTTTTCTTATTCTGTTTGATTTCTTTCTGTTTGGCCTCTTTCCGCCATAACCGGAAGGAATCAAACATGGCCGGCCTAGCTTTCCTTTTAAATAATTTAGCTTCCAAGTTATCTAAAATGGCAGTCTCGAAACTACCATGAGGTGGCCAACTAAGGACGCCATCTTTTTTAGTGTAACGAACCCAATATTCATTATATACGATAGGACCCACGCCATGGCGACTATAGTGCTCATAAAGCGGAGTTCCAGCCGGAGGTATCGGACATGAATCCTCCAGCCGGGAATCCATGCTGCAACATTTGAGAAACCCAAACAAAGTACTACGGCCAGGCATCGTGCACACTAGCCAAGTATACAAACTTCAAGGGCTATCGAATTACGATGTCCTCGCAAAGATGCAAGACCCTCGGTTTTTGGCAATTGCAATCGTCAAATAAAACCCAACTACTAAGAACCACGAATGCTATGGAACCATGCAAACAACAAAGCAATACTGGGAGCGACCCACATATACTTAACTGAGAGAACAATGGCGTCACCAGGAAGGCCCGTTGATCGTCTCGCCGTACAAAGGACTACGCCAGGCGCCAAAACAGGTCGACAGTCAGGGCATCGGTCCGTCGCAGCCGTCAGGAGGCGGGGATCTTCGCGGGAAAAGACGTCGGGCCACTTATTTCGACAACTGGATCGATGAAGCGGGGTGCACCTTCCCTCGGAGATTTCACACGAAGTTCCTCACGATCGTCGGGCTTTGGACCGGTACCGTTGATGTCGCCCCACGTTGGGCGCCAACTGAAGGACTGGGTTATTCTTAAGACCCAGCGGTGCCAGGGAACAACACCTGAAACCTTCGTGGGTTACCTGTTCTGGCGTACCAAACACAGAGACACGGGACACTTCCAGCGACGTCAGAGATCAGCGTTTATTTACTGCAGGGATACAGAGGTCACAAGAAGTACACAACGTGTAGGTTCTCGGAGACTGCTTCAAATTCGTAGAAGTGGGTCGCTCCTTTTATACACGTTTTTGCCATAGCACAGTATGGTGAACAAAGGTTACAACTCGGTTCCCACAATAGACTTCAAAAGGGTCGCATTCATGTTTCAGGAGGCCGGAACATAATTACAACAGTCTTGCCAGTTCCCAACTGTAAAAACATATTCCCTCCGCAATAAACACATTTCCTCCCAACCATAAAAGCATTAAGGAAGGACGAAAAACAGAATGCGGGGAAAGAACGAGGATGCACAACAGGTTAGAAAAGAGTGTTAGGGGCAATAAAGGAAACTCGATAGAGGGGTCAAAGACCTCGTGTCTAATGTATGCGTGACTGAAACAATAGACCGGAGCGGCAAGATGGGCCTTGAGCGGGGCCATCTGCCTCACTCGTGTCATTCCCCTCATCGTAAAAGTCACCTCAAAGAAACACGTGTCCTTCGTACTAGCTTGAAAGTTCCAGGGTCACGAAGCGGACAAAAAGCCCGTTCGCTGGCTACCTGAGGGCAAGAAACAAAATGGACGCTGTATCTAATATGGAACCCGAGGGTTCGGATGAACGAACCCGAAAATGAGGCGAACCATACGTGGCTGTATAGCGAAACTTCGTACACCCACTATACTCGTCATTTGCGGTTCATAGATACCAAACTCATCCATATTCGTCACCATTCAAAAAGTGCCGTCCCGTCTCACACGGAACCTCACTCCTCCAGCCGCTCCCCCAGCACCTTTTCACAAGTGAGGGTGACCCTCCTCCTCTGGGGGCCACAAAGCACCAAAACGGCAGATTTCCAAATGCCTGGCGAGGCATTATTGGGCGCTTCATGCTCCTCTTTACTAGCCCCCGCCACTGGGAACACTCTCCTCCACCCTCAGGGTTTCTGATTCAGCAGGGTGCTGTCTTCACTGGCTCCCTGCGCCAGCCTCTCGCCAGGCTCTCCTTCTGGGACTCTCTTCTCCCTGCGCAGAGGCCCCTGCTTCTGTGCACCAGTCCTGGGCTCTTCTTCTGGTGCTGATAGGGTCCTGTGGGCAGTCAGGGGGTCTCTCCTTCCAACTGCCCATTGCACCAGGCTCCAGCACCTTCACCCTCAGCAGACCACACCCCAGAGAGACCTTCTCTTCCTGTGCAAGCACTTTTTAAAAGTTGAGTAGGGAGCTGGCAGGAAGTTTCTGTTGGTCCTATCAAATAGCGACACATCACGTCCCTGCCCTCCTCCTTCTTGTCCAGCCTCTGAGCTTGTTCAAAATGTCATCGTCCAGGGTTTCTGCCACATGTCTCGAAAGCACCTTCCCCCCAAGCTGCCTTCCCTCCTTGGTGCAGCCTGGTGCCTGGCACCCAGCGACAACGGTTGATGGATTGGCCTGTAGCCCCACCCATCTTCTCTTCGTGGAGAGGAGGCCCTCGCTTGTGGAAGAAAGGTTATCAATCCATCCAGCTGAGGTCAGAGAAATATGACAGTTCTGGATGACCCAAAAGCAGTACAAATATGACTTTGGACTCTGCAGAATACTTATTTTCACATTCGCTACATTGGACTTAAGTGCGTGTCTAGAATCTGTAGGCCTAATTCAAGTTAATCTAGCCCCTGGCTCCACATTCCCATAGGGGAATAAGGAAGTGAAAACACAGTAAAACACACTGACTTTCCCTGGCATGTCTCTTCCATCCAGAGTTCACTGTGGGTGAGTCCCAACTTATGAGGCTCCCCAACAGTAAAAGCTCAACAATAAGGTGCTCAAAAAGCAAAAAATCCGGGCGGCCCATAGTGTCAGAACCACCTTCTAACAGTAGGCAATACTCATACCTATAATTCAGTCTCCCAGAGAGCTGCGGGTTGTGGCGGTGAGTCATTGCATTACGTGCAGGATTGTGCTCCGGTAACTGGTCTCACCGAGGGGGCAGCAAGGCACCCCGGGCAGCTTTGAATGTGAGTGAGTGAGCGCCCTCTTGGCTGGTGCCTCTGGTTTGCACATTCTCCTCGTGTTCCCAAAGCGCACTGAAGACTGTGAAATGTGCTTCGATGACGCGGAATACAGAGGGAGAGAGTGATGTCATGTGGGTAGCGTGGCTCAGTGAATTGAGCAGCTTCTCGGCGCTTCTTAGCTGAGTGATGCATTTTTTCAGTGTATCAATAATGGTCTTTAGGCGGGTTCTGAAGTCTCCCTATTTTAGTAGATTATCTAACGGGGGCACATGGTGATTAAGTGATTACTAACTCAGTTACTTACCAGTAATCATATTACTCTGAGTCAGGCGGGCAACTAGAGCCAAATTTCGGGGGGGGGGGCTGAAAAAGATTTCGGGGGGGGGCTAAGTCTTCCAGCCATAGGCAGAGTGGCTGTAAGAAGGGGTGAAAACACAACAAAAGCCTCATTAACGAGTAAATGGTCTTTTAAAGACCTGTGAAGTACTCGGGTGCGGCTGCAATTAGACGGACGCCAGCCCGCGAGGCTGTCTCAGCCGGGCTGACACACATGACTGGGGGGGGGGGAGGGGCTGAAGCCCGGTGAGCCCAATGGGTGTTGCGCGCCTGCTCTGAGTCATTTGCTCGTGGTTACAGTCATGACTGGACGAGTGGAAAGAGGGAGTGAGGTTCGCATTTCACAATTTTCACCAAAGCAGAAGCTCATGTTAGAGTCGGGATTGCTGGTCCCAAGCCCTTGCGGAAGACACAGTAAAGAAAGGTTTATTAATCATGATTTAGTTAATTAAAACCATTACATGATACAAAAGCACAGTATTAGCCAATACACAGTCTGTTAAAATAATACGCACTTGCTAAAACTAAGGTCACTTCAGTACATGTTTTGATTATAGACAAACAGTAGTGTGTGAGATCTTCAAACAGCTAGGGACACAACTGTTCATCCCCTGGGTCACAGCTGTTCATTCCCTGGGTCACAGCTGTTAATCCACTGGGTCACAGCTGTTCATTCCCTGGGTCACAGCTGTTTATCCCCTGGGTCACAGCTGTTCATCCCCTGGGTCACAGCTGTTCATTCCCTGGGTCACAGCTGTTAATCCACTGGGTCACAGCTGTTCATTCCCTGGGTCACAGCTGTTAATCCACTGGGTCACAGCTGTTCATTCCCTGGGACACAGCTGTTCATCCCCTGGGTCACAGCTGCTCATTCCCTGGGTCACAGCTGCTCATTCCCTGGGTCACAGCTGTTCATTCCCTGGGTCACAGCTGTTCATCCCTGGGTCACAGCTGTTCATTCCCTGGGTCACAGCTGTTCATCCCCTGGGTCACAGCTGTTCATCCCTGGGTCACAGCTGTTCATTCCCTGGGTCACAGCTGTTCATCTCCTGGGACACAGCTGTTCATCACCTGGGTCACAGCTGTTCATCCCCTGGGTCATAGCTGTTCATCCTCTGGGTCGCAGCTGTTCATCCCCTGGGTCACAGCTGTTCATTCCCTGGGTCACAGCTGTTCATTCCCTGGGTCACAGCCTGGGTCACAGCTGTTCATCTCCTGGGTCACAGCTGTTCATCCCCTGGGTCCCAGCTGCTCATTCCCTGGGTCACAGCTGTTAATCCACTGGGTCACAGCTGTTAATCCACTGGGTCCCAGCTGTTCATTCCCTGGGTCACAGCTGTTCATCCCTGGGTCACAGCTGTTCATCCCCTGGGTCACAACTGTTCATCCCCTGGGTCACAGCTGTTCATCCCCTGGGTCACAGCTGTTCATTCCCTGGGTCACAGCTGTTCATCCCTGGGTCACAGCTGTTCATTCCCTGGGTCACAGCTGTTCATCTCCTGGGTCACAGCTGTTCATCACCTGGGTCACAGCTGTTCATCCCCTGGGTCATAGCTGTTCATCCTCTGGGTCGCAGCTGTTCATCCCCTGGGTCACAGCTGTTCATTCCCTAGGTCACAGCTGTTCATTCCCTGGGTCACAGCCTGGGTCACAGCTGTTCATCTCCTGGGTCACAGCTGTTCATCCCCTGGGTCCCAGCTGCTCATTCCCTGGGTCACAGCTGTTTATCCCCTGGGTCCCAGCTGTTAATCCACTGGGTCCCAGCTGTTCATTCCCTGGGTCACAGCTGTTCACCCCTGGGTCACAGCTGTTCATTCCCTGGGTCACAGCCTGGGTCACAGCTGTTCATCTCCTGGGTCACAGCTGTTCATCCCCTGGGTCCCAGCTGTTCATCCCCGGGGACACAGCTGTTCATTCCCTGAGTCACAGCTGTTCATCCCCTGGATCACAGCTGTTCATCCCCTGAGACACAGCTGTTCATTCCCTGGGTCCCAGCTGTTAATTCCCTGGGTCCCAGCTGTTCATTCCCTGGGTCACAGCTGTTAATCCACTGGGTCCCAGCTGTTCATTCCCTGGGTCACAGCTGTTCATCCCTGGGTCACAGCTGTTCATTCCCTGGGTCACAGCCTGGGTCACAGCTCTTCATTCCCTGAGTCACAGCTGTTCATTCCCTGGGTCCCAGCTGTTCATCCCCGGGGACACAGCTCTTCATTCCCTGAGTCACAGCTGTTCATCCCCTGAGACACAGCTGTTCATTCCCTGGGTCCCAGCTGTTCATTCCCTGGGACACAGTTGTTCATCCGCTGGGTCACAGCTGTTCATTCCCTGGGTCACAGCTGTTCATCCCCTGGGTCACAACTGTTCATCCCCTGGGTCACAGCTGTTCATCCCCTGGGTCACAGCTGTTCATCCCCTGGGACACAGCTGTTCATCCCCTGGGACACAGCTGTTCATTCCCTGGGTCACAGCTGTTCATCCCCTGGGTCTCAGCTGTTCATTCCCTGGGTCCCAGCTGTTCATCCCCTGGGTCACAGCTGTTCATCCTCTGGGTCACCTCTGTTCATTCCCTGGGTCACAGCTGTTCATCCCCTGGGTCCCAGCTGTTCATCCCCGGGGACACAGCTGTTCATTCCCTGGGTCACAACTGTTCATCCCCTGGGTCACAGCTGTTCATCCCCAGGGACACAGCTCTTCATTCCCTGAGTCACAGCTGTTCATCACCTGGATCACAGCTGTTCATTCCCCGGGACACAGCTGTTCATTCCCTGGGTCCCAGCTGTTCATCCCCGGGGACACAGATCTTCATTCCCTGAGTCACAGCTGTTCATCCCCTGGATCACAGCTGTTCATCCCCTGGGACACAGCTGTTCATTCCCTGAGTCACAGCTGTTCATCCCCTGGATCACAGCTGTTCATTCCCTGGGACACAGCTGTTCATTCCCTGGGTCCCAGCTGTTCATCCCCGGGGACACAGCTCTTCATTCCCTGAGTCACAGCTGTTCATCCCCTGGATCACAGCTGTTCATCCCCTGGGACACAGCTGTTCATTCCCTGGGTCCCAGCTGTTCATTCCCTGGGACACAGCTGTTCATCCGCTGGGTCACAGCTGTTCATTCCCTGGGTCACAGCTGTTCATCCCCTGGGTCACAACTGTTCATCCCCAGGGTCACAGCTGTTCATCCCCTGGGTCACAGCTGTTCATCCCCTGGGACACAGCTGTTCATTCCCTTGGTCACAGCTGTTCATCCCCTGGGTCCCAGCTGTTCATTCCCTGGGTCCCAGCTGTTCATTCCCTGGGTCACAGCTGTTAATCCACTGGGTCCCAGCTGTTCATTCCCTGGGTCACAGCTGTTCATCCCTGGGTCACAGCTGTTCATTCCCTGGGTCACAGCCTGGGTCACAGCTCTTCATTCCCTGAGTCACAGCTGTTCATTCCCTGGGTCCCAGCTGTTCATCCCCGGGGACACAGCTGTTCATCCTCTGGGTCACCTCTGTTCATTCCCTGGGTCACAGCTGTTCATCCCCTGGGTCTCAGCTGTTCATTCCCTGGGTCCCAGCTGTTCATTCCCTGGGTCACAGCTGTTCATCCCCTGGGTCCCAGCTGTTCATCCCCGGGGACACAGCTGTTCATTCCCTGGGTCACAACTGTTCATCCCCTGGGTCACAGCTGTTCATCCCCAGGGACACAGCTCTTCATTCCCTGAGTCACAGCTGTTCATCACCTGGATCACAGCTGTTCATTCCCCGGGACACAGCTGTTCATTCCCTGGGTCCCAGCTGTTCATCCCCGGGGACACAGATCTTCATTCCCTGAGTCACAGCTGTTCATCCCCTGGATCACAGCTGTTCATCCCCTGGGACACAGCTGTTCATTCCCTGGGTCCCAGCTGTTCATTCCCTGGGACACAGCTGTTCATCCGCTGGGTCACAGCTGTTCATTCCCTGGGTCACAGCTGTTCATCCCCTGGGTCACAACTGTTCATCCCCAGGGTCACAGCTGTTCATCCCCTGGGTCACAGCTGTTCATCCCCTGGGACACAGCTGTTCATTCCCTGGGTCACAGCTGTTCATCCCCTGGGTCTCAGCTGTTCATTCCCTGGGTCCCAGCTGTTCATCCCCTGGGTCACAGCTGTTCATCCTCTGGGTCACCTCTGTTCATTCCCTGGGTCACAGCTGTTCATTCCCTGGGTCACAACTGTTCATTCCCTGGGTCCCAGCTGTTCATCCCCTGGGTCACAGCTGTTCATCCCCTGGGTCACAGCCGTTCATCCCCTGGGTCACAGCTGTTCATACTCTGGGTCTCAGCTGTGCATTCCCTGGGTCCCAGCTGTTCATCCCCTGGGTCACATCTGTTCATCCTCTGGGTCACCTCTGTTCATTCCCTGGGTCCCAGCTGTTCATCCCCGGGGACACAGCTGTTCATCCTCTGGGTCACCTCTGTTCATTCCCTGGGTCACAGCTGTTCATCCCCGGGGACACAGCTGTTCATTCCCTGGGTCACAACTGTTCATCCCCTGGGTCACAGCTGTTCATCCCCTGGGTCACAGCCGTTCATCCCCTGGGACACAGCTGTTCATTCCCTGGGTCACAGCTGTTCATACTCTGGGTCTCAGCTGTTCATTCCCTGGGTCACATCTGTTCATCCTCTGGGTCACCTCTGTTCATTCCCTGGGTCACAGCTGTTCATCCCCTGGGTCCCAGCTGTTCATCCCCGGGGACACCGCTGTTCATCCCCTGGGTCCCAGCTGTTCATCCCCGGGGACACAGCTGTTCATTCCCTGGGTCACAGCTGTTCATTCCCTGGGACACAGCTGTTCATCCCCTGGGTCACAGCTGTTCATCCCCTGGGTCACAGCTGTTCATTCCCTGGTTCACAGCTGTTTATCCCCTGGGTCACAGCTGTTCATTCCCTGGTTCACAGCTGTTTATCCCCTGGGTCACAGCTGTTCATCCGCTGGGTCACAGCTGTTCATCCCCTGGGTCACAGCTGTTCATCCCCTGGGTCACAGCTGTTCATTCCCTGGGACACAGCTGTTCATCCCCTGGGTCACAGCTGTTCATCCCCTGGGTCATAGCTGTTCATCCTCTGGGTCACAGCTGTTCATTCCCTGAGTCACAGCTGTTTATCCCCTGGGTCACAGATGGGTCCCAGCTGTTCATCCCCTGGGACACAGTTGTTCATTCCTTGGGTCCCAGCTGTTCATTCCCTGGGACCCAGCTGTTTATCCCATGTGTCACAGCTGTTCATCCCCTGGGTCACAGCTGATCCCTGAGGTAGGTGGCTTCTTCAGGCAGGCCCAGCCAGGATTCGATCTCCAGTTATCTGACCAGTGAAGTCCAAGATTGTACACGTTGGACCTCCCATCTGGCACCTGACATCAAGAACAGTAATTATTGAAAGCAGGCTCCTTTCATATGCAAGTTCTAACACTTTTAGGGTCATTTCACATGACCTCTGTCTATTCGCCTGCGTCACCAGCCTGAGTTAGTTGAGGGGAGCAACAGACCCAGGATAACATGCTGCATGTCTAAACACTTATAAGATACTAAAGGCGAGGCCTATTGGCTATGCCAATGCCTGTTACTGTTTATGTCTGCTTCAGCTCTCAATCTTGGGAGTCTTGTTGTTATGCCAGTGTTTTGGGTACCTTGACAAGATGGGATTAACCTTTGACCTAGACGACCTCTTGTTTTACCATGGGGAGGAGTTAAAGGTTTTCTGCAGGGAGACGGGACTGGCAGTGAGTGGGGAATCCGACAAGTGGGGCCTTCAGAGAGCCCTAAGGGTGCAGTGTGAAACAACCTTATAAGAGAACCTGGCGCTGATGGCCGCCTGAGATGACGCCAGGAGTCCCTGGGGAGAAACGCACAGATAACCGGCATTCGCTGGTCACCGCGGCTGCTGGGCGTGCATCCCCCGTGCATCCCTCATCGCAAGAGGTCTGACTTATGTGTTGAGGTAACGTACATTCACTGTCAGCCCGCACGGAGCAGGTGCATCGGCAGCCCGTCCGAAGAGCTGGGGGAGCTTGGCAATGATAGTGATGGAAATTATGCTCCTTCACGATCCAGGCCTTTTGACAGTGAATGTTGAGGAGCAGCATTCTTTGTTAGGCCTCACGGAGTGTTTCAGCACCTTGGACAGCGGTATAAATATTTTAAATTAACCACTAGGTGGAGCCAAAGGATAAAATATGATTCTCCTTTATAAAGAAACTCTTACTGGACAACGGTGGCGCCAAAAACATATGTATATTTATTGACTCATATGGTTGGTTAGTTATTTTTTTTTCTGAGCTGCTGCACTTGAAACTTCACCTTGCAGTTGCCTGGGGCTGAAACCAGTAGTAGAAGGAAACTGCCTACTTGAGGGGCAATAAAGAGAGTAAACCATACTATTCAACCGCCATATGCATCAGAGCCTCGCCCCAGTTTTTCTTTTTTTTTGTGTGCATATTTATATAACGCGAACTCGACCCGAAGGTATTGGAGCGCTTTACACGAGCACCGTATTTACATTACGCAGTCAGGCACGGGGAGATTAAGTGATTTGCCCATAATGACAGGATGTGGACGCGACCTCGAGGCTCGAACCCTGGTTTCCTGCACCATAGACGGCAGCGCAGCCGACGGACCACATCCTCTGTAACAGCTGAGTTGCTGAGCACAGAGAAGGAACCAAACACGCCTCACTAGGGTGACCAACCGTCCGTAAATTTCACGGACAGTCCGTAATTTCGGCCGTCTGTCCGTTGTCCGTGAAGAATTCTTTAACGGACGCCATTTGGCCGTAATTTTAACCGGCACCGGTCGCATCACCCTATAGCCGGCGCAGCTTCCACCCACCTGCCTGCTTGACTCCGATGCAGTACCAAAGCTCAGATACCCAGCAGCATTGGAGAGGCACAGCGGGATGGCAACCCTCACACCTTCAGCGCTTGATGAGCAGTTGAGAGGTGCTTGAAGGTGACTGAGAGGGAGGGGCTGCAGCGTCAGGAGCGGGGGCATCTATTCAGATGCAAACAGCCCTGAATGCGTCATGTCTGCAATTTAGAGGGGCCTCAAACATCCTCTTTCTGCCCAGGGCCCCAAACATCCTAGAACCGGCCCTGATTACCCCGAGGCAGGACCTGGTTCCCTTCACAGAGCTTAATTACTGTCACTAAATTTGTAAACAAACCTTGGTTCTTCAAACATGCAGTCTATAATGTAATAAAATAAAGAAATGGCACAATCGCGCCCACGCTGATTAACAAAGTTTGGAGGCCAATCAGTTAAATCAGTTCTCTTGGAGAATCTCCTTTAAGTACTGTACATCACAGTGGGGGATGGCAAAACTAACATTTTAGAAAGAGGGCCTGTCCTCTCCTTGTCTTGTCTTGTCCAGGAGGGGGTGAGGAACCCTACCCCACCCTGGAAGAGACCAAAATGATACTAGAATACTGCATGCCCACCCTGGTGGATCTTATTCCCCCTCATGTGATGGCTCCCACCCCCCCACCTCCCCAGTGATGGCTCCTGTCCCCCCCATGTGGTGGCTCCTGTGCCCCCCTTCCCCCCATCTGTGATGGCTCCTGTCCCCCCCCTATGGTGGATCCTGTCTCCGCCCTGGCTGGCTTCTGTCCCAGTCCTGGCATGGCTCCCGCAGCGAGGGTGAAGTTCTTGATGGGCCTCTTCTCAAAAAGGCTCAGCTCAAAAATAATATGAAAAGGTGAGCGAGTGAGTAAGTGAAGGGATGGCTGGATGAATTAGTGAAAGGATGAATGAAAGATTGAATAGATGGATAATGAGAGAGGATGGATGGATTGATGAGTGAGTGGAAGGATGGATGAGACAAAAGGTAAATAGCTGGATGTATGGGTGGAAGGGTAGCTGGATGGGTAAAAGGGTGGATGGATGAGTGAAAGGATGGATGAGTAAAAAGGATGGATGAGTAAAAAGGTGGATGATGAGTGAGTGGGTGGATGGATGAGTGAAATGATGGATGGATTGATAAGTGCAAGGGTAAATGGATGGACGGATGAGTGAAAGGGTGGATGTAAGGATGGATGAGTGAGTGAAAGGGAGGGTAGGTGGACAGAAGGATGAATAGGTGAGTGAAGGAATAGGTGAATGGATGAGAGAAAGGATGGATGAGTGAGGGGGTCAATGGATGGATTCATGAGTGGATGAGTAGATGGATGGGTGGATGGATGGAAGGATGGCTAAGTGAAAGGGTCGATGGAGAGAGAAAGGAAGGATGGATGGATGACTGAAAGGGTGGATGGGTGGAAGGATGAGTGACTGGGTTGATGGATGAGTAAGTGAAAGGATTGTTGGATGGGTGAAACGGTAAATGGCTGGATGGATGAGTGAATGGATGGATGGATGGGTGGAAGAGTGGATGGATGAGTGTACAGATGGATAGGGTGAAAGGATGGATGGATAATGGATGGATGAGTGAAGGGATGGATGAGTGAAATGATAGATGGAAGGATACATGATGAATAGGTTTGCAAATGGTTGAATATGTTTGGATATGGCTGGGCTCACTTATATACTATTGCGCGACCTCCTCTGATGTGTCTGTAAAACTTACATATTGTCCTGAAGTTTTGTCCTGAATTTTGACCTCCTGTCCTGAATTTGTGTCCTGAATTTTGACCCTTTGTCCTGAATTTTTACACTCACCGTCCTGAATTTGCACCAATGCCAGTTGGTCACCCTACGCCTCACGGATCACCCCCATGGAGTGTAGCTGATCCCCAGAAGGGGTAAGAGCTCAAGGCCAAAGTACAGTCTGCCCCGTTCATCACACCACAGTCCGGACACAGCCGTTTTTGCTATTCTCCCTACAGGACCTAAGTTACTTGGGCTCCCTGGCGCAGTTAGTCCACTATAGTAAAAGGACTCTGAAAAGCCTCGCAGCATCGACAGCAGTTGATACCCGAGGGGACGTTTGTCACTGAGTGCTCACAGCTGGACGCGTTCTTCCTCTCACTCATAACACTGCATCTCTCCCCAGAGGGGACACAGATTATTTGCTCTTAGCAAACTGCTGGCTCGAAGCATCCATCAGGACATGATACAAGGCTCGAGGTATTGCCGATACGCCCTGCTATCCTGGTCCATCGGTAGTCTAAGTTCCTTCAGGCACGGGTGGGCTCGGCCAAGGAGACCTGCACTGAATTGACATCCCCTGATGTCCCCCTGCAAGGAGAGGAGATACATACTGTCCACATCTGGTTATGTCCATTGCTAAGGATCAACTGCTCGACGGGACAAGATGGCGTGTGGGAAATTAACAAGGCAGCTGCTAATCACAGAGGCGGTCTCCCAAAGTAAACCTTCGTTGCCTCCGTAAGGATCTTCGGAGACCACAGCGGACCTGACCCTCAAGGAGATACCTTCGGTGGAGCATAGACTGGAGACAATGGACGTGAAAATGACTGACCTCACCCCAGAGATTAAATCAATCCGTGCTGAGATCTCCGGTTTCCAGCACAAGGTGGAGACGTTAGGATTACCGCTTGTCCTCCCTTGAATCCAGGGTCGAGCTTCTGCCAGATAGAGACTGGGATATTCATGCATTGCATGACAAAGTAGTAGATCTGGAAGTCTGAAGCCGTGGGGATAATGTACACTTCTTTCGGATCCCTGAAAAAACAGAAGGCACAGATGTTAGAGGCTTTTTTGTGTGACTTTTTGCCAACATTCCTAGGGATACATTTTTTTACCGCTGCTTGAGATACAAAGAGCGCATAGAATAAGACAGAGGCGAGTCTTGGCCTAATCTGGACCAAGACCTATTATTGCCTGCTTCCTCCTGCATGAGCAGGCCCGCCACATCCTGACGGCGGCAAGAGCTCATGGACCCTATAAATTTGACCGCCAGGGGCGTGGCCAAGATGGCGGGGTGAGCAGACGCCTTTCCTACCGGCTCCCGCTCCGTTGATCCCCCAACCACGGTTCCTGCACTGAATCTCCCCCCGGATCACGAGCGCAGTATCAGCGGGGGCAGAGGTATCCCGGAGCGAGACGGCTGGAGGCTCCCCACGCCCGCGACAGCCTGGAAACGGAAGACGCGCGACCGGAGCTAAAGTGCCGAGAGAGGGCGGAGCTTCGACCCGGGCTGCGTGAGGCTGCGTCCGGCAATAGAACTGCGCGAGTGCCGGGGCCTGCAGCGGGACGAGACGACGACTCACGGAGAACTGAGGCCCGTGTTGGGTGTCGAACCGAGAGCTGCGAGGACACCCGGAGGCAGCGACAAGTAGCGCCCGGCCCGGGAAGGGCTCTGCTCCAACGCTGATATCTACAGGAGGCAGCGGAGAAGGCGGCCGCCCACGAGGGCCCAGAGCGCCCGAGAGCAGCGGCGGCCAGCGGCGGCCAGCACCGGCACCAGCGCTGGGGGCTTTGCTGGGGAGCCCGCGCCAGCGCGGCCGTGGGAGCCGCCCTCACCCGCCCCGGGACCAAGCGGACATCGGCGGACCTCGGGAGCGACCCCTCGCGAGGAGCCTCCTCAGACTACTTGGATCGCCATCACACAAGCGCGACAGCCCTGCAGAGAGAGCAGCGGGTGAGACCCGGAGCGGCCCGGCGCCCCCGGCTTGCGGGGGGGGCACAGCCATCGGAGGCCAAGAACTGACGCTACCTGGGACAGCTACCAGCCCCGCAGGCGTGGCAGCGGCTGGGTGGACTCCCCCCGTCGCACAACGATGAAGTGACCCCCGACACCAGAGGTGTGTGGAGGAGCAGAGCGAGACCGGAGGCCGGAGATCCCTTCAGCAGCGGAGAGGGGTAGAGCGGAGGACGTCGCGACTTTCCGGCCTCAGAGGTGCGGCACAGCCGGGGGTGGCCACGGCGGAGCCCCAACGGGGGGACGGTCTAAGACCGGAAATAGCCCCTGGAGAGACTTGGTGTGGCTTATCGCACCGAAGGTGTGACGGCGCCGAGCGCAGGAATCGGCGTCCTGGCAGCGTAGAGACCGGGAGACGCCACGGGACCGGCGACGGCGGGACGCGGGCCCGAGGGGAGAGAGGTCGAGCACCTTAGGGCCACGAAGACCATGGCCGGCAGTAGAGGAGGGAAGAAAGGGGAACGCACCCTCCCCGAGCTCCTAGGACGCCACCAACAGCGAGCAGATCGGGGGCAGCAGTCCCCCGGGCCCTCTGGAGGGGCACAGGAAGCTGGAGGCGGAGAACCCCCCATTACCAGGTCCTTTATGGAGTCGCTCTTCAGCACCCTCAGGGAGGACTTCCAAGCCCTGAAGAATGAGGTGGCGGGCGAAGTGCGGGAACTGCGCCGGGAGGTGGACGGACTAGGAGACCGGGTGGTCGCAGTGGAAGATGCCAGCCACAGACGGGACGAAGAGTTCGAACACCTGCAACAAGAAGTGCTGCGCCTCAGAGATCAACAGATCGATCTCCAAGCCCATGCTGAGGACCTTGAAAACAGGTCCCGGCGGAACAACATAAGGGTCCAGGGGCTGCCATCCTTAGCCGAAGGGGAAGACGTAGCGGGATATCTGCAGGCCCTGTTCCGTGAAGTGCTGGGAGAGGCGGAGGGGTTCCCGGTCCGAATTGACAGAGCGCACAGAGTGGGACCCCAACGAAGAGCAGCGGCACCACCCCCGGATATATTGGCGTTCCTTCCGGATTTCCCGCTCAAGGAACGCATCATGACGGAGGCGCGGAAGAGGCAACCCCTGACGTTCAGAGGCCATCAAGTGGCCCTCTACCAGGACCTATCAGCCATCACGCTACAGAAGCGGAAAACGTTCAAGGTAGCCACGGATTTTCTAAGAACACAAGGCACGCCTTATACCTGGGGACATCCTTTTCGGCTCATCTTTCGCTGGAACGGTACTATGCACCAACTACGTTCCCTGCGGGAGACTTGCGGAATCCTGGGTATTGCCGCACCAGATGATGAGTTGGCCGAGCAACGACCGGGTCGGTCTCAGGAGGATGGATGGCGGAGGGTATCGAGGCACGGGCCCCGGGGGCGGCCCGTACAACCGGACTCGCCCGGCATCAGGGCCGGCACGGATGAAGCGGCGCCGGAGGTGGCCGGAACCACGGACGTTAGTGATGTCGCATTGACTGCCTGAAGCAGCTCCGGGGGGAGTACAACACAGCCTTCCTTGCAAAGCAGGTTTGGGGGACGGGGGCGGGGGGGGCGGGTGGGGAAGGAGTGGGGGCTTGACGTCCACTGATCTACTATACCGAAGACCTGCTTCCCTGGGAGCCGGACTTGGACATTGATACCCCAGGACTTGGTAGGAAGGGGAGAAGTGTTCTGGACATGTGGTTGGGGAAGGGGAGGGCGAGTTACCGGGGAGTTTTGAGGGGTGTTTGGGGGACGGGGCGCGGGGAGGGAAGGAGTTGGGGCAGACGAAGGGGGGGTTGGGAGACTCAGAACGGGGGGGAGGGCGGTCCAGTGCGTAGCCGGGAAGGCCGGTACCAGAGCGGTATGCACGCTATACTCTGTCATTCCACAAGAGACACAGCGGTAACAATGACATTCCACCATGCCGCAGACACCTTTTAAAATTGTCACGCTCAACGTCAAGGGCTTAAACAACCCGATAAAACGGCGTGCTATTCTGTCCCTTCTAGAAAACACCGGCGCAGACATCTGTCTGCTCCAAGAGACTCACCTCTTACCCCGGGACTGTGGCAGGCTACGGTCCTCCGCGTTCCCTACACAATTTTTCTCTTCTAGCAACACTAAAACCGCGGGGGTGGCGATCCTAGTAGCCCGGCACTTTAGAGGGGAGGTGCTCCATATACATGCGGAATTAAAGGGCAGGCTCCTGGTCTACAGAATCCGAGTAGCTGGTCATACATTTGCGATTGGGTCTATTTATAGCCCGAACGACCGGCAAGAAAAGTTCCTCCGCTCGGCACTGGAGGAGACAGCAACGGCGCAGGATAGGCATGTCATCCTAGGGGGCGACCTGAACATGATCTTTGACGGTGCAGTTGATAGATCCGCCCAACGGTCGCTGCAGACGGGAGAGTTCTCGGCGGGATGTCGGGCCCTGATGGCGGAGATGGACATAGGGGACCTCTGGCGTCACATGCACCCCACGGCGCGAAACTACTCGTTTTACTCGCACGCACACAAGACATATGCAAGGCTGGACCACCTCTTGGTCTCCGGACCGGTGCAGGAGCTGGCTACAGTGGCGGACATAGGGGTGATCTCGGTCTCGGATCATGCACCGGTGTCCGCTACCCTCAGTTTCCCGCCGACCTCCAGTCCCCCGCGGATTTGGCGGTTGCGGGACATGCTCCTCGGCAGACGCGAGGTGATCACGCAGGTAACGACAGCGATCAAGGAGTATCTGTCACACAATGAGAACTCGGACACGACACGAGCGACACAATGGGCGGCGCTGAAAGCAGTCCTCCGAGGGGAATTTATTGCGATCTCCTCGGCGGATAACGCCAATAGGAGAGAGAAACGGGAGGAGCTCACGCAGCAGGTCCGCGAACTAGAGCACATGCATAGCCGGACGGGGGCCCCTAGAATATGGCGGCAACTTCAAAGAGTGAGGAAACTCTTGACGGCTTTAGACATGGACCGCGCGGAATACGCAGCATTGCGCCTTAAACACGCCTACTACACGGGGGGAGATAAATGTGGCAGGCTACTAGCAAGTAAGCTCAGGGTTGCTCGCCAGAAACACACAGTGAAAGCGATCACCGACCCGTCGGGCTCCACGGTCACGGACGACGCTGGCATCGCGGAACATTTCCGCCGATATTATGCGAGTCTTTACGCGGGAGACACGCCGGACGCACCCGCAACCCAGAGATATTTGGATTCGGTTTCTCTGCCGTCCCTAACGCCCTCCCAGACGGAGGCTCTAGAGCGGGACATCAGACCGGAGGAAGTGATATCCGCGATTGCCCGCCTTAAACATGGTAAATCCCCAGGACCGGACGGCTTTACGTCGCTTTTCTACAAAACGTTCTGCGCGCTACTGGCACCTATCCTCACGCGTTTGTTTAACACTTTCGCGACGCCAGGAGCCATCCCGCCAGACCTCTTGAGAGCGTCCCTTGCAGTGATCCCCAAGCCGGGTAAAGACAGATCACACTGTGGCTCTTACCGACCGATATCTCTCCTCAATATCGATCTCAAACTGTACACAGGGATCTTAGCGGCACGTCTCGCCCCCCTATTGCCAGAGCTTATCGATCCGGATCAGGCGGGATTCATTCCTGGGAGACAAACGGTCGATAATACCAAACGAATCCTTCATCTCATTGAAAAAGCATCGCGTATCCGGGGAGAGAGGATGTTGCTGTTGGTGGACGCGGAGAAGGCGTTTGACCGCGTACATTGGCCATACTTAGAGGAGGTGTTGACGAGGGTGGGAGTAGGGGACAAATTTCGCCATATGATCTTTAATTGCTATAGATCTCCAACGGCCACAGTAAGAGTCAATGGGTGCAATTCCAAGAGCTTTGACATTGAGTGAGGCACGAGGCAGGGGTGCCCGCTGTCACCATTACTCTTTGCATTATATATGGAACCCTTTGCCCAACGGATCCGAGATAATCCGGGGGTGAAGGGCGTGCGGTTCGGAGGCTTCAGCCATGCAGTTAGCCTATATGCCGATGACGTGCTGCTCTCCGTTGACGACCCGCTCTCGGCGCTCCCAATGTGCATCGAAGAACTGACCTCTTTCGCGGCGGTGGCAGGGTTTAAAATGAATATGAGCAAGTCGGTGGCCTTAGATCTCTCCCTGGCGCCGGCAACTAGAGCTCTTTTGCAACAGCGAGTCCCTATAGTCTGGTCCCAGGACCCGGTACCCTATCTGGGAGTCCTTTTGGCTCCATCGTTGTCAACGATCGTGTCGGCCAACTATACTGCTTTGAGCAGGAAAGTCAGGGACGAATTAATACGCTGGGATCGGGGTACTCTATCGCTGCTCGGTAGGGTGGCGGCGGTTAAGATGACAATTTTACCACAGATCCTCTACGTGTTTCGGGCACTTCCGCTACGCCCACCAACGGGATGGCTCCGACAGATGCAGTCGGATCTAAGTCGCATCATTTGGAAGGGCAAGAAGCCAAGAATGCGGCGAGCACTCTCACTGCTAGCGCCAGAGGCAGGGGGGCTTGGCATCCCGGACCTCCGCAAATATTTTCAAGCGGCGCAGCTGCGACACCTAGTGGAATGGAGCAGATGGGAGTCGGATAAACACTGGCTTCTCCAAGATCAAGCGGTAGCGGGGCGTCCTCTGCAGGAGATTCCCTTCCTTCGCAGGGCGCACCGCCCGACCAACTTATATGCCTCTTTTATCACTAGGGTACATCTACAGGTCTGGGATGCTACGAATCTTATACACGGGCTGACTACGTTCCCCTCCCCG
This sequence comes from Triturus cristatus, assembly GCF_964204655.1. Lineage (NCBI taxonomy): Eukaryota > Metazoa > Chordata > Amphibia > Caudata > Salamandridae > Triturus > Triturus cristatus. The sequence continues at coordinate 87,951,994 of NC_140579.1, forward strand.
CTGACACCTCTGGCGGACAACCCGGAGTTTGCACCAGGGATGGAGAAGGGCGAACTTCACCGCTGGCGAGAGGCGGGATGTAGAGCCCTGTGCCATATGTACGATGCGGAGGGTGTTATCTCCTTTACGGACTTGCGACGGGACTACGCGCTGCCGGAATCCGAGAGGATGCGGTATTGGCAACTCCGTCACTGGGCGTAACCACAGGTGCGCGAATCGGCGGACAGACGTCTCCTTCCCTATGAACGCTGGCTACTAACACGCACGACTGACGCCAAACTCATCAGCGACCTGTACCAATTCCTTCAGGTGCCCCCCTCGCACTTTTACAACCCGGGGCGGGAGCGATGGGAGAGGGAGCTAGGCAGGACCCTGAGCCACGAGGAATGGGGACAGATAGCCTACAGAGCTCGACACTCGGCGTATCACACGGGACTCACCGAAACCTTCACCAAGGTCTCCACATATTGGTATTACACCCCTGCACGCATACACGCCATGGATAGCAGTAAGGTGGATACCTGTTGGAGGGGCTGTGGGCAGGTGGGTACATTGACACACATTCTGTGGGACTGCCCCGTACTGGGGGCTTACTGGAAAGAGGTGCTTGACGAGGTCGACTCCCACTTTAAGACTGAGTTACCGCGCCTCCCAGCTTATATAGTGCTAGGCCTCCCCAACGACCTGATGTACCCCTTGAAATCCCGCAGAGGCAGACAGATTGCCATAGCGTTGGGGTCCGCCATTCAGAACATCTTAATGCACTGGCGATCTACCACACCCCCTACGATCATGGGCTGGCTGCACAAGCTGTGGCATGTTTTGGGCATGGAGAAACTCTCATTGACAGTAGCAGGGGACGCGGAGAAGTTTAATGACCTCTGGCAGCCATTCCGGTCCCTTCTGATCACAGAATTCAGGGAGCTCACCTGCCCCAGATACCTTCGCCTCCTGAGGCTTAATACACAAAACAACACCACCCCCTAGGAGAGAGTGAGGTTGCGGCGGGAGGGGGCCCTCGGGTGGAGCAGCGCACAGAACGGGCCCTACTAGATGCACGCACTGGACTGGGGAGGGGGGAGGAGGGAGTGGGGGGGAGGGGAAGAAGGGATGGGGGAGGGGAGGGGGGGGTTGAGACAGGATTGGAGTTTTGTTTTTTGGTTTTTCTGAATGTCCTGACAGATCGCAGTCCGTGGGACCGGTTTTAGCCGCGGAACCCGCTGCGGAGACCGGCCACATTAGAGCACGGGTGGAGGGGTACCTAGCGGGTTTGACTGCACAGGATGCTCAGTGCCCCAATCGTAACCCACAGTGTCCCCCTGTGCAGAATACGCGCCCGGCCCTGAAGGGTTGTAGGCGACATGCTGTGTTAGCATTGATTCCCCACAGGGCTGGATGGGAGTTTGAGTAAGCCCCCCCTTTACCACAGTAATGAGCCGGCCCGCAGGGTTGTAGGCGAAGCTGCTGATGCTGTCCGAGGCATTCTGTTTGTGAAAGACTCAATAAAAAAGATTTAAACATAAATTTGACCGCCACAAGATGCAGGTGGCAGCAGACTTTTCAAAGCAAACAAGTGATCGGAGAAGGGTTTTCTCTCCTAGCGACACTCCTTCGCAAATGGGACCTCAAATTTGGCCTCTTCGAACTGGCACGCATATGGATTACAATGGGCGGAAAATCGAAGAACGTCTTTAATCCAGGGGAATTGCAGGCCTTTTTAGATGGACTACAAGAAGAGGCCATGGACACTTCACAATGCCCTCCTGATCTCCCTGCCGCAGAGGGGGACTCTCTTGCCCAGAGGAACTCTGAAACACATGCAAGGGGGTCCAACATAAAGACCATTGAATGCAGTGTGATAAGGAGAAGATACTCAGGGCGCTGGCAGAACACACACAGGACAGAGGGCTAGACAAGTCCCGAGCACCACTTAAGCTGCATCCGACTGCGGTCTGATGGCTGATATGTTGGACGTAATACTGGTCCTGCAGAACTTCCCCAACCTGCAGCCTGAGTATAGTGGAATGCATGCTTGTCACTGGTGGGATCACCTCCCTCCTTGTCTGTCTTTGATACATTGTGTATTGTAGTTCATTATTAAATATTTAATATATGGGTCTACCCAATGTTGGTCTGGCAGAAACATTCATCTCCTTTTCACCGTCCCCTGCCATAGAATAACATGTAAAGCCATGCTCCCCTCGCTTGCACTTTTCACAGAATAATATGCAAAAAATATCGCACACGTCTTCCCAACCTTTTACTCTTTTTTTTACTCCTTTTACCCCTTAAATGTACACTCTAAGGAGTACTGACTCACATGGAGCATTGTATGTCCTAACGCCGAGACATCGTATGTCCTCTTTCCCATCAATTGTCCTTCCACTCAGCTCGCAGACATAAGAACAAGTTTTGATTCTTTTCTCCTCCATGCCATTACTCACCCACTATCTGATCTTTGCTGTTACCAATGCCCTGAACACGTTGTAGGGTCTATCCTCCCATCACCCTGTGTTTTTTTCTTCTAGATCACTGAACCCCAGGGCCTTCTGGATGCGATGGCTATTCAGGTGTAGACCCGCTGACTACAGTTAATAGGACACAGCAATTATACTGATTATATAATTGATTTATGGCTCACAAAATATTGTGTTTCTTTGTGTATTGTTCTTTTCTTTCACCACCCTAATTGTTCCTTCCCTCCTTTTCCTTCATCTCTTCTGTTTTCGGTTAAAACACTATTTAATTAAAATCTTTGGCATATTTTCTTTATTGCTTACCCCCTTCCTCTTCTCCTTCCCCTTGTCTGCTCTGTCCTTTCAACAACAACCCGTAGATTGCTAACAGGATCTGACTAGCATTCCCTCTTACTTACAACCCTCTGATTCTCCCTTTGAATCTTGTGATCTCTATAACTAAGAACACTCCTGTTTGCGCATTCTTTCCTGGAATGTCAATGGTCTCACACATTACATCAAGCGTAAAAATGTGCTCCCTTATCTCAACTCCAAACACGCCGACATAGCTCCTTACCAAGAAAGAAGCGGAGAACCTTCGGCGGAATTGGGAGGGCAAAGAGATATGCAGTTGTTGTCCTTTGAGAGAGGCACATGACTTATCACCCCCACTCCCCAGAAACGTGGTGTATCCATCCTGATTCAGAGCACGTTATAGAATGTAGTGCTTCAGACTTGGGTTGCTCCGAAGGGTTGGTAAGGTTTTATGCATAGGTTCAGTGTAGGCACCCACGGGTTTGAAGCGTGCCTTCCTTCTTCAATTCACAAGAGTATTGATGGAGATAGACACCATCAACATCCTGGCAGGCAGAGATTGGAATTGGGCCCGGGATGCGGTCTTAGACCGCAACAGTCTAATTTTTGTATCTAATAATGCAGACAGGGCCCTCCTACGAGATCTTGTGGCTGATCATGGCCTCCGCAACATATGGTGTCTTTTGCATCAGACGTACCGGGAATATACATATTTGTCCCTAGTCTATGGTACGCAATCAAGGTTGAATTTTTTCCTGATGACACTCAATTTACTTCCTGTTCTCTGCAAGGCCTCAATATTACAGGGTGCACTTCAGGCCACTCACCACTTAGAGGCTGATTTGGGTCTGTCACGGCCAATTCACAAGCCCTCTTGTCTTAACTTATCCTGATGCAACCACTCGGTAAGCAAGGCACAGCTTACAGCCCATGTGCTTACTTAATGGGTGAACAATGGTGGTTCGGTCACCTCTGCCCTGACATTGTGGGTGGAGGCGAAGGCGAACATCAGGGGACAGCTGATGAGGGATGCAGCCCTGTCAAACAAGCAGAGGGAGGCGTGTCAGAAGTACTAGAAGCGAATGTATCCCACCTCATGCGTATTTTATAGTGCTATGAGGTCACAGCCTGTAACAGAAAACACTGTGAATATATAAGTCTTTATTTTATACTTACATTACACACAGTATAAGATAGACCGCTACAAAAAGCGCAAAATGTTTTACGATAAAATGGTGCTTCCAAAATATACGGACTGCTTTCAAAATATAGGGGCTTATTTATAAGCCATTTGCACTGTGTCACTTTTTATGACACTCTGGGAGTGCAGAGTGCAGACCCATATCTATGAGGCCACGCGAAGTCACTTTGCATGGCTTTTCATGGTCTCCTAGATACAGTGTAAGGCAACAAAGTGCAAGTCGATGCGCTACCTTACACTGCATTAGGGGGGAGCCCATGGGCATTGCGGTGGGTTTTCCCATGCGTTTTGACACATTCCCAGATTTACAAGTATCTGTAAACCTGAGGATGTGTCAAAACTGCACGCTGCCCCAGGGGATGCGTAACGAGGAGAAATATCTTTATTTCTCCTCAATTGTTTCCTCGTTCTACGTGGAGCACCCATAGAAAGAGGAAAAAGCCTCCATGGATTGGTTTTGCACAAAAACAACCCTGACAACAATGCAGACACCCTTGCACCATGGTGCAAGGGTGCCTGCGTTGGCGCTAGGCACCAAATTGTGCGCCAGCAGAAAGGACAGGAGTGCACCCTATCTTATAAATACAGTCCATTCCTGCCCTTTTGAATTGGCATAGGGCAGCACAGCAAAAAAATGACAGAACTGCCCTACACCATTTCACTGAAAATGAGGCCCATACATTTTAGACATACCCAATACTATGACCCTGTGTAATGCAATTTCTTTACATAACTGTCCCTTTAACACTTTCTCACGGATAGTAAGCGCTATGTAAATACAATGACAATTAAAAGCAAGCACTTCACAGCTCAGTAAACTCTGTGCACTACCACTCAAAAAGCTTCAAGTGATTCGATCAATTAACTGCAACAGCACTCTCCTGTCCTGAGAAATCAAAGCCAGGCAGACAGCTAAACACACCCCTCTGCCAGTGTGCTGCTGGCCTGAAAGAAATGCAAATGTGCACAAGTTAATCTGAAAATCCTTTACATTTGCAGATTAACTCGTTGTGCACATTTGCATTTCTTTCAGGCCAGCGGCACACTGCTAGAAAGGCGTGTTTAGCTGTCTGCCTGGCTTCAATTTCCCAGCACAGTAGAGTCCCTACATAACACTCCAAGGAAAGCATTTTAACTATTGGAATTAACCATCTGGGACATTTTCTTTCTGCAAATGACGAGCGCGTCCCTTTTACCATGACTCCACAGCCCCCCTGGGAGTCGCACCCCACAGATTGAAGACCTCTGCTCTAAGCAGGGAAGTTCATTGAGGTATTGATTAATCTATCCTGGCATAAGGCTGTAGGGGGGTTGTGTTGGACCTAGCCCTTTTTGCTGGATTATCCCCCAAACCTTTTGCATTTCTCCTCCTATTTTTCTGACCCTTTTCTGTTGGCATTAGGACTCTAGCCACGTTACCACTGCTAACCAGTGCTAAAATGCATGAGCTCTCCCCCTAAAACATGGTATGATTGGTTTACACCTGTTTGGCATATTTAATTTACTTACACGTCCCTTGTAAAGTGGTATACCATATACCCAGAACCTGTAAATTACATTCTACTAGTGGGCCTTCAGCACTAATTGTGCCACCCACAGAGGTAGCCTTTCAAACCTGTCTCAGGCCTGCCACTGCAGGGCCTGCATGCACAGTTTACTGCTACATTAACTTGGACTTTAAAACAACTCGCAAAGCCTTAAACTCCCCTTTATTACACATAGGTCACTCCTAGGGTAGGACCTAGGTAGCCCTATGGGCAGGGTGTTGTGTAAGTAAAAGGTAGGGCATGTGCCTTTATGTGTAGCATGTCCTAGTAGTGACAGAGTCTATTTCATTTTTCACTGCTGTGAGGTCTAATCCTCTCATAGGCTAGCATTGGGAATTCCCTTATATACTTTTAAGTAGTAATTTCTGATCATAAAGGAGTGGTTTTGCCAGGTTTGGTATGTTTAGAATAGTGGTGATAAATCCTACTTACTTGATGGACGGAATGCTGGACAATGCAAACATTCACTCCCAGTCACAAGGATCTGGGTGAAATCGTCATTCTTTTGCCAACACACCACCCCAGTTTGGAGCCAATCGTATGCAAATCAGTCTTGACCCTGCTCCTCCTGGGAACAGTGCAGCCTGAACTGCCAAGCCAGGCCCTCCCTGGACCGGAAACAAGCATCCTGGGACCGGTTTCAGGGCATCACCGTTCATCAGCCAGGCTAGCATGAATCCAGTGGTGTAGTGAGCACAGGATCCACGTCTGGGCATACCCTTCCCACTTAGGGCGACATATGCAAAAGAAACAATTGATGGACATAATGCTGGACAACGCATACATTCACCCCAAGTCACAAGGATCTGGGTTAAATCCATCATTCTTTTGCTCACCACACCACCCCAGTTTGGACCCAGCCATATGCAAATCAGTCTTGACCCTGTTCCTTGTGGGAACAGTCCAGTCTGAACTGACAAGCCAGGGCCTCCCTGGACCGGAAACAAGCATCCTGGGACCGGTTTCAGGGCATCACCCTTCCTCAGCCAGGCTAGCTTGAATCCAGTGGTGTAGTGAGCACAGGATCCACGTCTGGGCATACCCTTCTATTATAATCAAGTGACAACTTGAAGAGAGAAGAAGTCACTTTATTCAGGTCATCCGCTCTCACTCTGCACAAGGCAGAAACCCAACATTCTAAAGTGAGCTCCCGGACGTACCAAAGGTGAGTAAAGGGAAGGGGTGGACGGAAGGTACCAGGGGAGGAGTAAGGGAAAATACAACACATCTCCTTACCCAACATAACAGAGAAAAATATAACACAAGAGGAGCTTTATGTAGCTAATCTGTTCCCGCTCCAGATTTGACCATCCTCCAACTTCACCACATTTTTCCCAATGTTTTTATTTTTTGTGGCGGGAAAAATTTGCTCTGTCCCACCTGCACCCGGGTGGGTTTCCTTACCACCACGGGGTCATCAACCTTGAGATTTAGATCCTTCACTCCATGTTTCTTGTCGTACCATTCTTTGTAGCGAGATTGATGTTGTTGAACTTTAAGATGACACTCTGTTTTATCGTAGACCACAGGCTTACCCCCGTCTAGCCAGAGAGGGTACAGTTTGGTGCCAGGCTCTCTCCCTCTTAAGGCCACTAAAGGAGAAATGCCACTTACAAGATTGGGTGCTGTGTGGTAGGCCCACAAACAGTCTCTCAGAGAACCATCTAAGTTGAACCCATTTGACATTGCCAGTTGAATGTGATCCTTAATCAAGCGATTCATCCGTTCCACCAACCCGTTTGCTTTGGGACAGTAGAGTGCAGTTCTTTCGTGCTTGATATCAAGGTTCTTCAGAAAGGTCATCATTTCCTCAGAGGTAAATTGCACCCCATTGTCAGTTACTAAGATCGATGGTATACCTTCAAATGAGAACACTGACTTCAAGAAAATGATGAGGTTTTTGGTTGTGGTGGAAGGGGTGAATTTAACATTTACCCAGTGAAAGGTGTAGTCCACCAGAACAAACATAAACCTTTTTTGGACCTAAAGCATCCATCGGGCCGATAATGTCCATAGCAAGTTTTGTCCAAGGAATTACGGGAACCTCCACTGGGGATAGAGGAATCTTACGTAAAGTCTTAATCTTGTCACTTTTTGCGCAGTTAATGCAATCCTTTACTTTAAATTCAACTCTGGAATCTAATTTAGGGAACCAAAAACTATTCCTTACTTTACTTTCAGTGATACTTCATACAACACCTTCCCACTTAGGTCGACATACACAAAAGAAACAATTGATGGACGGAATGCTGGACATTGCAAACATTCACCCCCAGTCACTAGGATCTGGGTTAAATCCATCATTCTTTTGCTCACCACAACACACCAGTTTGGACCCAGCCATATGCAAATCAGTCCTGACCCTGTTCGATGATGTGGTGAGCAAAAGAATTCCGCCCATCAATTGTTTCATTTGCACTTTTAGAAATTGGGCATTTCTCTGTGCTTATGACTCTTTGTCTGGAAAGTATGCACCAAGTGTAGCTGTCAGCCAGCTCAGTGGTGGATTGGAGTTAGGCTGCAAAGCACCGGCAAAAACACAGGAAGGGCTGGATGTGACAGTGGATACATCTGCATTCATATGCATACTGATTGTCTTCCTGGGCTGGAAAGGAGAGAGAGACGGTTCACACTTATATTTGTATAGGTTGTGTCCTGCCCTCACACAAAGGACTAACGTACCCCCTACTGAACATCTGGAGCCAGGACTGGGCTGAAAGGGATTATTGTGCACTTCTAAAGGTTCCTTTGTAGTCACTCCCTACATCAAAGGCATTTGTGAGTATAAGTACTGGGTCTCTGACCCCATGTTGATGAAGTACTTCTCAACTGTACCTGTCAAAAGGACTGCTGCACGGCTGAAAGGACTAAACTGGGCTGCTTTTCTGCTTGGTGTCCTGCTAACTGCTGCTCTCTGACTCTAAACAAACACCACGTGGGACTTGTAACCAGCCTCTGCTGTCTCTACATACTGCACATTGCCAGAGGACTGCTGTGCTGCCAGTAGGAACCACCATTAGGACTGTCAGGACAACAAAGCAGGTAGAAGCATTTTTGTGCTGGCCTGCTGCCTGTTGGGCTGCTGGAGGGACTGCCACTTTGCCAAGTACCTTTATGTGATGGCCTGCCTGCCTGCTGCTCCCTCTCTGCCCCACAAGTGTTCTCCATGGAGCACTCTTTGTTCTCCCAAGATCACTAGGGTGTGTTATCCAGGAGTTGTGAGAGACTGCACTGCTTTTCCAGCACAGTGCTCGTGTTGTCCAAATATCTAAAGTGTTGGCATCACCTGGAAGAAGTTATCCCCCAGATCACGATGAGCGTCGCTAATGCCCCTGGCTCTGGTGATAGCGCATGTTGAGCGCTTCTCATGCCCCCACTCTGAAGGAAGAGTGCATTGTGGCAAGCTCTACACAGCGTTTTTGCCAGCTCGCTCTGCATAGTCAGAGCGTGCGTGAGTAAACAAGCTGCCTTTGTTCAACCCACATTGCCGAGGTAACTCGAAGAGCCCAGATCAGCACGGCCCCACCTGTGGGGGAAATCTGTGACAACCTGCACTGGAATCCCACATGCAGGGTGAAGATATCCCCTACTGACTGCATCCTGGTCACTGCTATTCGAGAACCCCCTAGCGAGGCCCCCTCTGCTGCAAGAGACACGGAGAGCAGGGCTCGCAGGTTGCAGTGTCAGGGAATAGACGCCACTCCTGAGCTTCTCCCTTGGGGGCATTGTGGTCTCTTAGCAACAGTGGGGGAAAGCTTTGGAGAGGACCCAAAGAACAGCGCCGGGCCATTTTTAAAAGCAGGACTGCTCGAGGACTCAAGCAGATTGCCATTATATCAATCAATCAATCAATAAATTGGCATTTGTAAAGCGCAACACGGTCACCCCTAGGGGTATCTGGGCACTGTGTTTCTGTCAAAGAGCCAGGTTTTGAGTATCTTTCTGAAGTCTGCCAGCAATTGGGCTGTATGTAGCTGGAGGGTAAGGTCATTCCAAGTGATGTAGGAGAAGGAGTGGCCACTGCTGCGGCTGTGACGGTTGCAGGGGGTGTTTGCGAGTGCAAGTGAAGAGAAGCGCAGGTGTCTGCATGGTTTGTGGAAGTTCAGTCAATGGTTGATGTAGGCGGGTCCTAGGTCGTGTATGGCTTTGTAGGAGTGTGTGAGGATCTTGAACTGGATGGGGATCCAGTGGAGGTCTCTCAGCTGGGGGTTGATGTAGGGTAATTTGGGGAGGTTCAGGATGACTCTGGCTGTGGAGTTCTGTATGGTCTGCAGTCTTCAGAGGAGCTGGGTGGAGATGCCGGCACAGGGGGAGTTGCCAAAGTCAAGGCAGCTGATAACGAGGGCCTGAGTGACGGTCCTCCTGGCATTGGTTGAGATCCATCAGAATATTCTGCGGAGCATGCAAAGTATGTGGAAGCAGGAGATGACTGCGTTGACTTGTTGTTTCATGGTCAGGTGGCTGTCGAGAATGATGCTGAGGATGCGTGCATGGTCGGTTGGTGTGGGCGTAGGTCCGAGTTCTGCAGGCCACCAGCTGTGGTCTCATGTGGAGGTGTACTTCCTGAAGATCAATACTTCAGTTTTGTCGGAGTTGAGTTGGGGACAGTCACTCATCCATTTGGCTACATTGGTCATGTTGTTGCAGACGTTTGGTTTGGCGTTGGAGCAATCCTCTGTGAGGGAGAGGATCAGTAGAGTGTCGTCTGCGCAGGAGATTATGTTGAGCCTGATGGATCTGACGAAGTTGTTGGTGGGGGGGGTCGTCTTTGGTGTGTAACTTGCATGCCACAAATAGAGTGGTGGGTTTTGCCTGACTTAGATGCATATCGTATTTATGCAGAAACCCCATTTTTTTACATTATTGTCTGCACATGATGATACAAAGTTGTTAAACCTGTCAGAGTGCAGATGGTTTGGTGGAGGGGCGACATTCAGGGATTATCACATCTACCACTTCTGGTGGCAGCTGAAATAAACTCAGATATTTCCACTCAATCTCCAAGCATGTAGGTGTGGGCCACAGAGATTGGGGTGCAGAACCAGCCCATACTATTGGGAGAGGAGATCCAACTTCAATGGCAGGCGGTGTGAGGGACATGTGGCGAGCCTGAGAAGGTCTGCATACATCACCCATCTCAGCCAATCACGGACAATGAAAACAACCTGGACCCAGTCTTGGCAGATCTTTCTCAGAACTCATGGATTGGAAAGGGGAACGGGTAATGCAGCTGAAAGTTCCACCTCAACTGAAACCCATCCGCAAAGGCTCAACTCCACGGATATTGGAGGGCATAGAACTGCTGACATTGAGCATTATCCGAGGAGAATAACAAGTTCACCTGATGAGTGCCACCCTGGATAAAGATGTCTTGGTCTACTTCCGGCAGGAGATGCCACTCGTGATGATGCCAGCTCAGGCTATCGGCTCTGACATTCAGAGACCCCGTTTGGTGATTGGCAGTTTGCCCGATCCCTTGAAGGTGCCCAAGAACACAGTCTCTACATTTCCAGGCAAAGGAGGTGAGACCTTACGCCCCTTTGCTTGTTTACATACCACATCACAGAGGCCTCTCAACTCCAGATGAGCAACCCTCCCTAAGGTGAAGGCATCCATCACTATCGTAGTCACAGCCAGAGGGGAGTGAAGGCCATCCCGTGAGTTAGGTTTGCCTTGTTCCCCCACCAAGCCACCTCCCCGCTGGGGAAGATCATGATAGACTCCAATTGATATCCCCCGTACTAGAGCCAGTGCCTGTGGAGCCACAGCGTCAAGGCCCACATGTGCCAACAATGCATTTGTGACCAGGAGAATGCAGGAAGCTAGCAAACCTTAGAATCTCAGAATTTTATGGCAAGTCTGGAGGCTACTGTTATTGCAGCCTCCATTAATGCCACCACAATTCAGCAGCCCCTTAAAGAACATGGACCACAACAAAGCTCCAACAATATAAAACAGCCGATCACCCAATCATCATACTCCTTTTTTGCTGCTGCAATGACAGATAAGTTCTCATCTTGCGACTCTGAGTGCAGGTCTGAGTGTTTTTTTTCCTAATTTTTTGTTTAAGCGTGAAGAATAAGTACTTTTTTTTTAAAGAAAACCTTAGGCGTGAGCGTGTAACCTGTAACAGTTTTGTTAGTTACATCCTTTGTCAGGAAGCAGTGGGCAGTTTCAATTACAATATGTTAATTATTACTGAGGCAAGATGCGCGTTAATTAATACGGAGGCGGGATGCATGGTAGTTTGCGTCTTCTACATTTTATGGTACTGAATACATCCTGAAGCGTTATGTAAGTTTAAGTACAGGGCGGGTTTTAAAATTCAGACCATTTATTGCTGGCCGAGGTTGCGAGTTTCGTTTCGCTATGTGCGGTGTTTACAGACAAGTTATGCTTGCGGGTCAAGCAGGGCCGTATCCATTGTTGAACAAGGTCTGCATGAGGCTCGCCCAGGACCCCTATCCAGACGCGCGTAGGCATCAGTGTTTATGCGGTCTCATTGCGATTGAAACAGACCGGTAAGGCACAATCAGTTAGAGCACGTCGGCACACAGGGAACTTATGGAATGTATTGGTAGGAGGTCAAATCCATGATGCGACTGGCTGGTTAAGATAGTGGACATTAAAAATGGACTTAATGTGGTTCCTTCACGTATTACGCGACGTGAAGTCAGCCATTACTATGTTTTACTTGAGTCACAGGCTGGGCAATTGGAATCCTTTTCGCCCTTTTTACCTTCAAACAGCTGACAGACATTTGACAAGTGTGCAGACTGAAACCTGATATGAGTTCTGGAGAAGTTGGTTGGATTTGGTGATTTAGGAGGTTAGGTTAATACTTTTAGAGTATTAAAAGAATATAGAGATTAGTGATCCAAGCACTTTAGGCAGCATGGAGAGTACTATGGAGGAGAGGATTATGAATATGTTGTAAAAGTTCTCCATTGATTTTAATAATAAGATGTAGTGAAAACTGGATGACTTAATTCAGAGTAAAGGGTTAGTCACTCAGGATGAGAGATTTCATTCAGCCGGAGAGGAGCCGCCAGAAAGAAAGAGTGGGAAAAGGAGTAGAAAACCCCTCATTGAGGTGCAGACTCTGGCAAAAAAATATAGACCTATTGGTGCAGAACAAAGAATTTGTGGACACACGAAACATGATGGTGTCATGGACACACAAGGCCAGAGAAAGGGTCCAGAGAACTCAGTGAGGAGGCCAACTGAGACACGCAAACATTCCACAGTATTGTGTGATGAGTCCTCTGGCAGTGTAGAGGTAGAGTTAAGTTGTTCCTCTGATTTAGATTCAGAGGGTGAGAACACAGGAAGCGTTTTAAAATCAGCATACGTAGTGGCCGAGATAGGTGGAGAAATTGAGGTCTTTACAGGTTGGTTGGGCAATACATGTTCGACCCATTGCTTTTAAAACATTCATAATCTCCGGAGTGGTCTCTGGCAGCCCACATGGTGGAGTATGTGGAGACCTGGTTAGGGAGGCAGATACCCAAGGATTTTAGGCTTCACCTGAGGTCTGAGTGCCTGAGACATAGTCTGGCAAATAAGATTATGTGGACTCTTGACCATGATGCAAAAATTATGGCCTTCATAGGCAAAGGGGGACGGGACCCCAGGAAATAGCTTGATAAAGGACTTAAAATATGCCAAGTTCGATTGTTCGACTTGACTGATCCGATCACAAAGATTTTCAATATGGCTGAGGAGGTGTATGGAGAAATGCAAACACTGTGTTATCAGTGGAACGAAGGAAGAGTATTTTACTCAAGAGTGACCCGAAGTTAGTTGGGTTGGCTAACAACGAGGCAGATCAGGCAGCAAATGGTTTGCTGTTTGGGGATGATTACATAAAGGAGATGTCCAAATACGTGAGGGTATTTAGTTTGCTGCAGAAATCGCAATGGGAGATAAAGAAAGTGTTTGACAAATGTGTTTTTGGAGAGGCCGAGAGAATGAGGGGTCGGTTCCGCGGCCGATGTCAGGGCATTAGAAGAGCATCATACAAGTCTAGTTCTTATCAGACTCCATAACAGAAAGGGGGATTTTACCCCCAGAGACAAAGGAATAGAGGCAGAAGAGGGTGTGGTGACAGGCGTACCAAAGGGACAGGTAAGGCAAGACCCTACTGTTATCCCATTAAAGTTGGGCAGCAGACTTGCTCAATTTTATGGAAACTGGACTCGGGTAACAGGGAATCCATGGGTCTTAGAGACGATGCAAGGATATGACATGGACTTTTTAGAACAGCATATTCAGTTACATTATTCAGGGATGATAAGGTTCAATGTAGAACTTTCGACTTTGGTAAGCAAAGAGGTTCCGGAATTAGAGGCATGGGAGCAATTGTAAGGGTAAGGGACCATGTGAAGCGGTTTATGACCAATATTTTTCTGGTAGAGAAAAAAGACAAAGGGGGAGGCCTGTGATAAAGTTGAGGGGCCTGAAAGATTGGGTGGAGTACCATCTTTTCAAAATGGAGGGAATACACTTGTTGAGATGTTTTGCAGACAGGGGACTCATTGACTCAACTAGATTTGTAGGACTCATACTTATTCACTCCAGTTCGGGAACCCCATCAGACTTTCTGCAATTCAGATGGAATGGGAAGATGTGGAAGTTTGTTTATCTTCTGCGCAGTTTGTCGTCAGCCCCCTGGTGCTTCACAAAGGTCCTTCGTCCCTGTAGCAGCGTTTCTGAGGTAGAGAGGTGTACGGCTAATTATCTACTTGGACTACATTTTGTTGATGGATCAGAGCAAATTGAAACTACTGGAGTACACAAGTATGGCAGTACGTTTGTTGAAGGATCTAGGAATTGTAGTAAACAGACAGACATCATGCCTTATTTGGAGACAGGAATCACAGTTTCTGGGTTTTATGCTGAATACAGTGGCGGGGCAATTGAAATTGCCGAAAGAGCAGTTAAAAAGAATAAGGAAGGAAATTCGAAAGGTCTTAGGATTAGAAAAGACTTCCTTAAGGACATTAGCAAGAGTTATAGGTATGTTGTCTGCAACGATCTAAGCTATTTTCCCAGGTCCTTTGACCCACCGAGCCCTCCAGAAATTAAAAGCCAGGCATTTAAGGAGTTGTCTGAAGTATGCAGAGAAGATTGTACTCAAGGAGAAGGCGAAAGTGAGACTGGTTTGGTGGTTAAGGAATATAAAGGCATGGAATGGAAGAGCTATTGTTGGGGGGGTCCCGAAATAGTTATAGAATCAGTTGCAAGTCTAGAAGATTGGGGGGAACGATGCAGTTCAGTCACAACAGGCGGCGTATGGCCACAAGAGGATAGCAGGCTTCATATAAATTGTCTGGAATGTTGGCAGGGTCCTTCGTGATGAGAGGTTTCACGAAGGACAAGGTAATGTGCTTGGTCTTGTTGAGGATGGACAATAGCTCAGCAGTGAGGTATGTGAACAAGTTGGGGGTAAGCGATCGAAGGATCTGGCAGACCTGGCAAAGGTTTATTGTTTAAAACAGAATATGTGAGTCCAAGCAGAGCATATCCCAGGGTTGAGCAATGAGGATGTGGATAGGTGTTTGACACATTACAGGGATTCCTGCAATTTGACAGGCTAGTATTTCACAGGTTAATGATTCTCAGAGGTCTTGGCCAGGTGGATTTATTTGCAAACAGGCTGAATGCACAGTTATCAACTTTTTTCAGTGGGCGACCGGATCTGGAGTCGGCAGGGATAGATGCATTCCGACAGAATTGGAAGGGTCTCAGACCTTATGCATTTCTCCCATCTTCAAAAATTTCGATGATTACTTGTGTGACTGGGATGCTACACAAGTGGAAGGAGACATCGGTGTTGGTGACACCTCTTTGGAAGCCACAGATCTGGTATCCAGTACTCCTGGAAATGTCTGCAGGGTTACAAATCCTATTACCAATTTTTCAGGACATTCATCTGAGTCCAATGGGAGAGAGACAAGTTGGTTATGTCAGGGCAGTTGAGACTGGTGGCATGGATATTTTCAGCGATGTCTGGAGGTGCCTGGAGTTTCACAGGATGCTTTGAATCTTATTAGGGACTCCTGTGAACCTAGAACTAGGAAGAAGTATAGATTTGCATGGCAAAAATGGGTTTGCTGGTGCGTGGAGAGGGAATTTGATCCCATTTCAGTGGATGTAGTGGAAGTAGTAAATTATTTGATGGAATTGTTTGGAAGGGGTTTTTCATAAAGAACGAAAAAATGTGTACAGGTCAGCTATTGCTGCAGGGCATGTCTTGCATAATGGGAGTACAATTGGTCAGGATGTGCTGGTGAGAAGGTTGTTGAGGAGTTTAAGGAATTCCAGACCTTCCGTGCCTCAGTACAATTCAGTTTGGGATGTGACTAAGGTCTTAGATTACTTAAAAGGTTTGGAGGCATATGAGACTTTAAGTTTGAAGGTGGTTCCAGAAGTTGACAGTTTTGTTGTGTCTAGTCTCTTTTAGGAGGGTTTCGGATGTTAGGGCTTTGGACGTTACAAGTAGGATTTTTTCACCAGAGGGAGTATGTTTTCATTTAAACAAAAGAACAAAGTCAAATTTTAGGTCAATTTTTTATCCAGTTTTGACGAGCATGAAAACGTGTGTGTGTGGTACGTGGAGTAGAGTAGTATGAGAGGAGGACAGCTCAGTTAAGCGCTGATTTGAAAAAACAGTTGCTTATTTCTTTTAAATGTCAACTTAAAGCAGTTTTTTCACCTACTCCTGCTCATTGGGTGAAAGAGGTGTTGAAGTTCTGGTGTAGATGTTAGCGTGTTTGGGGCGCTTTCTGTGAGAGGTGCATCAGCGTCTAAACTTTTATGCTCGGAGGTGCAATACATGACATTTTACTGTGTGCTGATTGGTCAAATTATGCTGTTTTCACGAGGTTTTATTTTAAACGTGTCGAATATGCAACTAATTGTTTGTTGCGGTAGCTTGAAACTTGCAATAACATCTGCCTCCGGTCTTGCCATAAAAAGGTAGATTTTCCTCTGCTCTCATGGACAGAAAATCTAGATTTTATTAAAGACACAGAGGCTAATATTATTGCAGTCTCCTATAATGCCACCACAATTCAACAGCCCCTAAAGATCATGAGATCCAGGAATGGACAAAGCCCACTGTCTTTTGTGTGCCTTAGGAAGCAATGTGCATAACAGGTTAGCCCCTTCTCTTTTTCCAATACCAATTTTCCTGCTTCGAAGTCCTGCCACTTCCTGTTGCAGTATGGCCAAGTGATCCATACTGGTGGTGGATGGATGGGCTGATACAGCACATGGGGCCTATAGGAAGGGAAGGGCATAACCCCTTTCCACGATTTGACAGACCCTCTGGTCTGAATTAATGGCCTTCCAGGCCAGTAGAAGGGCAATCGCTCTTCCCCCCACATGAGCCAGGGGCAGATTAGGAAGAGAAATAGAACTGCTTTCCAGTGTGGGTGGGAGAGGAAGAGGATTAGGATTGTTGATGAGAACCGCATACTCGGCTTTTACTCCTTCGTTTTATGCTCTATTTGGTTTACTGGTGGGTCAGAAGAAGGTTTCTCCCATGCTGCCAGAACAGGGTCAATCAACGCCTCATTAGAAGGCACTTTAGGGCTTCAGAGGTTTGGGTGAGAAGGAAGTAGGACCACTGTTAATACATTAGTTTTGACATCATCTGCAGGAAGGCACAAGTCAAGAACGTCAGCCTCTGTCTGAATGATAGATGTACTGGGACATCAGTGGAAAACTGCTTTTATTCACACAAACTGAGCTCAGTGACACTTGCCTGCCCTGGGACTGTTGGTTGAAGAAGTTCCCACAGTCCTACATTGTCAGATAGTTCCGTTGGCCCCATAAGCAATATGCACGACCACTAGAATTATGTGATTTTTGCAGTTACACGCGTTACGCACAATTGCAGAATTTGCCACACAATCCATTATCTGTGGATAAACTGCAAATTTAGCAGAACAACGTGTTTCTTGCTTAAATGGATCAAAAGTTACTAAAAATCCAGCAACACACGATGCCGTGCAGTTCAAGGCCCTTTCCAAAGGTTGACTGGTCAATTTTCTATCACTTATTTCTGTATTTGGGTGTTAAAGTGGTACTAATAAGGTGAAAAGTTTGCGCAGAAAGAGTTAACAGGTAAAAATGCCAAAATAATGAGTTAATATGTACACAAAATGTGCAACATTATGCGGCATAATTTGCCTTTTCTTGGTGCATAATTTATTCAACTCCGCAGCATAATTTGCTTGCTTCATGATGCATAATTCCAGTGGCCCTGACAATATGCAAGGTGCAGAATTGATGTAAAAGTGAAACTAATAAACATTAACTAAAAAACCCAAGTAAACTGTGAATCGTGAACTAGGTCTGCTGTTTGAGACGTGAGCTGGTAAATTGTAGGAAACCTGAGTGGTAGCTCTGCTGTGTGATGTCCTTGCCTACAAGGTTTGTGTCTCCGGTCAGTTAGCTTTTCTGTTTAAATCCACATTTTGTTTGTCTCTATGGTCTAAGTTGTCTTCGTAAGGTCTGAGCCTGGAAGTTGGGTGTACCAATATTTGACCATTAGTTGAAACCTTTCTGGACAGAGGAGAATCCCTTTAAAGTTTGCGCCAACAAAACTGTTCCTTATCAGAACCTCCTCGTTCATTAATCCTGGATTAGCCCCGGAACTGCAAGCGCAGCTGCACCCTGAAGCACTTCAGTACTAACGACTTTGCTCCACGATTGGACCCAAAACTAATCTGCAAGAACACCCTTCCAGCACTTCCCTCTCAGGAGCATCAAACAGAAGTTAAAACCCTGGAGGTGAGGAATCTCTGGGAGGGGGGGGGGGGGGGGGGGGGACCAATAGGGAGTTTCTCTCTTCTCTCCGCCTTGTGTCAGAGTTCGCTGTCTCAGCATCTTTGCCAAAGTACGTGTTCGTTGAGGCAGGGGGCAGCGGCTGGCATCCTGGTCGCTGGCGGCACACTGCCTCAGTGGGGTATATTCGAGAACGGAGAGGTTTCAATTGTCGTCGCAGCCCAACTTACATGTTTGCGCTCTGGAGATATCTTTTAGATTGACAACAGTGTCCATTGTGGTAAATAAAACGTTCATATGAAACCAAATGAAACATTTTTCCATCATTTCCATTTAATTCACTTTCTTATGGTTCTTTTCTGATGACTGACAAAAGCTCTAAGTACATCAAGTGGGGATGTTTAAACTATCAAGTGAAAGTTGCCCCCTCTTTCAACGCTTGAATATGGCATCAACAGCTAAAAGGTGACTAACTCTTGCCAGTCCCAGGTGCAATGTTCACCACAGGTGGAGAATTTTTATAACATTTGATATGATTGTGCTAGAAACATTTTTGGTTGCAGTCTGCATGTACCTAACAGATGATGGGCAGTGGTAAGTTCATATCTATATGTAAAAGAAGCAGCTATGGAGACAGATTTGTCACGGTGGCCTTGGTCATTGCGGAGTCTTTTGTGTACAATCTTTCTCCTTCTCCTCTACTGCTCTCTCTTTCAGACCCCTGCATACATCTCTTACTAACCCTAGCACTTTGTTAAATATGCCCCACAGGGCAGCTTTACTTGATGACATACAAACACCGCACCACCCAGTGATAGGAACTGTCCAGTAAGGTCCTGTTTTAGAAAACAAAGATGGCAGCATCTGAGCTGGGTCCTCCCATAAGCTACTCTTCCATGTTTAGTCCTGTTGTGTCCTTCAATCTACAGAATACTCCGGGTCTGCTGCCTACTCGCATCTGTAACACCAGTAACTTACCTCAGATAAACAAGAAGCGGGGGAATGTGCAGGATTCTATTCATATATCTGTGTTCACATTCCCTCCATCTTCCGCGCCCACCTCTGCACACTGCATGTTCTCTGCTCAGGGGCAACAGACATGGGTAGACTGAGAGCACTTCCTGAACCTCAGCTAAATATACACGCTGATTGGCTGTAGCAGCCAACTCTCCAGGGTCACTTCCAGGGTTCCGCCTTCCATGACCTCCTCCTCAAGAGCAGTGAGGTTTGTTGCAGCAGAAAGCCTCTGGCCCTTCCCCATCAGAAGACTAGAGCTGCAGGTCAGAGAAAAGTAGTATTAGCCAGAACACCAGGCACTGAGCCTCAGAGCAACACCCCTCCCTGAGCTTTTTATACAAGCACGGGTCTGGAGTGAAAACCACATCTCTGGGACTGCAGCCCCAGGACTCTACAACAAACCAACGAAACCACAGGAAAATGACACGGCAAGTCACACAAGAATTCATCAACAGCGGTCATGGAGCAGCGAATACAAAAGCAGAACAAGAGATATTGCAAGGAAGACGAGAGTTCAGTGCCATGAGCAGTCTGCTGACCACAGGTGGAAAGGACATCATTTGTTAGACATCATAGGTCATGGACCAGAGCTTCATTAAGCAGTTGTACAACCTATTACAGCTGTAACACAGGCCCCTGTGGTGGCCGCAAAGCCAGGGTAACGCAATGTCTTCAAGGGGCCCCCAACCCTACAGAGAGCCCCTATTCATCCCAATGTATATCTGTGAGTCATGGCCCCTTACCACATTCTAAAGGGGGCCCCATCATTCTGCGTTGCGCCACCAGAACCTCTTTGAGTTGAGGAGAGTAGTAACAGGGTAATCAGCAGTGTGTACCTATGCATGCACCTGCCTTATATAGAATCTCCTACCATAATATTAAAGATTAAATATCCATCCTCACTTAGGTCAACTCCACTTCATGAACTACCAACAGGTCATCAAAGCCACAGACGTGGCGTTAGGAGCAGCAAACCTGCCAGTGCCTGCGGATGCCTCCCCGGGCTGTATGTTGGCTATTTTGAAGTCCGTAGACGCGCAGGCGGACATTCATACTTACTTGATACTTAAACAACACTATACAATGGTACCCTAGCTGCAACGAAACGAGAGTGCTCTAGAAGAGTCAAGACTAGTACAGCTAGGGAGAGGGGTGAGGGACAGAAGAGGGCAGGGGGAGAGAATACCCAGGGCCTGGAGCGGTGGGGGAGGAGTGGGGAGGTAGAAAGGAGTGCCACCAGGTGAAACGCGAGGAGAAAGGTGGAGTAAAGGCAACCACAGGTGGGAGAAAGAAGGAAACACAGTGTAAGAAAGTAAAGCAAGATGAATGACGGCGAGGTGCACAGGAAGGGAGACAGAAGCAGCGGGAGACCAAATATAATCCTTGTATGTCATTTCTAGGGGGGCATGCCACAGCCCCCCAAAAATATACTCCTGAGTACGAGCCTCACTTGAGCAGAAGGTGGTAAAGTCACGATTGAACAGATGAAAGATGTTCATTTTTAAAATATTTCCATATGGAACTGCTGAATGAATGATTTAAAAAGCAGCTGACAGGGTTCTGATGGAAGAACTGTTGTTTTTTATTAAAAATGATGAAGGAAACAAAGGTACAACTGGTTCCATTCTACTGAGATATCCTGGTCAGTATCAAGACAATTTCCAATTTAGAAAGACCGACATGATCGGGTTAAACGTTTATTTTTCGGCATTTCCTGATACTGGAGTGGAATATGGAGGGAGGGCTTCACTGAAGACCCTGAAAAGTGTGGGCAGCATCCGCGCTCCCAGCAGTGTCCCTGATCGGGGGGACAGCTATAGTCCAGGGGCAGGCTGGGGGGAGGGGCAGCAGGAAGCCATATTCCTGCATTTACGGGCAGTGCTCAGCAGCACTCAAGTACAAAGGGGCAGCACCGGTCCTGCATCGCACTGATCTGAAACACACCCTTTGCCGGTTCCACCTTTAGGGGATGCTTGGAATGCAGAGGCGGATGTAGAACCTACACTGCTGTTCTAATGAGACCGCCCACCAGCTTAAAACAATGCAGAGAACAATGTGTGGTCAGCACTGGATACAAGTGCGCAGACTGCGCGCTGTGAATGTAGTGAGCGCCACTATACATGTTTACCCGGTGCTGCTGAGAGCTGCTCTCACTCTTGTGTCAGCGGCCGGATCCGCAGCGCCCCCGCATTCCCCCCTCCATCCTTGTGTAATGGACTGAAGAAGGGCCGCAGGGTGGGGGGGAAGGGGGCCCCGGAGAAGGTGAAGAGCAGAGACCGGTCATCCACATTGTACACGGAGAGCCTGCGCCCCTCATAGTCCAGGAAGAGACCCACAGCCCTGGGGGGCACACGGGGGATCAGGAGGGTGGCGGGGGAGGTGAGAGCTGTGTATTCACCATCTCTGAGCATCACTGTCCAGAATCCATTCTCAGGCGATAGTGTGATCTCCCCTTTCCTGCTCGCAGCCTCGTCACACACCCCCAGGCTCCAGCCCGTCTTGTCCCCCACCTCCACCTCCCAGTAATGCCTCCCGGAGCTCAGCCTCTCCCTCCCCAGGACATTGAGGTATTTAGTGAATCTCTGGGGCGTGTCGAGCAGATACCGAGGATGGTCTCCCATCCTCACGCTCCTTCCGTCCTCGGACAGGACGAGCCAGGGATTCGCGGTGTCCGGATCCAGGGTCACCGCAGCTGCAAGAGAGAGAGAAGCAGAGATGAGAGCTTAGAAACCACTCGTCCACAATAAACACATCACTCATACTCAGCCGGTCCCAGCAGCAGCAAGAGAGCTTCTTTCAACCCTAATGCCCCACCCTTGGATGACGTCATCCCCATGTTAGCAGCACCTCGTCTAATCGCAGTAATCATAATGGTGCAAAATAATCATCAGAAGGCACTTCATGTGCAGTATGGGTATTGTAGTCTGTAATGCTGTAAGTAGCAGCTTATTATAGCTCACCGGTTGTAATAGTTTTCAACTGAATCAAGAGGGGGCGGAAAGAGTCACCCCCTGAGCTGAGGGTGTTTGTGAACAGGAGCACAGAGTTACTGGCTTTCACAAAATGTTTAAAAATTGAATCAGAAAGCCATCTCTCAAATACGGCATGAACCCCTGAAGGGTTCTGTAGTCCCCATTTCATCCAAACATTTTTTCCTGTCGTCAGACCTCTCACGCCATCATAAACGTCATTGACTCCGGATCTACCAACTTACATAGGGCCACCAAGTGCCATCTTCTCACACACAGGCACACAGCCAAGAGCTTTATACACAGGAATCATAAAAATGTGCAGTCACCTTTGTTTGCCTATTAGGAAGAGTAGAGTGTGAAAGCTCCAGATAATCCTTCTGACGACATCTCCACCAGGGTTTCCCAGTGGTAGAGCGGGCGGTGGCTCTGTCGTCAGGAAAACCATCTCTTGACCTGTGAGTGATGCAGGGAGTGTGAAAGGCTACCCAGCAGTGCCTGGTAGATGCCCCATTACCCCTCATCCAGACAAAGGGACTGTAAACACTGGTCAGGAACGAGCCAAGGTATTTATACATTAAATGATGTGGAGTTTACAATCCTAGCTGGAGCGGTAGCCAAGCTGTATTTGGACAGGAAGCCTCGCTGAACGAGGTGAGACGAGTAACACACGCGCAAGTATACATTTGTTTGCAGGTTTAGTTAGAGATGATCAAGAGCCATCCACAGCTGAATTTTCTGAAATGAGCGAGAAGATGTTTAAATATAATTAATGGTATGATATGCAAGGAAATGTCAAAAATGAAACCTTGAAGAACACTTTGAGAGAGAAACATAGGCCAAAAAAAAGAGGCTCCACCTCATGCGCTGTGAGCGATTCATCCAAGAAGAGCAGAAAAGCTGAAGACAGTACTGTCTAGACCTTTAAAGTCTTTAAGTGTCCAAGTAGAGCCTTATGATGGACCATACCAAAGCCGCAGCAAGATCTAAGAGGACCAATATACACGAGCGACCATCGAAGTATACGGAAAGCATTGTCAACTTGCTGTAGCAGGAGTTTCATTCCTGTAATCGGGTCAGAAGTCAGAGGGTAACTCATCCAGCAGGTTCATTTCAAACAAGAAGTAACTTTGAAGGGTGGCCATGCAACCTTCCCGGGCTTCAGTATCAATTGAAGTCACAACACTGGACAAAAGTATTGAGGTACTCTGTGTCTACAGAAAGATTTTTCAATTAAGCTTTAGTCTGGAACAGCTCAGAGAGAGTCCAGATGTTTACTTATGTCTTTTACAAGTATCCCTCGAAAGGGATCAGCTGATGGTTTGAATTTGAGATGATGTTGGTGTTACCCCGTTCAAAGATGGGAAGATTCTGTGAAGCAGCAAAAGATGATGTTTGTGAGAAGGGATTGGAAGGGACACTTTTCTGGTGGAAAGATTGAGCACAATCTTTGATCTCCCCTCTGATTTGGTTAAAAGGACGAGTAGTGGTAGATTTTAATCAATTTGAGACTCGATGAAAGAGCATATATGATTTTTTATATGTTGACATATTTTTCGCAGTCCCAAAACAACAATGCAAAAGGATGGTGATATCCTTTGAGCAGAGAAAATGCGTCTCAATGTTTTTCATTTCCATTAAAGATACATGTCAGCCCAGCCAAGGCGTTTAGTCCAAAGGACTTCATGAGTATCTCCGTGCTTCCTTCAGCAGGACTGGTCGGTAATCAATCACTATTGGATGATGTATGTATGTATCTCACCCTCAGTGGGACCTTCACTATTTAGGACTCTGATTTAAAACATGGGAAGTTCTTCTACGCCTAAGTTGGCTGGGCTGACGTATCTTTAATGGAAATCAATAAGATTGGACTTGGAAAAGAATACTCGACTCCTTCGTACAATGGTGGATGCTATCGTAGATATTTGGAGAACATTCCATGAATAGGAGCCCAATGACATTTCATTTGTAATTGAATTTTCTCTACTCAAAGGATATCTGCATTCTGAGATGGTCTGCGCTCATTTTGCATGATTGTTTAGTGATTTTGTTAGTTAGTGCTTCTAAGCAGTGCAGTCACGCAGAGTTAAGCGCAAGAGCTTGCACTGAAGTATAAAAGAGGAAACTATACACTAGTGCGACCCTTAAAGGCCTACAGTGCTTATTCGTTGTTTATTCTTACATATTTTTCACAGTGTCAAATCTGATG
The DNA here is from genome assembly GCF_964204655.1 of Triturus cristatus. Lineage (NCBI taxonomy): Eukaryota > Metazoa > Chordata > Amphibia > Caudata > Salamandridae > Triturus > Triturus cristatus. The sequence continues at coordinate 87,976,503 of NC_140579.1, forward strand.
GGTGTTGTTTCCATATCCTTTCAGTAGCTCCAAGTGTTTTTCTTTCTTCAATCAAAGTCAACAGCGAAGAACTGTTTCGAAACTATCCTTTCAGTCTTTTTTCTTAAAGAGGGGCTAAAGCATTCTCTCAATGGAGTGCACAGTTAATGAATTTATATCTTCTTTTTTACAAACTTTGATTTAAAAAAAAAAAACAGTGCCATAAAGAATATTCCATTACATTTTTCACACAATAATACAATAACCGAAAAATAATAACACAGCTCTTAATTCATCACTCGTACATATCATAACTAGTGGGGTAACCAATACATCATACGCCTTGAGCAGGGTCACAAGGGATCATTAATGCGATCTGTGAACAGGAATATAAGTAACCTAGGACCCATTTCACCCTGATAAGACCTGAGCTGAAGTGCCTTGCAACATAAGCAACCAGCATAAAATGAAAGAAGATTTTTCAACTTCATTTCGATAGTTCATGCCTTTAAGCCAGTCCGGATACTCAAGGTCTGTGGAACGAAGCCAGCCCATACCTCTACATCTACGTACGTATCTACCACACCTCCTGCGACTGGTAGTGGCTGGATTAATTCAAGCATACCATCCATCACCTTGCTGTTTTTGCAGCCGATGCCCTAAGTGTGAAGGGTATGCCCAGACATGGGTTCTGCACTCACTGCTCAACTGGAATCAATCTATACCTGGCTGATGATCCCTTTAGAAGGGCGCAACCAGTCCTAGGTTACTTTTATTCCAGCTCAGGGAGGACCTGGCTTGGCTCTTCGGGCTGTACTGTTTTCATTGGAGCAGGGTCAAGGCTGATTTGCATATGACTGGGTCCACACTAACGTGGCATTGTGGGAGAAAAACGATGGACTGGGATGCGGTCAAGCGATTTCCAGTGGCTGAGATTAATTCAAGTATTCCATCCATCACCTTATGTTTGTTGTTACAAAGAGAAGGACGTGACATGTCCGGGAGATGGAAATAGCATGTCAGCAGGCACACAACCAGCTCCATGGAGTAGGGTATGACTTGTTTACCTACGGTGCAGGACCAGGAGGAGTTCTGGATGACAGAAAGGCCTCCTTTCTTCTTATGTGCATGGTCCACACAGTGGACGCTTTAGCCTGAGAGAAGGACACTGAGAATGTGGGGGTGAACCATGTTATTGTGATGACGATTGTGTGGGTTGGTGGATCGGGATGTTGTTAAACCTCAATTAAATGAGGCAATGTTTCCCAAGATAAGGTACAAATCAGCATCTCAAAAATACAGTCAATTAGGAAAACACAGACTCAATAAGTGAGTTCAAGGGCAGAATGAAGAATTCAGAGAATTTATTAAAAACATTCAGAGGGTGCAATACAGAATAACGAGAATGTAGGTGCATTAGATAATTGCCACAAATGCCAACAGGACAGAAAAGTGACAAAATTAACAGAAAAACCCAAGTCCCAAATGAGCAGCAAAATCAATAAGGAAAGGGGCAGCCTCCCTAGCAGAACCCGAAATATTCAGACTCACCCACAAATGTGAGGGTTTGCATAGGAAATCTTCCCATAGGACTGCATTGACAGTGCAGATTCATCATGGTGTGAGCAAAATAATATTATTTCAGCAAATAAAAACACAGAAATATTAAGCGTCGTACGGTGGTAAGGCTGTGTGCATTAACCCACTATTCAATATTAGTTCAGCCCCCTCTGACCTAGTGTCATCCAAAGATGTTGGAACAAACTAGTTACAAAAACAGGAGTGAACCATTATGAATGTATACAATACTGCATGCAAGCCAAAGGACCGTGAGAAAGATACAATACTGACCCCATGTGTTGGGACGGGAAAGTCCTCTGCATGGTAATGGACCTGTATCCCTGACCCGAGTGCCCAACTGTACTGCTGTCTGGATGCCTAATGCTGATATTTGTTGCCAAAAGCAAACATGGATCTTGTGTGTGCACCACATAGACCTGTGTCACGGACTGTGGTCTTGTTGGACTGGGAGGCGAGCCTAAAGCAGTACATTCATAGTGGTGGAAGGCTACGGCCTTTATCAGGAGTTAAGCGGCACGTGGGCGGTGGTGGCAGCATACCGTCTAGTGATCAGTAGGAGTGAACAGGTTCTTATTACCCTGTGTCACTGGAGTGAGGCCTACAGGCTCACTCACCTCTGATCACTGGCCTACGCCTGGTAGATGCAGAATGCTGCACAATGCAGGAGTGGTGACGCTGACTGGATGTATTTGTACCTGGTAAGGGACAGGGATAGAGCACTGGTGTTCAGTGCATGCATGGTGAGTGTGTGTACTGGGTGAATGTATGCCGGAGAGGAATACATCACATGATAGATGTGCTGTGCAGTGCGTGTGCAGTGAAAGTATGTGCTGGGTGTATGTGAGCTTGCGAGAAATAAAATACATGACGGGTGAAATATTGTGCAGTGCATGCATGGGGAATGTGGGTGCTGTCAGTGTGTGTTTGCAAGTAACACATCAAGGCACAACACAGAAAGGCTACAGTACTGAGCAGTGCACACAGAATGAAGGTGTGAGATGAATGTGTGTGCGTGTCTGTGATGGCACAATGCATGGAAGTAACAGTACTTAATAGTGTATAAGCTAGGCCTATACACTGCGTGCAAGCGTGCCTGTAACTTAACATTACATGAAGGATCCTGGGTTTCATACTGGGAAGCCCAAGCCTGCCAGGTGAAGGAATCCCCTGGACAGATTTGTTTATTGCTGCGTTCCTGTGAGGTGGGTGGGACACACTGGGGAAGGGAGAGATACAGTCCCTGCACATATGTCAAGAAGGAAATGGGGCTTAAAGGAACCATAAAGAGAAGGGCTGGGAGCCCAGGATTAACCTTTTGATGCACCTATCCCTGTGGCTGACATCCAGGTGTGAACTCTAGTCACTCCCATGGCCTGTGTTGTGCGACTATCCCTTCAGGGCCTCTGCTGTTATAAGCAGCCTTTTAAGAGGAAGAAGAGAGATAAAAGTGTATACTCCAAAAGAAGCAGAACTCCAGCACAAAACTTCAAAGACCCAGACCCTAAATCGCATATGGTGTCTGGAAATAGATTATAATGGGGATTTGAGACCCCAAAACGTTCATCTGCCAGACGGGCTGCGTGAGGAGGGGAAGCTCTGCAAGACTTTGTCTGTGACCAGGACTGGGGCCCAGGCCTGCTAGTCTCCCTAAAGGGTGAGGGGACATGACCGAGGGAAACCGATACTCGCAACACGGAGTGTTTGGATGCGCATTCAGACATCAGCAGCAACATTCGCCACTTTGGTTCTTGCGATTGAAATAGCATCTTTGGTTGGCCATGTGGAATTTGAAATTGTGAATGGTGGTTTCTTGTGGCATGTTATTATAGTGAACAAGGAACAACTGCACAGTGTCAATGAGTTCTTGCACCATATTCCAGTCGCTCCAGTTCCAGCCGTTGGATGGTTTCTTTACTTTATATTTGAAAAGCCCTGGGGAAGTCTAGTAGACAAAACACGTGTTGGCTATTTGCTCAGACTGGACATAAAACAACCTGTTTGTTCATATTTCAATGACTGATTTTCTAATCAATTGCACACATATTAAAGACTTTCATAAGTTCAATGTATTTCTGATATTTGGGCTGCATCTAATAGAGCTGCACATTGTCCAACCCCATTCTTGCCATGTATTGAAGAAAATAAATGTCTTTGTGGTATTTTAAAATTGTGCTGTGTATGTGTAATTAATGTGAAATATTTTTAAGATATATTGTAATAAATCTGAATATCATTGTAATTTTATGTGGCATTGAATTTATATGATTTGATTTGATTTGATTTGAAGAAAAGTTATATTGCGCAAAACAATAACCCGCAGGTATCAAGGCGCCTATCAAAGAGGTAAAAATATCAATATATCACCTTACGCATAGGCTTGCAGGAAGAGGCAGGTTTTAAGGGCACCTCGGAATCTCTGTAAGGAGGGCAATGACCTGAGATCCAAAGATAAATCATTCCACCATTTAGGAGCCAGAGTAGAGAAAGCCCTACCACCCCATTTGGCTTTTCTTATACGGGGGACTGTGAGAAGCAATTTCCTGGAGGAACGCAAGTCCCTTCCAGGAGTGTAGTGAGAGATGATAGAACCAACTCCCATATCATTATTCCTTGCAATGGCTCTGTAAGTCATACACAAGACTTTAAACCGTATCCGGTATTCAACCGGTAGCCAATGCAATGTTCTCCTTGCCAAAGTGGCCGAGGAGCGTCTATGAACATCCAGAACAAATCTGGCGGCAGCATTCTGGACTACCTGCAAGCGCTGCAGCAGGCCTCTGTTCAGCCCTGCATACAGCGCATTACAGTAGTCCAGTCGTGAACCGATAAGGGCGACCACTACTTGCTTTCTGGACTGAAGGGAGAGATACTTCCTAATTCTTCGTAGGGTATAAATTAAGCCCCAACAGGTAGAAATGGTTCTACTGACCTGTCCGCCCATGCTACGGGCAGGATCTATCATCACCCCCAGATTTCTGGCAGATATCGTGGGGGAAGGGCATAGTCCCAACGAATCAGGCCACCAGCTGGCTGACCAAGTATCCTGATTCCCTCCAAACACCATCACCTCAGTCTTCTCCCCATTCAGCTTAAGCGAATTTTGAACCATCCACTGACCAACTGCCTCCATACAAGATCTAAAATTGGAGGCAGTTGGTACGTCTGAATGGGAGAGAGAGACGAGGATCTGGGTATCATCTGCATAAGAGATTACCTCCATCCCGAAAGATCTAATTAACCTGGCCAGTGGGGTCACATAGATGTTAAATAGGGTCGGACTAAGAGCCGACCCCTGCGGGACCCCACACAGCACCGATCGGGATAGAGATAAGAACTCTCCCAGCTTGACTCTTTGTTCCCTTCCATTTAGGAAGGAGGTCATCAGATCCAAGGCTGCGTCCTTGACCCCCACCTCCCTCAAACGATGTATAAGTATTGAGGGGGAGAGGGTGTCAAAGGCCGCAGTTAGATCCAACAGGTCCAGGAGGGTGGTCTGGCCCCCATCCACTCTAGTGCGGATTTTATCAAGCACAATGGTGAGGGCCGACTCAGTGCTGTGTTCCCTCCTGAATCCGTGCTGGGAGAAGTCTAAGCAGCCCAAGCCTTCCACAAAGGCAGCGAGATGCTTGTTAAGATGTGCCTCAAGCATCTTCGCAGGGGCTGGGAGCAGGGAGATCGGACTGAAGTTTTTTAGGACCTCCGGATCAAGGGAAGCTTTCTTTAGCAGAGGTTTGACTACTGCACTCTTCCACTCCAAGGGGAAGATGCCCTCTCGCATACACCGATTCATAATTTCTAGTAAAGGTGGTAAGAGAGATTCCCTACACTGCTTAATGATCTTCAGAGGGCAGATGTCTAATGGGGAGCCAGAGTTGGTTTTGTCGAGCAGAATCTCCAGATCTTGTAGGGCCAGCGAGGGAAAGGAGTCGAAAGTACTCAGAGGGGAGACGCCAGATGTAGTGTTGTCCCCCTCAGCCAATCCAGAGGGCCCACTGATCGAAGCTTTTTGTAACTCAAGAGCTAGATGGATATCTTGTATTTTTGTATGAAAAAAGGAAGCAATTTTATCGCACAGATCTTGCGAGGGAATAACTGGATCAGATGTTTGAAGGTTGACCAGAGAGTCAACAATTCTGAAAAGCTCCTTTGGCGAGGAAAGGGAAGTTGTTATGGCCACGAAATAGTTTTGTATGGCCTCCACTATCTCAGCCTTATATTTCCTGACCAGGAACCTATGAGCTTCCTTATTCTTAAGATCCCAGCTAGCATGCCAAAGCCTCTCCATCCTCCTAACTTCTTGTCTAAGAAGTCTAAGGGAGTCTGAGTACCATGGGGCAGAGGGTCTCTTCCTGGCTCGACGACGAGTCTGTAGTGGGGCCAGTTCGTTCAAGGCCTCCGTAATAACTCGTCCAAAATGCCCAACCGCAGTCTGAACACTATCCAGGTCCGCGGTGGAGAGACTACCAGCCCAGGGAATAAAGGAGTCAGGCCTGATGTTTCTGAGGTTTCTGCTAGTCCCCATGGTGTGTTTCCCTGCTTTACTACCCTCATTCTGAGGGCATTCCAGCAGGAACGGGACCGCAAGATGATCAGACCAGGACAGATGTACCGGATCCTTAACGATCAGACGAGGGTCATTGGAGAAAATACCATCTAGAATATGGCCTGCATGATGGGTAGCCCCGCGGACTCGATGCGTGAGTCCACACGACGCCAGGGCATCAATGAGACAGGAAGTATCTGTTAAATCATACCTTTCTAAGTGGTAGTTAAAGTCCCCAAGAATGGAAAAATTTTCTCGACCAAAGTAAGGCTCCAAATAGTGCAGGAGATTACACAAAAAGTTGGCCCTGGGGCCAGGAGGTCGGTACAGTAATATTCCGTTGAAAAGGGGGTAGCGCCCTTCCTTTATCCCAAAGAAAAAAGCCTGAACACCATCCAGAAGATCCGGTACAGGCACAGTGTGACATTGCAGGTGATCCTAATAAAGAATGGCTATCCCCCCTCCCGTTCGTCCCTGTCTATCTAATCTAGCCAGGCAATATCCTTCCGGGACCGCTTCAATCAGGTCGGGGCCAGATGAATCTTTAGCCCAGGTTTCAGTAATAAATACTAATGCCGGCTTTCTATCCAAAACCATCTCTCTGAACATTATTTTATTCTTGACCAAAGAGCGACTATTGATCAGTATGCCATCTACTCCCACTGTCCTAGGGCCATTAACGACAGGGGGATTACAAGGGGGGCGACAGGGGAAGGTGGCGAGTTTGCCCAATGAACACGTATACTGACAATCGCAAGGTAAAGGGCAAAGACAACAATATATGGAATAGTAGAAATAAAGCGCTTCCTTTTATTATAAAAATAAGTATTTGCCTGGACATTGATTTTTTGACACTGCTGTGCACTCTGAGTTAGGATTCGTGTTCACAGACGTATATTCACTGACCTTGGACTGCTCAACCATACCTACTACTGAGTCCAGTGCAGAAAGGGTATTTTACCAGTTGCTCAGGATCCATAGTAGGTCGGGCTCCAGGACATCAGGAGTAAAAAGCCTAAAACATCACGGTTGGGCCCAGTAACCCCTGCACGCCCGGTTGCCGTCTGAAAGGACATCTGACTCCATGTTAGAGAACTTCCTTTTCAAAATAAACAAACATGACTTTCCTGGACTGTGTGCAGCAGTGAATAATGAGCAGTGAATGTGATATTAATTTTGAACAAGATGGCATCAAGCCCTATTTGAGGCATAGTTAGCCAGAGCAAAGAAAATGCACTTTAACAAGTTATATCTATATCGCTTCAAAGGCAATAACATAATGCCAGCATATAAATGCAAATTCAAGTTTAAAACCACATTCTGCATGTTCTTAATTATGCACACAAAAAATATAAGCAAAAGATACTATTGATGGACGGAATGCTGGACAATGCCCACATTCACCCTCAGTCACAAGGATCTGGGTTAAATCCATCATTATTTTGCTCATCACAATACCCCAGTCTGGACCCAGCCATATGCAAATCAGTCTTAACCCTGTTCCTTGTGGGAATAGTCCAGCCCAAACTGCCATGTAAGGTCCTCCCTGGACCAGAAACAAGCATCCTGGCATCCTGGCATCACCCTTCATCAGTCAGGCTGGCTTGAATCCAGTGGTGTAGTGAGCACGGGACCCACGTCTGGGCATACCCTTCTCACTTAGGGCGACATATGCACAAGAAACAATTGATGGACGGAATGCTGACAATGCAAACATTCTCCCCCAGTCAATAGATCTGGGTTAAATCCATTGTTCTTTTTCCCACTACGCCACCCTAGTTTGGACCCAGCCATTTGCAAATAAGTCTTGACCCTGTTCCTTTTCTTTTTTTTTTTTTTTTTTATAATTTTTTATTGAAGTTCTTGTATCATAATTTCAATACATGAATTGGCAACCAAAAATAAAGATACAGAGTAAGGAAAATTATTTACAGAATACAAAAGTCCAACATTACACAAAGTAAGAACTTCAAATTTTGTCAAACTTCCTCGTCCCACCAATTCGCTGTGCATATCGCAGTTCACTCTTTCTAACATTCCTCATTTTTTGAAGCCAGACATTAAACACAGGAACTTGAATTGACTTCCAGTTCTGGAGCACCAGAGACCTTGCCACTGCCATTGCAATAAATAATAGTTTAACCATCTGTTCTATCAAACCGAGATCAGAGTCATATCCATACAGTACTAATTTAACGTTATAAGTAATCTGGATCCCACAATTTTAAAACAGTGAGCTATAATGTGAGACCAGTTAGCAGGAGTATATTGCTGACATCTGAAACAGGTGGCACTAGTATTGACGTACATTTTAGTGATGGCGGCAGGAGTGCGATACAGGAGCCATTTACTGAAAAATAGCATTCTTCTCCAGTTAGATCCTCGAAGAACACTAAAATTCAGCTTATTTATGGTTTTCCAAGTATTAATAGTGAGTACGTGATTCTCCTGTTCTTGCCATTTTTTAATGGCTTTCTGACTCAGATCTACCTCAATATGTTGGGCTAAGCAACGTTTCCATACCCCTGGCTTCCTTATCCGAGGAGTCAAAAACAAATCGTCCCATAACTGACTAGAGGAACCAATAAGTCTTGGCTCCACTTGTTCCAGCATTTTAAAGATCGAAACATAGGAACCTAGTAGCATAAAATTCCGCGAGATTAATAGCTGCATCTCTCCTGGTAACAACCATGCCCCCTCCCTTAAAAAATCTGAAAGAGTATAAAACCCAACTCGTTCCCATTGCAATACAGTATCCACTCCAATTTTCATTCCCATAAAAATGAGAGCATTCCTTAAGGGAGTTCTGATATTAAACTGGGGGAGAGAATATCTTTTAAGGAAGACGTCACGACGCTTAAAAAACCAGAGCATCATCTTGTATCGACTAAGTTTCGGTGATTTAGGAATATGCAACGGAAATGGGGTCTGAGCTTCATGACAAATTCGGTCAAAAAAGAAATTAATAAAGACATTTGGACTCTGCATTCCAGATTTAAACCGCTCTAAATATTGGGCAAAATATGCGCTATAATAATCTCTGACATTAGGTACGGATAAACCTCCCAATTCAGTTTCCAAATAAAGAGTCCCCATTGCTATCCTGGGACTTTTTTTTGCCCATATAAACCCTGAAAATAACGATTCTACTTTTGAAAAAAAGCCACTGGGCAAAAAGCAAGGAATGGCAGAAAATAAAAAATTGAAGAGCGGGAGAATAGACATTTTTATAAGTGCCACCCGCCCCAAAATGGAGAATGGCAACAAATCCCATTTGATAAACAAAGATTGAACCTTACGTAGAAGAGGATCAAAGTTCAGCATAGCTAAATCGGAAACCAGAGTGGAAAACATAACTCCCAGATACCTCTTCGATCTTAAATTAGTGCAGCCAAGTAAATCAGCATGTAAATCCACCTCACCCCCACCACAAACTAATATTTCCGTTTTTTAAAAAAAATTAATTCGGTAGCCTCCCAAAGCTTCAAATTCTTCAAAAAGCTGTAGAGCAGCAGTTTGAGATTGAATATCAGTCTTAATCCACAACATGATATCATCGGCATACAATTTAATTTTTGCCATAGAAGGGATCGGAGGAGGAATATTCACAGATTCACGAATTGCTGTGGCTAACGGTTCAATGAAAAAAGCAAAAAGAATAGGGGACAAGGGGCAACCCTGCCTGGTGCCCCGTTGGACCGATACTGTACCCACCATAACAGAATTAATAATTATATTAGCTTTAGCACCCGTGTACAAATTCTGAATTAAACTAATAACTTGTGGAGGAAGTGGTTTAAAATAGCAAATAAAGTTATCCATACCACCAGATCAAAGGCTTTCTCCGCGTCTAATAATAAGATTAAAGCAGAGATTTTTTTTGTCTGAAAATAATCTAAAGCCTCAGTAAGAAAATGTGTGTTGGTAGCTAATTGCCGTCCTGCCACAAAACCATTCTGATCTAGATGAATAAGATCCTTTGCAATGAAATTAAAAAGAAATGGATAATAATTTAGTAAGGATCTTATAAACAGTGTTCAGTAATGTTATAGGCCTATATGAGTTAGGGTCTTTAGGATCTTTACCTTTTTTCAGAAAGCTAACAACTGTCCCCTCCCCAAAAGAGTCTGGAACTTGCCCGCCCACTAGCATATAATTAACTAATTGTAATAGTAAATCAGAAAAGGCGCTAAAGAAAACCTTGAAAAATTCAGCTGGGAGGCCATCCGGGCCGCAAGCCTTGCCAATTGGTAAGTTCTTAACCACTGATTCTAGTTCTGACTTAGAAAATAAACGCATCATTGCACTACTATCTGCCTGAGATAGAGAGGGCATATCATAATCTAGCGAAAAAATTTGAGAGCCTAGAATGATCTATCTCTTGATGTTGGCTGTATATCTGTTTATAATGGGACAACATTATAGTGCCAATAACATCAGACTGTGATGTTTCTATCTGAGTAGCAGGACACTTCAGAGTACGGATCCGATTTGCGGCGGCTTGCTCTTTTACCTGCCACGCGAGGAGTTTACCAGAGAAATTACTCTCCTCATAAATCCTCTGAGATTGTGTCAGAAATTGCTGTTCACTTTGTGTAGAAAAAAGCGTACTGAGTTCACGTTTGGCCTCATTTAATTTATTTTGCACGACACTAGAAAAGTTGGATTGTCGAAGCAGAGTAAGCATACAATTTTTTTGATAGAGTACAGTACTATCTTGTTTAATAGTGCGCCATTCGTCTGCGTCTTTACCGATTATGATGCCACGAATAAAGGCTTTTAATGAGTCCCAAATAACGTGAAGCGGAGCCGTATCCGAATTACGAGCAATAAACACAGCAATCTCTAATTTAAAAAAAAGACACCCAGTTACTATCTTGTAGATATACCTTTTTAAATATCCATCTCTTAGGGGGCCTAATTTCTTCCCCTACTTCGAATTCGATTACCAACATTGCGTGGTCTGAGAAGCCATTATGCAAACATTTTTGATAAGAAAATTTTAATAACCTAGAGGCCAAAAAAAAAAATCTATCCAAGAAGAGGATCTATGTCTTCCCGACCAACAAGTAAATTCTTTTTTTTGTGGGAATTTTAATCGCCATGGGTCACAAAGATCCAATAAGGTTATATTCTTCATAATAGACCTTCTTGACTGTGGTTTAGATTGTTTCTTCAAGGCACCAGTGGAGTCTAATTTTATATCCACAAGAATATTGAAATCCCTGCCTATAACTATATCCCCCCTAACCATCAGCAATGATTGGAATAACTCCTCATAGTTGGGGCACGATCTTCCACTGGGGCATAAAAACTAACAAAAGTAATTGGCCTATTGCTGTCTTTTATTACACACGTGGCCCAACACCACCGCCCTGCCCCCCCATCTTCAAACTGGATAATTTCTGCGTCTAAGTTTCGATCTACAAAAAGCGAGACCCCCCTTTGAGATTCTTGAGCGCAAGAAAACCCACGATATGAGGACCAAGTTTTAAACATGGAAAAATAATTAATTTTATCCGCGGGAATATGAGTTTCTTGCAACATCACAACTGCTGGGCGCTCTGTTTTAATCCATAGCTCGATGGCTCGCATTTTTTTCTTATTATTCAGCCCATTAACATTAAAGGAAATCACTCTAAGCCCCCCAATAGACATATATTTGAATCATTGAAAAACAACTTCTTGCCAACATATTTTTCCATCACATCCAACAAGAACTCCAATTTTCCATTTCTCCCCCCCACCCACCCCATTCCCCCACCCAGGTGCTCTCCCCCTGCACCTAACCCCGTGGCCCTGTCCTTCACCTTCACCTCCCTCCCACGCTGGCCACATGGCACTAACCCCTCTCATAAAGGCGCCTTGATGTTGCGCCCCTGTTCCCATGAACCTCCAGTTCCTCACCTGCACCTCCCCCCAAACAATAATATCCAAAATTGCAGTAGCAAAAAAAGACAAGAAAAAAAAAGAAAAAGAAAGGGAAGAACCTCCAGTAACCATCAGACCAAATCAAATCAAATTCCAAAACCATCCCAACCCTACACCAACTGGTCAAGCATCTCACGTGCCTCGTCAACATCCGTAAACACATGAAATTTGCCCTTAATCAAAACTTTTAGCTTTGATTGCTGTGCAATCTATGCTTGAGCACCTTTGTCCTTAAATAACTGGAGAATCTTTACAAAGTCTTTTCTCCGTCTGGCAGCGGCAGCCGACATGTCGGAGAAAATCTGGCACTTAGTAGTAGGATTAGCATGGAATTGTCTTTGCTTGAAAGCCTGTGATAGGATTATTTCTTTAACGCGAACATCAGCAAAATTAACAATAATAGTCAGAGGAAACGGAGAATTAGGAGATGGGCGAGCAGGAACTCGATGCGCCCGCGTAATTGTTAAGTCTCCCTTAAGCTCAGGGACAACCTCTCGAGAAAAAAAAGAAGTAATCCATTGCATCATGTCAGAGCCCTCAATGTTCTCTGGTATGCCCACTATGCCAAGGTTTGACCTTCTGTTATAATTTTCTATCTCGTCCAGTTTAAATTCAAAAGCCTTCGAAAATTTGGATACACTGGCCATCTCTCTCTGCATAATGATCAAATTGTCCTCCACCCCCGAAATTCTAGTCTCAGATTCTTGAAGTCGATTTGGAAATGAAGCCATCGAGTCTTCAATTTTATCCAAACGCTTACTAATCACCTCCAATTCCATCTTTTGAAATTGCTTCATCTCTCTTATTTCTTGCAGAATCAAATTCAACATGTCCTTCACTGAAATCTGAAAATCCCCAGTAGTCTCAGTATCCATCCCCACAATCGGACTATGAGGCGTAATAGCACCAATGGAATCTAGTCTAGATTGCAGCAATACCGTAGAGACACCCGTAGAGGCAATCGTAGAAGTACTGGTAGGAAAGATAGAAAGTTTTTTATCACTGAGAGAAGTAGCTCTTATATTTAAAGGTGGAGGGGCTATTAACTCGACTAGATCGCCAGACGACATCGTTAATCCTAAATTCTCGGAATCTTTCAAAGGAGAAATAGTTATTGGAGGAATTGGAAGGGTTGGAGCCCCTGGTAAGGCTGCACGAATACCAGCTGCGTTAGCAGAGACCTGTGTTGCGCCCTTTCGTTCAAATAACGGAAATTGTTTAGAGACCTTAAGAGCACAGACTGTCGTAACCTCTTTAGACGCCAGTAAATCAAGTGAGGCCGCCGGATTCAAACACTGAGCTGTTTCAGGTAATTTAACTTCTGAGCCCAGTAAGGCCATGTCCATTCCCCCCACGGGTAACTCCAATACCTCCTGCCCCTCACTAATGACGGATTTTCCAAGATTCTGTTGATGAACCTGTATCGGGCTGCCACCCGGGAGATCGTCCTCGCCTTCCCCAGAGCTCTCCGAATTTTCAACAAAAGAGGTTTCTCTCTCCGCAACTGACCCAGCCCGCTTAGCCCTTTCTGAATTCTCTTTCAGTTGCTGGCGTCGTAGTATCGCCTTGGCCCTGGCCGTCAGTTGCTTGCCCATTATTAGAGGCAGTTACAGCGTTCCAAAAAAATAAAAAATAAATAAATAACAGGGTGATATCTTCTCATCTCTAAATCTCTGGACCTTCAATCCTCAGCCACAAATAGCAACGTTCCCCATAAGTCACAGTAAATGCCAAAAAAAAAACCCCGGTCGTCAGGAATGCTGAGACCGAAAGTCTAACCCACACAGTGGCTGCAACACAAGACTATAAGGCTGCAGCGGCCGGGCAGACAGCTCCACTCATAAACGGGCTAGAGCCTCGCACTGTCCGACTGTAATATGGTACCCGGGCAGGGTCAGTAATCTTCCAATCACTGCTACCAACAGCTGCTCCGCAATTCCAATTCCACTGTCCATCGCCAAGATTTCTGGGACATATAGTCCTGTCACTCTGCCTGCAGTACGGCCGGTGCCAAATATCCAAAGGCTGCGATGGCCTCCTTAATGCAATCCAATCTGTGTGAACAGGTATGCAGTGAAGAAAGGCACCAGCTACCGCAGCAGAATGGTAATTTATTGCTCACTAGGGTCGATGGCCTCACCCTACACTTTTCTCAGACTGCGGAACAGCTGCAACTCCGCCGAAATCTACGTACTCTGAGTGACACAACGGTTCTCTCAGCCAGGACAGTCCGCTATGTAATCGAAATGCCGGAATTGCCAGGAACCGCCGATAAATCCAGAAAAGATCCGCTCTTAATAATCAGCTCTCAGTCCTTTGAGCGCAAAGGCAGACTGCGGATGACCAAGCCAAGCCGCGATGCTGCAGTTTCAGCCCAGAGTCCGCCGATGAGCCTGGACCTTCAAAGTACCGCCAGAACGCGTCCTCTAGCTGCTGCCGCCATCAGCCACATGGAAGGAGAGGGAGGGGCAAGGGAACCAGGTGCAGGTGCTACGTGGAGGCGTGGAACTCCACCGTGAGCCAAGCCCTTGACCCTGTTCCTTGTGGGAACAGAGGCACTCCACAAAATGCTCCATCTGGTCTTATTACAACCCCTTTGGCACACCAAGCAGACAAATATTATTCCTTTCAGCTCTCCCTTCTGGATCTTCCATTCTGAAATGCACAGCTTTAAGTTCTTGAACGAGTGTCCGAACCCTTCTTTCCAAAGTGTGCAGGCCACCATGAGTAAAGCTCACCCTGTCCTACATTTCAGTGACTTTACCCGTCAGGGTTCAAATGCTTCTGCTTGAGGTCCAATTTAATTTAGAAAAAGTCCACTTCGTATGCTAGGGTGGCTTTAATATCCCTCATTACACCCAGAAAGAAACCTACTCAGTGAATGACTGAATCCAAGAGAAAAAAGGAATTAGAAGGTAATCAGAGTGGTCTGATCAGGCTACTGGTAAAGGGCAATTCACTCATAAGAGACCCCTTTAAAGACTATGTAGTCCAATAGGGGGCTCTTTTCATGTTGGGGTTTGGTACAGTAATGCATAAGATCATTATTCTGAAAATGTGAACTAGGATACAAGTGAATCCTTGTCACCACCCAATGTAGATTTATATCCTCAAGGAAGACCTTCAAGTACTGCTGACCCCTAAAGCCCCTCATCACCCTAAAAATTACAAATCACTGAACCCCAAAATCCCACAGTAGTCATAAACTCCACCCAAGTTGAAATTAATTTTGTATTTCCTTAAAATTGTCTTTCCTTAAAATTGATTTTCCATGATTTAGTTTCCACCAATATGGTTTCTCAGTTTTTGTTTTCCATTAATTCCGCCACATCAGTAATTATGTATGGTAGGGGCGCCTAGGTTTCGGTATGTATATCTCACATCACTCTGAGGGTTTATCGTCCTGTGTGGTTCCCCCGACATAGGCAAATACTTTTGATACAGGCACTATAAATAGTGCTATCCAGGATTGTTACACTTTTGTATGTTCAGGTTCATTTAGGGAGTACATGAAACAATCCTACAATTCCTGTCTTTCCCTCTCTAGTTTTATAGAGACCACGAAGGAAGCATTATGTAAAGGTCGCACTGTCCCTGCTTGGGCCTTGATGCATCATTAAACACGGTGCGTTGAGGGCAAACAGGGAAAGTATGCCCGTTACATAAAATATGCTGCCCCTAGGGCACACACAAACTCGTGGCTGACTTGGGGTAGCGCATTTGTGAAAAGTGGACCGGCTATTTATAGCAGCCACTCCTCGATTCACTGTGCAGGTGGCATGCGGCCTACATTTCAAAGGCGGGCCAGAGGTCTCCCTTCTGGCTGTTGCAGTTAGTGATAGCACACACCTACAGTGAAACGTCTGGAGGGGTCCACGGGACCCCTCTACCCCATGTATTGTTAGTTTTCGGAGGGGGGGTGCACGGACTGTGCACCACCGCTTTGTGGCACGCAGTCAGTTCACCTTCTAACGGCCTCTATTCAAGCATCCATAATCTGGTGCATAAGCAGAGGAAAGGTGCTTCCCTCATTTGCATGGGGCGACACGCCCATGCAAATATAGGCATGCCCCATAGGATATTGCTGGTTCCATATATGCGCCGGTGCTATTTGTACTAAAGAAATTGCAGCACAAGCATTAGCGATCGCTTCTGTAATACCAAAGTGCCCTGGGTGCGCAGAAAGCTTGTACACACGCCTGTGGCCCTCCTGGGGCGCGTTAGGTAGTACGCCCCACATTAGCTAGATCAGCTCTCTATGACAGTGTGGCTTAAAATGAGAGTTGACACTTCCTTGCAACTTTCTTTGACCCAATAGGATTTAGGCACTCTATTATGGCCGCGTGTGCGTTGTCTGCATTGTCATTGCCCTTCCTTTGGCTCTCAATTTTTGGAAGCCTCCATTCAAGGTTAAGAGTTTGTGACTTTCAAACTGTGCTTTATTCTGCAGCCCACATAGAAAGATGAAAAAGCCTCTCAAGATTGTTTTTGTACAGGAAGGTGCCCCTTCCTGCACAAAAACAATCCTGCATGCAAAGGAGGCACCCTTGCACCATGGGGCAAGTGTGCCTGCGTTGAAGCCAGGCTGTCGAAATGGCGCCAGTGCAGGGGAAAAGACCGGAATGCACCATATTGGATAAATACGGCACATTCCCGCCCTTTCCCTGTGACGCAGGGCAGCGCAGCAAAGTAACTTGCTGTGCTGCCCTGCGCCACCATTCCCATAAATATGTCCCTAAGCTCACAAATAGTAAATTGACCACACTAATTATCTGTGTAAGAGCATGTATTGATAAACACAATGAGCCACTGACCTTTTTCTTGGACCTTGTTGAGTTGCCAAGCACAGCAGCAGATCTAATCTTAGATACCTTACTTGCATGCTTAGAGAGACACGGTTTTACTGATGAGTATTTAAAAAGTCATTTGGTTCAGCTTGTAACAGATGGTGCTTCCAATATGATAGGTAGGAAATCCGGTGTGGCAACTCTTCTGAAACTGAAATATCCACAGTTGAGTGTATGGCACTGTGCTAACCACAAGCTGGAGCTTGCTGTGGGTGATGTTTGTAAAGAAGTCGCAGGCATTAATCAGCTCAAATTTTTTTTTGATAAACTATATACCACCTACCATGCCTCTCCGAAAAATCAGAGAGAGCTTGGGGAATGTGCTCTGGAGGTAGAAGTAAGACTTCTGGCAATTGGAAAGGTGCTAGATGTACGTTGGGTGTCCTCAAGTGAAAGATCTGTGAGAGCTGTTTGGAATAACTACAAAGGACTTATTAAACATTTCATGGAATCTTCCGAAGACTCAACGAGGAGTGACATTGAGCAGAGGAAATATGCTGGTTTAAACCGTTTATTAACCTCCCTGGTGTTTGTTGAAAATATGGGCATTTTATATGATGCTCTCACAGAATTGGGTGACCTATCCAGAAGGCTGCAGCGGCGTGATATGACCATATATGAGGCCGATCGTTCAATACAGATGCAGATTTTAGTGTTTGAATCAATGGCTGATGCACCTGGGCCCTTTGTTTGCTACAACTGCATTAGATGCTGCTGAACGGATGCAGTTTGCTGGTGTAGGACTGCAACAGAACAAAGGCTGTGTTAGCATCAATAGGGCACTGTTCTTTAGGAGCTTAGCAAATAACCTGCGAAAAAGGATGACAATGTCTAATGCATCAAATGTTTCTAGATGCACAACGACAAACAATGATGAAATAGAATACAAAGAGTTAGTACATAGAATGAAACTCCTACAACCAGTTTATTGGCCAGATCCAGTAGACATCTTATACGGTGAGGGAGAATTACAAAACCTTTGTAGCAGGTTGCATGTATTTGATACCAGGCAGTACATCCTTGGTTTCAGAGAGTACAAACAAAATAAAAATTGCATCTCTGAAAGCCTGAAACCATTAATGCACATTATAAACACCTTTTGTACCTCAACTGCTGAATGTGAACGGGGCTTTAGTGTAATGAATGATGTGCTCACACCACTGCGGAACAGAATATCAATCAATCGTCTGTCTTCTACAATGTTCATAAATATCGTGGGGCCACCTGTCATAGAATTTAAACCTGAATTTTATGTTCAGAAATGGTTAGAAAAAGGGAGGAGAAGTGCAGATGAAAGAAACTGCATGGCTCGGAGACACTTATAAGCGTATTTGGAATATTCTGTGATTGGAAACATGTCCCACATTGTGAATGAATTAAATATAAACAACTTATATATTAAACCTCAAATAAACATGTTTATTGATTCTTTGAATTAAATAACGTTATAAGCTGTAACTGGTCAGTGAAATGCCAAACGTTCAAAAATTGGTATGTTTTGCTATTTCTAGCCACACCTCCGACTCCGCCCACTAATCTAATCCTTGGGTTATTCCCGCCCCCTGAGACTCCGCCCACAGTTCCCCTACTTTTTTTTCCCCACTTCGACCACTGGAGGGAGGTAACACCTCCCTGACCTGCAATCCCTCATTGTTCACTGTCCTGAGAATCTTTGACACATCTCTGCAGGAGGGCAGAAAGCGGTCTAGTGGAACAGGCTCCATGTGTGCCCTGGAAGGCACAGGAGTTAAAGGCAACAAAGTGTCAGCTTGCTAAAGCTGCACACTGCAACAAATGGCATTAATTGCGATTTGAGATACAAGTCGGGCTTAATGTAAGGAGTTGCTTGATAACTTTGTATGCCAATTTTCGACACACCGTTCAGGAGTTAGCACAGCTGAGGGGTCAGCATGTTACCCTGAGTCTCAGAGTCATTCGAAAAACCAGCAGCATCAGTCGAAAAACGTGGCTGATATGGCTTTGCATCCCTCCGGTGATTTTCCGATGACATCTCCAACAGTGTGTGCTCCTGAGGAAGGCTTTCCTAACCGCAGAGTCATTGGTGTTTATGACTCCCACCTCTGAATGAGGGAGAATTAGATAGCTTTTAGATATTTTTCTGGTTTTCTTACCTTTAAATAAAACATTGGAACCTTTTCCAAAACCTTCTCTCAGGATGAGTCTTGAACCCATCACGGCCATATCAGTCTCAGTCATGGACTTGGGGCCTCTGCAGACACAACTGCCTGCGTAAAGGCGGTCTAAGCTTTGCCAAGGCATGGAGTGTGAAGGGCATGGCATGTTGTTACCACATGGTGGAGCGGATTACACTCACCAGGAGTCTCAAAGCTATTCCTCATAATGTTGACTGTGGTAATTGTTTTTAAACATCTTTTTATGGCTGTGGTCATTGTTAAAATAATATTTATTGTTTAGATGTATTTTCATTACACTAGTGTCTGGGATTCAGAATAAACATTAACCCAGGGCTGGAGACTGCTGACTGATCTACCAATCCTGAAATCCCAAACCATGTTCCTTTAATTAAGTAATCCATATGACAGCTCAGTCTGGCTATATGAGGTCCTGTAACCAAACTCTACTCTTTGTTTCCTTTTCTTATCCCAATCTGCTATTGTTTTAATCTAACATCTGATTTAGCCCCGATTTAATGACAAAGGTTTACCATACCAGGTTTCAATTATTTTCCATTATTATAATTTTGTGAATTCCCTTGATACATAACATTAAAAGTTAGATTTCAAAAACAAAAACAGCTGCATCGCCTTTGGTAGCTCATCGACAAAGAGATCCAAATTAAAAAAACTATTGAAGAGAAAACACCAAAAGGTTAGGCCAGATAACTAAACAATTCTGCTAACAAGCACATCACTTTATTAATCCTAAAATGAACAACTCTTGGTAAAAACAAAAGAGTCGCAAAGCACAAGGTCATAAGTGCTGAATAAGTTTAGGTAATAACAGCACACAACTCCTTTGAACCACCCACGTGGAACCTCTAGAGCCCTGTAACCTGTGGCTTCACAAGTGCTACATCTCCAAGTATATGGAATTACTCACATTCACCAGGTTTGATGTATCTGCTCTCTAAAAGTAAGAAAAGAATAGAGGGTATGTGAAATTAGACAACATAAAGAGTAAATAGAATACATTTCATGTCTTTTATTAAACTTACCCAGTTCTGCTGGAAACATTTCTGTATAAAAAAAAGACACAAAATGCTAGATAAGGACCCAACTTATCATATAGCTTTTTAATATGTCTTATACCCTTTGAGGTAAGGTTTATTATAATTTAAGTGGTTAGATGCTCATTCTGTACATTTGCCCAGAAGGGATGCATCTGAACAAGCTACACACCTTAGGTAATGCTCTTTCTGGTGGAAACTCTATCACACCACAGATTCTTAACCTTTAGAATATTGCCCAAGCCCCAGACTGGATCCGGAAGCATATTTCTTCACAATTCTCTAAAAGTGCTATAAATCATTCTAAATTTGCTCTTCTGGTGGATTCTTCTATTCACAGATGTCTCACCTTTGGAATTGATACCAAAGCAGTACCTCTCGAAAGCAGAGAGTCTGTGGCGTGGACCTAAATCAAAATGTCATGCATGACCGGACAGGCAAAAAGCCCGCCCTGACAGTCTTGGTTGTCAAGGCAGTATTGTTTTGTGAACCTGCGCACCAATGCCCATGTCACAGCCTTGCTGATGTCAAGGACACATGCCAATGCAGCGGGAGCAGTCTTAGCCCTGGTGGAATGGGCCTTCATTTCTGGCAGAGTCTGCTTTTTAGCCAATGTGTAGCAGATCTTAATGCAAAGAGCAATTCGCCCTGATAGAGGTCTTTTCTGAACAGCCTTTCCTTTGTTTGCCCCACTGTAATCAACAATAAGCTGAGTATCCACCCACGAGTCCTTGGTACAAACAAGTTTAAAAGCTCATTTAGGGTTCAACTGATGGAGTGATGGATTGCCCAACGTGGAATCAAGTCATGACTTTTGCCAAGGAGGCCACCAAGTCCTGGGCACCAGTTTGTGTGCAGAAAGGCTGTTGTAGGGCAGTTGCATCAAGAGTGTCTGCAGCTCACTCTGCCAATGAGCTGAAGTGATTGCAATGAGGAATACAGTTTTTGGATTCAGAATATGATTGCAACAAGAAATACAGTTTTTGGAGTCAGATTATGAAACAAGCACTGTGCATCAGCTAGAAGGGTGTACACATGAGAACTGTCAAGACCAAGTTAGGTTCCCACAATGGGATGCAAAACGTTTGGGAGGGAACAAGTGTGTCAAAACTTTAATAAACCTAATCACAACATGAGATGTAAACAAGGACATTTGGTCCAGAAAACACAAAAAGCCAAAAGGACTGTCAAATAAACTTGAATAGAGACCACTGCCTTGCTGGGTCAAAGGCAAAACAAACATTAAAATATCCAACAGTTTGGAGTGTGGGCTCCACCACAGCCCACAAATGTATCTCATCACCTGGTGTGGAAGGATGTCTGACAGCCAGGATGACCTCCACAATTTTGGGAGACAGATGCATGGAGGTGTAGATTGCTCCGGTTCGGGAGACGGACCCTGCCCTGCGACACAAGATCATCCCGAGGTGTTAGCCTGAAGAGAGGGCAGATGCTCATGCCCAGATGTTCAGGGGACCACCCTCTCCTGGTCCAATCCAAAGCCACTAATATAACTTGGGCCTGACCTTTTCTGATCTGACCAACAGCAACCAATCCCTGTGCAATACTCTAGCCTCCTTCTTTCAGGTGATGCTAAAAGATATTTACAATACCTTCATGGCAAATATTCAGCAGACCTCTCCACCTCAGAAGGAGCTCTCACTGGAGGCTGAACCAGAAGCATCATGCCAGAGTCATAGGAGAATAATAATCCGGCACACTAATCTAGAAATTCTTTACAGCACTGACGGCTGATCAGGTGTTGGACTTGCTTCAATCTACAAAATTGAGCTCCGCTTTGGGCAGCTGACCCCCTAAGATAACCCAACTGGCTCCCAAAGTAATAGCTAGCCATCTGGTGAAAATCTTTAACAAAAGTTTAACAAGGTTATTATCCTAAAGCCTGGAAATTAGCCTCCATGTTGCCCTTACTTAAGAAAATGAATCTCAGTCCATCGGACCCCAGCAATTACCGGCCAATATAACACAACCCTTTTCCAGCCAAAATTGTCGAAAAGGTGTTAAGCAAAGAACTGGTCTTGTTTCTCCAAGCCAATCATCACCTGGAGCGACTCAATTTAGTTTCAGGAGTGAACACAGCAGAGAATCAGCCCTGATCATGGCATCCGAAGAGTTGAATGCCACCTTACACAAAGGAGGAATTGCAGCTTTGATCCTACTTGACCTCTCAGCTGCATTTGACACGGCCAATCACGACTTGCTGATTGACCGTCTCACTCTATTGGCATCAGGTGAGCAGCACTTACTCTTCTGAAATCATTCTTATCAGACAATTCGTCACTATGGATCGCTTTACAACTAACTCCTTCTCTCTGCCCTGTGGGGTGCCTAAGGGCTTGTCCCTGAACCCCAAACTTTTTAATCTATATGTCACCCCCTTGGCCAGACTCATTAAAACCTTCAGTTTCTCAGTAGTGTCCTATGTGCTCGATACCCAGTCAGTGGTTTCATTGTCTGGGATTCATGATGTCTAAAAACTGGCTAAAATTTAACTCTGGGAAAACCGAAGTACTTCAGCATGACAATAACACATCCTTTTGGTTCACAGCCTGATGGCCGCAGGAGTTGGGAACACTGCCAACTTCAGTCTCTCAATTGAAAAATCATGGGATTCTTTTTGATGACAAATTGTCATTCGAGAATTAAATCAATGCTGTGACCTTTTCATTCTTTTTCTTCTTGAAAATCTTGAGGAAGGTTTTCCCTTTTAATCAGCAGGATTTGCAGAAGACCGTTGTTACCGCTCTTGTACTACCAACGCCCTCGATGTATGGTTTCCATGCACCACCATTCCCATGTATCCCAGCTTTCCTGGGCAACAACCACCATTCCAACCCTTCTTCCAACACCCTGTCTCCCAACCTTTCTGGAGCAGGGGCAGAGGCAAAGGAAGAAGAGGCAACTACAAACAAGTACGATGGCAGGAGACCGAGACCCAACGCCAAACCAGGAGCCAGACAGCCACAAAAAACAAATCATCAAATAATCATCAACTTATCAGATAGGATACGAAGTGAAGATGAAAACACAGTCCTACAGCGAGGACTTGGTTTTATCCCCACCCCTCGTGAAGACCAGTTTCCTCTGACAGGTGAATTACATCATTTATTTTCAGAAAATCTGATTACACTCCTTTTTCCAAGACAAGTCTAGTCCCACCCAACCAGACTTAGGACTGAGAACTCCATCAACGTTTACCCCTACAGCAGCTATTACTCCAAGAGAAATTTTGACATTTGAAAAAGCAGTTCTCAGAGACGTGGGGGGGGGGACTAAACCAAATAGACCTGTTAACAATCTTTAGAATAAACTAAGGACAACCCTAATCTCTCTTACGCAAGTTGAAGGCATTGTCAACAAACTGGCTGATAAAGGAGGCACCACCGTGATTCTGAAGACAGATGACTACGATCTAGAGTGCCGAAGACAACTGGCAAACACTAGATATTACAAAAGATTGGACACTGACCCTACCAGCAGTCTCCTCAGAAGCATCAAAATCATGGTTAACTCGCCGGAGAACCAGGGTTGGATCTCACAAAGAGAAGCAGCCTTCTTTGTGAACGATTCACCCACCACACCCTACTTCCATGTATTAACTAAAATACATAAGGAGACGCGCCCACCTCCCAGCAGACCCATTGTCTCTGGGATCGGGTCAGTCTTGGAACCTTTGAACCAGTTCTGCAATTACTTTCTTCAACCACTGGTCCAAACAACACCGTCATTTCTGAAGGACACCTAGGATGTACTTAACCTGATCGCCAACATGGAGAATCCAGAGGAGATTTCCTTCCTTATGCCACTCGACGTGGAGGCTTTATGCACCAACATACCTCAAGATATCACAATAGAGGTGATCAACACATTTCTAGTAACAGCCACCTTACCGACCACCACTGCGGTGGACTTCATAATCGAATGTGCTTCCCTAGCTCTGAAAAAAAATGTCTTTATGTATAAAACCCAAATATACCATCAAATACAAGGGATCTCAATGGAAAGTACCTTAGCCCCCAGCCTGTCCTGCCTCTATATGGCCGACTTCGAGTCAAGGCACATTTTCTCTTCTCCAACCCATTCCAGGCAAACATTATCTCATGGAAGCGGTATATAGACGACATCATCGTCTTCTGGAAAGGAGACAAGATTATCTCTGAGGCCTTTGGAAACTGGTTCAACTCCCTTAACCCTTTTCTGCATTTTATAAGATCGATATCGGACGAAGAGATCCCTTTCTGGAACTTTTAATCTGTCTCACGCAAGGCCAGATACACACCAGAACCTACAGGAAAAACACAGACTGTAACAGCCTTTTGTCTTTTGAGAGTCACCACCCAAAAGCTATCTGTGAGAACCTCCCATCTGGTCAATACCTTTGTGTCCGGAGGAATTGCAGCAGCTAGAGGTGACTACGACAAACTGGCCAAAGACCTCAGCAAGAATTTACTTGAAAGAAACTACCCTCCGAGAGTAATCAGACATGCCAAAAAGAGAGCCTGCAACAACAACAGAGTGGCCCTACTAGAGAACACAACAGGACCTAAGGATACCGCCATGCCATATGTCACCACCTTTA
The DNA here is from genome assembly GCF_964204655.1 of Triturus cristatus. Taxonomy (NCBI): domain Eukaryota; kingdom Metazoa; phylum Chordata; class Amphibia; order Caudata; family Salamandridae; genus Triturus; species Triturus cristatus. The sequence goes on from NC_140579.1 coordinate 88,001,192, forward strand.
CGCCCTTATCCAATAAGGTGAAAAACATAATAATAAAAAGTTTGAAAATAGAGTACTATAAGATGTGGACGCAATGCCACTAAGATTTGTAACCACTTCAATGACCTGAAACACTCAATTGACGACGTGAAATGGACGATCCTAGAATCAAACCCATTGTGGAACCCCACCACATTATTCAGACGAGAACAAAGCTGGGTGTTCTACCTCCACACCAATCATGATTGTCTCAATTATGATATTCCTTGGATTTAAATGTAGGCTCCCCGTCTCGGGCCACCCACGACATAAAGCAATACGACTATGTGGTGATATGAACAGATATTTTGGCCGCTCCATGACACTTCAGATATCCATCCATGACATACCTCTGGATGCTACAAGAAGACTCGGGTTGTTCAAACATCACCACCTTACATAGAGGGGTACCGTTTCCACCCATCTATACCACCAACATTTGTAGATGGTCTTGGGGAATTAGATGATAACAGCCATTAGAATATATAGTCATTTTACTCCCATAACTATCCCGCAGGAAACTGTGTGGCTACATATCATAGCCACCTATGACATATAATCCTGTAATACTTATTTCAAGATTCTCATAGTCTCCACTCTTTAACTATAACATAGAGTCTCTTCAATATGACAAGAAAGCAACCCCACCATGGCCCCCAATGATCATTACCAACCGCATGCGACTGGCCATCCTCAACATGTCTTTTTCATATGCTGGTTCCAAGACATTCATTTTCAATTTTCAACACCAGAATTAGGAGCCATTCCAATTATGGCCACTTTGCATACGTACTTACACAGAAATCAACTACATGCGACAAGGCAACCAAAAACATATCCTTCTGACATACTTGTGTCATATTAGACACATTCTCTATTCACAGCCTTAAGGAAGAACCACTTCAATATGGCCACCAGACATGCGCAATAGAAAAGAGACGGGTTCATGACCCTTCCGCTCTAATCCTGCTGGTGAGATTCACTTACATTTATGCTGCATGATGTTTATTTGTTTCACTGGGCAATATGTATTAGTTGCACAGTGGCACCAATTTTACAAACAATTTTACAAACAAGGCTGATACCTCATTCTTATAAAACACCCAAATGTGATGCATTTGCATTTATGCTGCACAATGTCCATTTGTTCTACTTTCTTCTATGAAGTGTTTTTTTTTATTTATTTGCACACGTCTGAAAGCCATTTCAGCTCCAGACATCCTTATGCCAGAAACATGAAGATTTTGTTGCTATATTATATTATTTTCTTTCCTAACAGGTAGTACAGCCAACACTGAGACAAGTAGGTACCACTCATTGGGCATTTGTATCAACACAATTGTGGGGTAGGACGATTCACCCATTATTTTTCTCCCGAAGAAGCGCCACGGATCCTTTTGACCACTAGGGGCGTGAAACATGTTGACCGGAGTTTGACCCTAATAATGGTACGAGTGACAAGCTACTAGGGTACTTTATTACCCCATTAGTAGCACTAACCTATGAAGGTTTTTTAATCTGACAGGGTAATCGAGATATTAAATGTTTCAGTGATATCCCTAATCAGTTTTAACTCCTATCACAGCACACCAAACACCACCCCACATAGACTTTCACTCATCATACAGCAATAAAAGCAAAAGATCTCTGCCAAAGTAACCATTCGCGGGACCCGTAGGGTATCGCAGAGCTGGCCTGATGAGTAGCAAACACTCTATGATGAAGCGTGACATCCCTCTGGATGTGTGAGGGCAACATGAAACAGTCTTGCTGACTGGCACTCTAAATGTGTCTAACTGAAAAAACCTCTTTCATTCTCCTCTCCTAACTAGGAACAGTGACCTCAAGTTTTTGCATTTATCTTAACCCCAGGAGCAGGGGCACCGGACTTCCTTCCAGCTCCTAGTCCCCCCTTCATATTTTTTGATAGTGCCATGAAGCCTCCAGGAAACAGCGTTCTTTACAAAATATATTTTAATTTAATCTTTTCAGAACTTGGTGCAAAAGAGGTAGGGCTGGGAAGGCCAGAACACATATCATAGTGACTCTCTTTGTAGAAAGTCGAACAAGCAAAAACAAAACTATTGGCAATACGCCACCTTGTGATACAGACATCATTAGTGTTCTGCCAGATGCCCATGGCTGAGCTCGTCTGCCCTGGCATTCATAAGGTGGTTAAAGACCAGGGAAATTATCCGATGCTCCAGTAAACTCTATAGGTGCAGGGCCTCTTGGCAAGGGACCCAGGGCCACACTCTGCCCGGCTTGTTGCAGAACCACATGGTGGTGGTGTTGTCCTTTGGAGCCTGCACAAGCATTTCTTCGGTAGACTACAGGAAGTACTTCAACACCAACTGAATGCCTGCAATGCCAACAGATTGATATGGAGCCAGGATTCTGCCGGAGACCAGGTACCTCTGATCTCTACCGCACTCAGCTGGCCTACCCAACCCAGCAGTGATGCATTATCACATCCATCGCTATTGATGACTCCTTGCATTTGAATGGATAGGGGCTCGTCTGAGAGCCACTTCAATGTGGTAGGAAGGTGCGGCAGGCAGAAAGAAACATAAGGGCAAAGCTGCTGAAAGATTTGGAGGGCCCATTTTGCAAGCATGATGGCTCACAACCCTGGGAGAAAGTGCTGGATCCTGGCTCACTGGATGGTTGTGTGCTACAAATGGTAAGCTAAAGAGGCTTGATGGCTGTGGCAGCAGAGGAAGTAGACTGGGAGAACCGATACCATTGATGACCTGCGCGCTGCCTGCAAAATCCACGATCAGACCTCTAATGGACTTGGGTGACTGTCGTAGGGGCTGGGGACACTGGCAGTGCCTATACACCAACACCCTGGAGGAGCCTTGGAATTTCCTAAATTTCTGCAGGAAACAGTTAAGCAGTTCTTCCACGACAGAAATGGCTTTTTCTCTTAACAGACGCAATGCATCGAAAGGCATATCCATGAGAGAGGCTTGTACATTTCCAAAAAATCCTGGAGTGCATCCATGCATGGCGACGAAGCACCAGACCAGTACCAACTGCCCTTCCCAGAAAATCAATAGTATCAAGGCCAGCCAGAATCACGAATTCGGCAGCGTCTTGCCCATTCTGAAAAGACTGAGCTGGTGATGTCTTCAGGTCTTCCTGGGCCATTGGCAAGATCTTGCTGGCCATGTCTCAGAGGGCAGCAGCATAACCCCGCTGTAGTTTTAGGAAAGGGTAATGGTTCTCTTGACTTAACTTAAGACCTCTCTCTGTACTCTATGCTCGGTTATTACTAAGTGCCATTTATAGGACCTTCTCATTTAGTTTAGCAGTGCTCCATATTCTCTCTTATATTGTGAGATCAAGCTAATACATTTCCACATCTATTTACAGTTCTAGTCTAGTTTCTTTTTGCTTCTTGAATTCTACGATTCAAGATATATTTCTAACAAAAACAGCAAATTTCTAGCCACTTTAGAAAGTTAGGTTTTCCTTGCCGGAAGCTCCTGGGGGCAAATTTACATTAACCCGACAGCAGTAGGCCAGCCATTGCTTGATGTAATGAGGTGTAAAAGCTGCCTCCAGAGCGGAAACAATGGCTGAGTGTGGGGAGATGTTAGTCTTCCCTTACAGGAGGACCAGCTTGGGCCTGTCCTTTGTAAAGTAAATCATTGGGAAGACACCTGGGCTGGGTATAAATTCAGTGGGAAAAAGCTAGCTAGCTCCAATACCAGTTTTGAGTGACCACAAAGGAGGGGGATACTCATTTCCCTGAACACACCTCTGGGCGGGCACACAGACTCTACACAAGGGACAAAGCATTTCCACATCTTGGACTTAAGGAATAAGGTGCAATTGTGGGATTGTTTGCAGTAGTGCAAACAGTAACTGCTAAAATAAAAGTGGATAGGGATGCACCTGGGAACTTTTACCCGACTAGCTAGTGCCAACAATAAATGCAGCACTCAAAGAAACCCTCACCAGATCACTGGACCTGTGACAGATCACCTGCTGTTTGAGACGGGAGGAGACCTGAAGCGCTGGACCTAATCCCACTTGTACCCAGGACAATGAAGTGGATGCCAGGGTCAGCTGGCCCTCCTGTGTGTTTACAGGGACACAACAATCTGCACAGGGTCTTTTTCCTAGAAAGAGCAGTTGCAACTGGAAGAGGACTGGACCCTGCTAATCGGCTCTGCTGGAATACGTTCTGACCCCTAAGTGATGTCCATGGGTCCTGGGACCAGGACTGACCGGAGTTAATCTGCCCAAAGCGCAACTTCACTGGACAAGAAAATCAAGTTGGTGAGGCTCTGAGGTTTGGACCACTCAAACGGCCTTTTGAGCGGATCTTCGTGACCAGCCGATCCAACTTAAATGTGAACGTCCTGGATGCAGCCTACAGCCCTTCCCCGCTGCAGGATTCTGAGCTCCAAAAGACCAAGTACAAACTTTCCTGGGTGGCAAATTTTAATTAATTTAGAAATGCAGTACATTTTCTCAGATGTTGTCGCATCCTGCTGAACGCATTCTATTTGAAAGAAAGATATGAAGCATTCTCTCCAAGAAGTCTCTGCAACATTCTTCCTGATCTAGAGGATTCCCAAAATACAGACTGCAGAACACATTCATGCAGTCATACAGAGATGCAGCACATGACACAGATCTTCAATTCAAATGCAGTGAGCTGTCCTGGGCCTCCTTTGGATTTTATGCAATACAGTCTCACAGTGCTGCTTGTCCCGTCTAACTTTTATTATCACCAAAGACTAGCAGCATTTACAACTGCTCCATTCTTGCTATACTCATAATTTTCTTTTCTCTCGCTCTTTATTCTTCTTCCACTTCTGAAAACCATCATTTACTTGTGTACCCAACCCTCCAACCTAGCGTAACAGAACAAGGACAGGACTTGCTGTAACATTTGCCTGTATATAAAGTCTTCTTCATAGGATGCATTCACCATGAACAATTGTTACTTGGGCTTTCCCTTTCAATCTGATGTCTATTTACCTTTTAATTCCAAGAGTTTATCCTGCAAGGAGGAATGTTCTCCAATACTCAGCAGAGTCTGCTCCACGACCGCATCTTCTGGAGGTTTCTGGGCCTTCACGTTATTACTCCTGTGGATTACACAGTGATGCAATAAATGGTTCTCAGCAGCATACTCTGCTCACTCTCACTGCATTCTTTCATCTACACCAAGGTGTAGCACACACAGCACAATCTCATTGCTACATCCTATGTGGCTTTTTATTATAGCGCCCACTGCACTCTTAACAGACATTTCTCTGGGTCCTAGATCAGGCAGTGGTTACAGGAAATGTTTGGTTCTCTGTTGCTGCTAAGATACTCAGCCTTTGTTGCAGTTTCTCAGCAGGAGCAATGAGGCACAACTCAGTAGGGTTCAAACCAGAACAATGACAATTTACAAAAGCTCGAATGTTTTATGGTATAATAGCACATGACCATAAAATACATGATTATACAAATTCCTTTTGCAGTGCAGAGTCACAAAAGGAGTAACCATAGTGTTACATACCTAAAACCCTATTTTGCAAGAGACATCATTAAACACAGTAAGAAAGCTTCATGTCTCTAACCTTGTTAGAAATGGGGGTCTCTAGTTGGCAAGGGTTTGCACCTTTGTTCAAATAGGGACCCTTCTTCCTAGTCAGGATAAGGGAGTTATACTACTAAAATAACCCCTGCTCACTCCCTTGGTAGCTTGGAACGAGCAGTCAGGCTTATCTTAGAGGCAGTGTGTAAAGCATTTGCACATAACCAACAGTAATACAGTGTAAGCACTACGGAAGGACACCACACCAGTTTAGAAAAATATCTAAACTTTTTGTATTCTTAAGACAAGACCAAAAACGATAAAAATCCACAATACAGTACTTAAACGTCTTCAGTTATCAAAATATGCTTGAAAAACAGTTTCTTGATGTCGATAGCTCCATAGCTATCGACATCAAGAAACAAATCCAAACAGTTCTGGCTGACTTCGGCGTCCCGGGTCAGCTACGGTGTCGGGAAGACCCGCAACAGTACCTTTTAGAAATGCAGGATGTCTGCGACCTCTCGTTGAGCTTCCAAAAGCACGGCGTCCGCATGTATTGGTTCCGGAGGTCGGTGCAGGAGTCGTTAGGCCCTCGAAGTCATGTGCGTTGCAGATCGAACTTCTCTCTGTTGAAGTCAGGAGCGCTGGCGTCCTCAGGCGTTGTGTGCTGCGGTGTGAAGTGCAGCGGTGTGGCGTGCGGTGCCCTCAGGTCACAGTGAGAGCAGCGGTTCGTTGGCGGCGTCAGATGGCATCGTCGGTGAGACCAGGGTCGTGGTGCTAAGTGAATGCGGTGCTCATAGGTCATGGTGCAAGCAGCGGTGTCATCATTGCTGAAGCGTTGTTGTCAGTTGATGAATTGGAGTCGGTGGCACCGGCAGGCCAAGGCTGCAGTGCAGGATGAGGATAGTGCCTCGTGTAACTTTACGAGTGGTGCCCTCAAACCACGGTGCAAGCAGCGGCGTCTATTTCGTCGTGGAGAGGAGTCGTCTGGGATACCAAGGCATCGTCGTGAAGCAAGGCGGTGCAGAGTGAAGTGCCCACAGGTCGCGGTGCGAGCAGTGGCTCGGTGGCGGCGTCAGCAGGTATCATCGGCGAGACCAGGGTCGCGGTTTGGCATTGCGGCAGTGCCCTCTGCGGTGCTTTCAGGACATGGAGTTGGCAGCGTCGTCGTCGACTGGTTGCTTTTTCTTCTGTTGCTGCACGAAACAAACAGTCCCTAGTGCTGAGGGCAGAAGAGCTGGAAGTCTTTGCTGTTCCTGAGACTTCTTGAACAGGGGGCAAGCTCTACCTCAAGCCCTTGGAGAAACTCACAAAAGTAGATTGCAGAAAGTTCAGTCCAGTCCTTTCACTGCCCAAGACAGAAGCAGCCACTGCAGGCCAACACAGCAAAGCACACAGCAAAGTGGTAGTTCTTCCACACAGCTTCTCCAGCTCTTCTTCTTGGCAGTCTTCTTGATCCAAAAAAGTTCTAAAGATCAGGGGTCTGGGCCATAATTTTTATATACCAACATCCTTTGATCTCTTAGGCAGAGAGTGTCTATGCCCAGCCAAAACCAGTTCGGCCTTCTCTGGTGTGGCTTCCTGGCAGAAGGTGGAGACGGCATTGTCAGAGGCAAACCAGACCCATTCAGGTGCAAGGCAATCTCCTCCCCCTACTCTAAATGCAGCCCAGGTCTATTCAGCCCTTTCCTGACCCACCTAGACTATCAGCCCCTGTCATCCAAAACCTAGACAGTCAATCCACAAACCCAGCAGAGGCACACTGGATGGTGAGGCAAGAAAACACCTACTTTCTAAAAGTGGTATTTTCAAACACAGAATGTAAAAATCACCTTCATTAAAAGATGCATCTTTAGATTCTGAGTTCAAGCATACTAAACTTCATTTTCCTACCTAGTTCCCAGGGCCAGTTATGTTTATAAGATGTTATAAACAAACTCCCCATTCTGTCCTATGGGGAACAGGTAGCCTTGAAATAGTGAAAAACAAAATTGGCGGTAATTCCCTATCAGGACATGCCACACACACAAGGACATGTGCTACCTTTCACATCCACTGCACCCTGCCCACAGGGGTACCTTGGGCCTACTTTAGGGGTGACTGACATGTAAGAAAAGGGAAGGTTAGGGCCTGGCTAGAGGGTGCACTTGCCAAGTCGATATGTGTTAGAAATGGGATTTTTAGTAGGCTAGGGCGTGGGCCAAAGCCAGGCAAAAACCACCACTCTAGTCAGGATAAGGGAGTTACACGTATAAAATAACCCTTGCTCACCCCCTTAGTAGCTTGGCACGAGCAGCCAGGCTTATCTTAGAGGCAGTGTGTAAAGCATTTGCACATAACCAAAAGTAATACAATGTAGGCACTACAAAAGGACACCACACCAGTTTAGAAAAATATCCAATATTTTTATATGATTAAAACAAGACCAAAAACTAATAAAGCTACAATACTATACTTGGAAGTTCACAGTTCAAAAATACGCTGATTAAAAAGAGTTCCTTGTGTGTATAGCTCTGTCCTGGCTACCACGGCGTCGTGAACACACAAATCCAAAAACAGTTCTGGCTGACCGCGGGGTCGCAGGCCAGCTACGGTGTCAAGAAGACCCGCAAACAGTACCTTTCAGAGATGCAGGGCGACGGGGCCCTTGAAGTCACTCGCATTGCAGGTCTAGCTCCTTTCTGATGGGATCAGGAGCGCTTGTGTCAACAGGCGTCGGGTGCGGCGGTGCGAAGGGACGCGGTGCGGAGTGCGGAGCCCCCAGGTCGCGGTGCGAGCAGTGGCTCGGTGGCGGCGTCGGATGGCTTCGTCCGTGAGACCAGGGTCGCGGGGCAAGATGGAGGCGGTGCTCGTCACGGTGCTAGCGGGTCACGGTGCAAGCAGCGGCGTCGTCGTTGCTGAAGAGCTGCCGTCGGCTGACGAGCGGGAGTCGATGGCACCGGCGTCGGTGGGCCAACGCTGCGGTGTGGGATGAGGTGCCCCCGAACCACGGCACAAGCAGCGGCGTCGATCTCGGTGGGAAGTGGCGGCGTCAGGAAGGCCACGGTGTCGTGTAGCGAGGCGGTGCAGAGTACGGTGTCCACAGGTCGCGGTGCAAGCAGCAGCTCGGTGATGGCGTCAGCAGGTGGCGTCGGTGAGACCAGGGTCGCGGTGCGGTATTGTGGCGGTGTCCTCTGCGGTGCTAAAGCTTCGGCGTGAAGCAAGACGGTGCGGAGTGCGGTGCGCACAGGTCGTGGTGCGAGCAGAGGCTCGGTGATGGCGTCAGCAGGCGTCGTCGGTGAGACCAGGGTCACGGTGCGGCATTGTGGCGGTGCCTTCTGCGGCGCCTTCAGGACACGGGGTCAACCGGGTAGTCATAGCGTGGTCCAGGTGGTGTTCTTCGGCTTGCAGTATGAAACACACAGTCCCCAGTGCAGCGGGTCGAAGAACCTGGAGTCTTTGGTGTTCCTGAGACTCCGTGAACAGGGGGCAAGCTCTACTTCAAGCCCTTGGAGAGTCTCACCAATGCGGTCGCCGAAAGTCCAGTCCAGGCCTTTCACTGCCCAAGACAGAAGCAGCCACTGCAGGTCAGCCCAGCAAAGCACGCAGCAAAGCAGTCGTCCCTTTTAGCAGCTTCTCTGGCTCGTCTTCTCGGCAGTCTTCTTGATCCAGATAAGTTCTAAAGTTCAGGGGTCTGGGCCCCAGTATTTGTACACAAAAATCCTTTGATCTTCCAGGCAAAGTTTGTCTGTCCGGCCAGAACCAGTTGGGCCTTCTCTGGCGTGAATTCCTGGCAGGAGGTGGAGACGGCTTTGTCAGAGGCAGACCACGCCCTTTGAGGTGCTCGGAAATCTCCTCCCTCTGCCCCCCATCGCAACCCAGGTCTATTTAGCCCTTTCCTGACCTACCTAGACTATCGGGAGCCACCCTGCTTCCTAGCCATCTGTTGTCCAAAACCCAGACAGGCAATCCACATTCCAGCAGAGGCACACGGGATGACCGAGCAAAATAATACCCACTTTCTAAAAGTGGCCTTTATGAACTCAAAGGCTGCATCTTTAGACGCTTAGTTCAGGCATACCAAACTTCATTCACTTATACCTTTTTCGGGCTACGTATGTGGGTGGCACAATCCGTGCTGCAGGCCCACGAGTAGCGGTTGACTCACAAGCCCCGGCACCCGCAGTGCCCTTTACGGAGGACTGACAAGTAAGTCAAACATCCAATCATAACACAATTTACCACAGTAGCACCAGCACTTTACCACTGATCAGCAGTGAGAAAAGTGCGCAGAAACACTAAGCCAGCACAAACAGAGTCAAAACCGGGAGGGCAGAAGGCAAAAACTCAGGGGAAAGACCTTAAACCTTAAAATAACAAAGTAGGTGAGGGAAAAGGGGTAATGGTTGCCATGGTAACAGGACACGATTCTTGTAATCTAAAACAGGGCACAAATAAAAATTCTGAAAGACCCCCACACCATGCTAAACGAGAGCCGAGCATCACACAACATGGACTATGCGGACTGCCATTAGGTGCACAATTAGGAGCATCGCTAGAACACATTCAAGCAGTTGTATCCATGCTTCAATTGCAGGATATCAACAATAAACCCTACGGGTCCTTGTGCATGTGTTAAAAACTGCATTGCGTTGTAATGTTTTGTGCAAATTGCTGAAGCGGTTTACATTTTTCTGATTTTATGTGCCCTATGTGAAAAGGTTTTTAGATTTCTGTATAAGGTTTACAGATTTATAGAAATCCAAGTTCTCAAGATAATTTTATGAGGTTGTTTGCTGAAAAGGCATATGGAGTTACGTCAAGTTATAGGTTAAAGTCCTATGAAACCCTTAATAGTCTAGTTGTCTATGAAATCATCTGGGTAGTGTTGTTTATTCTTTTGTGCACAAGGATAGACATTCTGACTCTAATGGTAGGTTACCTCTCATCATGAACATATATTGGTGTGGATGAAAGCACTTAAAGTATTTTTCCCTTTCTGTAGTGAGTTTTATTTTTCAGTCCTCTATCCCGGTGGGCAGGCAAAGGTTTATTTGTTTTGGTTTCTGCACTGTGTTTCAAGTCTCGTTTTGCAATTGTGTTGTGATTGGTTGTATTGGTGTTGTGGGCATTGTGAGCTAGGTTGAGATTTCAATGGGTGCACTTTCGAATAAATTTGTGATTCTGGCTAACGGAGGACAGTCTCCCCCCTCAATTAGTAGCCCGCCTATGAGATGCTCTTGGATCATGGATTTTATACATGCTTGCAGTTCAGAAAATGGAATACAATTACTGCTGACAATAAAACGTTTCAGTTTATTGTGTATGTCAAATTTGATGTGAAAAGATTGAGAATTTAAGGCGTGCCATGATTGGGATAAAACCAAAGGAAATGATGGACGGAGTGTTGAACATTGCAAGCACTCACCACCAGTCAACTGATCTGGGTTTAATCCATCACCGTTCTTTAGCCCACTCAAATAAAAAAGAACTTGCCCACCGCAGGGCTCCTCTTCTGCTCCCCAGGATACACTGCAGCACAGGCTGAGGCTCCCAGGCTCCCCTATCCAACCAGATGCTGCTCTCATGCATCCTGAGACCGGTGAATGTATGACATTGTTCTGCATTCTGTCCATCAATAGTTCTTTTTGCATTTGTCACCCCGAGTGGGATGGTTATGCCCAGACGTGGGTCCCGTGCTCTCCATGCCACTGGAATCAAGCTATCCTGGCTGAAGAGGGGTGAAACCCCGAAACCGGTCCTAGGATGCTTGTTTCCAGTCCAGGGAGGACCTGGCCATGCAGTTCGGGCTGGACTGTTCCCATGGGGCACAGGGTCAAGACTGATTTGCATATGGCTGGGTCCAAACCGGAATGGCATGGTGAGCAAAAAAACGATGGATTTAGGCCCAGATCTCTGTACTGGGGTGAATGTATGACATTGTTCTGCATTCTGTCCATCAATACTTCTTTTTGCATTTGTCACCCCGAGTGGGATGGGTATGCTCAGACGTGAGTCCCGTGCTCTTCATGCCACTGGAATCAAGCTATCCTGGCTGAAGAGGGGTGAAACCCCGAAACCGGTCCTAGGATGCTTGTTTCCAGTCCAGGGAGGACCTGGCCATGCAGTTCCGGCTGGACTGTTCCCATGGGGCACAGGGTCAAGACTGATTTGCATATGGCTGGGTCCAAACCGGAATGGCATGGTGAGCAAAAAAACGATGGATTTAGGCCCAGATCTCTGTACTTGGGTGAATGTATGACATTGTTCTGCATTCTATCCATCAATACTTCTTTTTGCATTTGTCACCCCGAGTGGGATGGGTATGCTCAGACGTGAGTCCCGTGCTCTCCATGCCACTGGAATCAAGCTATCCTGGTTGAAGAGGGGTGAAACCCCGAAACCGGTCCTAGGATGCTTGTTTCCAGTCCAGGGAGGACCTGGCCATGCAGTTCGGGCTGGACTGTTCCCATGGGGCACAGGGTCAAGACTGATTTGCATATGGCTGGGTCCAAACCGGAATGGCGTGGTGAGCAAAAAAACGATGGATTTAGGCCCAGATCTCTGTACTGGGGTGAATGTATGACATTTTTCTGCATTCTGTCCATCAATACTTCTTTTTGCATTTGTCACCCCGAGTGGGATGGGTATGCTCAGACGTGAGTCCCGTGCTCTCCATGCCACTGGAATCAAGCTATCCTGGCTGAAGAGGGGTGAAACCCCGAAACTGGTCCTAGGATGCTTGTTTCCAGTCCAGGGAGGACCTGGCCATGCAGTTCGGGCTGGACTGTTCCCATGGGGCACAGGGTCAAGACTGATTTGCATATGGCTGGGTCCAAACCGGAATGGCATTGTGAGCAAAAAAACTATGGATTTAGGCCCAGATCTCTGTACTGGGGTGAATGTATGACATTGTTCTGCATTCTGTCCATCAATACTTCTTTTTGCATTATGATTGGGATAAAAAGCAGCTCAGACTTGCACAGTTCGAAGGCTTGAATGAGTGGGACTGCGTGACGAATCAGAAAAGCGCGCAAGAAAGTGCTGAGAACGCAAATTGGTAAGGTTCGGAAGAAGCACTGAACAGGAAGTGTTGGAAACTAAAGATGCTCGCCCTGTGATTACTGATGAATAAGACAAAAAGAAAACGGAAGATAGCAAAAATGAGATGGAAAAGAAGGCGAGTGATTTTGAAGGAGAGGATGAATTTATAGACAGATTGTTGACTGAAGTGAGACCACCTCCTTGTAATGAGGCTTGTGTGCAAGTGCAGGTGGAATAGATAAGAGCAGGACAGCTAAGAAGAGATGAGGTGGTGTCTAGATCATCTTCACGTATTGAGACGAACGTGATGGCGATTGATACTTTCAAACTCGAAGGAGATTTGGGAATAAAGGCAGAAACAGGAATTTATAAAGACAAAAATCTGAATGTATAACAAGCATTTGCAATGCAATAGGTCTCGCATTAGGAAAGTTTGAGTTTTTTGTATTGTAAATAGACTAATTTTTTATTTATGTGTTGGTATTGGTAAGCCACAATACTATACTTGGAAGTTCACAGTTCAAAAATACGCTACTTAAAAAGAGTTCCTTGTGTGTATAGCTCCGTCCGGGCTACCACGGCGTCGTGAACACACAAATCCAAAAACAGTTCTGGCTGACCGTGGGGTCGCAGGTCAGCTACGGTGTCGGGAAGACCCGCAAACAGTACCTTTCAGAGGTGCAGGGCGATGGGGCCCTTGAAGTCACTCGCATTGCAGGTCGAGCTCCTTTCTGATGGGATCAGGAGCATTTGTGCCAACAGGCGTCGGGTGCGGCAGTGCGAAGGGCCGCGGTGCGGAGTGCGGTGCCCCCAGGTCGTGGTGCGAGCAGCGGCTCGGTGGCGGCATCAGATGGCGTCGTCCGTGAGACCAGGGTTGCGGGGCAAGATGGAGGTGGTGCTCGTCGCGGTGCTAGCGGGTCACGGTGCAAGCAGCGGCGTCGTCGTTGCTGAAGCGCTGCCATCGGCTGACGAGCTGGAGTCGATGGCACCGGCGTGGGTGGGCCAAGGCTGCGGTGTGGGATGAGGGCGTTGCATCATGTAACTTACAAGTGGTGCCCCCGAACCACGGTACAAGCAGCGGCGTTGATCTCGGAGGGAAGTGGCGGCATCAGGAAGGCCACGGTGTCGTGTAGCGAGGCGGTGCAGAGTGCGGTGCCCACAGGTCGCAATGCGAGCAGCAGCTCGGTGATGGCGTCAGCAGGCAGCGTCGGTGAGACCAGGGTCACGGTGCGGCGTTGTGGCGGTGCCCTCTGCGGTGCTAAAGCTTCGGCGTGAAGCAAGACGGTGCGGAGTGCGGTGCGCACAGGTCGTGGTGTGAGCAGCGGCTCGGTGATGGCATCAGCAGGCGCCGTCGGTGAGACCAGGGTCAGGGTGCGGCGTTGTGGCAGTGCCTTCTGCGGCGCCTTCAGGACAAAGGGTCAGCCGGGACGTCGTAGGCATTGTCCAGGTGGTGTTCTTCGGCTTGCAGTACGAAACACACAGTCCCCAGTGCTGCGGGTCGAAGATCCTGGAGTCTTTGATGTTCCTGAGACTCTGTGAACAGGGGGCAAGCTCTACTTCAAGCCCTTGGAGAGTCTCACCAATGCGGTCGCCGAAAGTCCAGTCCAGGCCTTTCACAGCCCAAGACAGAAGCAGCCACTGCAGGTCGGCCCAGCAAAGCACGCAGCAAGGCAGTCGTCCCTTTTAGCAGCTTCTCCGGCTCTTCTTCTCGGCAGTCTTCTTGATCCAGATGAGTTCTAAAGTTCAGGGATCTGGGCCCCAGTATTTGTACACACAAATCCTTTGATCTTCTAGGCAGAGTTTGTCTGTGTCCGGCCAGAATCAACAACAAACCCTACGGGTCCTTGTGCATGTGTTAAAAACTGCATTGCGTTGTAACGTTTTGTGCAAATTGCTGAAGCAGTTTACATTTTGCTGATTTTATGTGCCCTATGTGAAAAGGTTTTTAGATTTCAGTATAAGGTTTACAGATTTATAGAAATCCAAGTTCTCAAGATAATTTTATGAGGTTGTTTGCTGAAAAGTCATATGGAGTTACGTCAAGTTTTAGGTTAAAGTCCTATGAAACCCTTAATAGTCTAGTTGTCTATGAACTCATCCGGGTAGTGTTGTTTATTCTTTTGTGCACAAGGATAGACATTCCGACTCTAATGGTAGGTTACCTCTCATCATGAACATATATTGGTGTGGATGAAAGCACTTAAAGTATTTTTCCCTTTCTCTAGTGAGTTTTATTTTTCAGTCCTCTATCCCGGTGGGCAGGCAAAGGTTTATTTGTTTTGGTTTCTGCACTGTGTTTCAAGTCTCGTTTTGCAATTGTGTTGTGATTGGTTGTATTGGTGTTGTGGGCATTGTGAGCTAGGTTGAGATTTCAATGGGTGCACTTTTGAATAAATTTGTGATTCTGGCTAACGGAGGACAGTCTCCCCCCTCAATTGGTACCCCGCCTATGAGATGCTCTTGGATCATGGATTTTATACATGCTTGCAGTTCAGAAAATGGAATACAATGAGAGACGCCCAAGTGCGCGAATCAAGATGGCCGCCACCCGGTGAGCTCCTCCGCGTTTTCGCCTGTTTTTTACTTTAAAACGACGAAAGTCTGTCACAATATCTTTTAAAATGAGGTTGCTGCTACAATAATAAGCTTACCTGCATTGTGAAGTGGTTTTAAGTTTTTTTGGTCGTGGGAAGTGGTGTTTCTGGCTCCCTGGTTCCTGCTCCCAGCTCTGCATTGAGGGACTGCCTGGTTAGTCTGTCAGGGGGGCGGAGTATACTTCAGGAAAGGGCCTAGCTTGGGCCTAGCCACACCCCTAGTCCAGTTTAGCTGCTGCACCAGTCATTTTGAGGATTGCTTTGTATCTTTTGATATTTTTACTCATAAAATGTTCTTTTTTTCTTAAAATTTCATTATTTATTCTCAAAAATGGATAATAAAAATCCTCTCAACAATAAAAGAAGACAGCAGGTTTCACCTCCTCAAAATAAAATCAAAAGTAATGGAGTCATCTGAACCTTCGCTTTCTTTAATTTTAGAGGAAATTCAGGCACTTCGTGCTAATACAGAAACTATTGCGACTGAAATTAAAAATGTACGAAAAGAAATGGCGAGCATGTCAATGAAAATATCAGATAACTCAATTAAAATACAGGATAATAAAGTTAAAGTCAACGCTTTTACTCCACTTGTGGCGAAAATATCACCTTTGTGCTCACATCTTTTGGACATGGAAAATCGCAATAGACAATACAACCTTCGCATATTTAATTTACCAGAAGAGGTTGAGGAAACTAACTGTCGACTATAATTAGAGAACTTAATTCCTGTTCTTTTAAATATCAAATTTCCAGAAAAATTTGAAATTGATAAGGTTCATAGAATTCCTTCACGTCGCAACCCTCAACATACCAAGCCTAGACAAATGATATTTAAAGTTCTTTGTCACCATCATTTGGTTCTGATCAGAAAAGCAGCCAGAGAAATTCCCGCATTGATGGTCAATGGTCACAAAATCTTTATTCATCAAGATTTTGCCAAAGAAACTGTTGCAATACGTAAGGGATTTACTGATCTTCGCCCACAATTAAGAAGCCTTGGATACCAATACGGCCTTTTTGATCCTTCAACAATGCGCATTTGGAAAGATAATTTTTCAAAATTCTTTCAGCGTCCTGAAGATCTGCGACATTTTCTAGATCAACAATTACAGCAATCTATGGACACTCATGGCCCTACCACTTGATTTTTTCCTGTATGATCTTCTCTAACAGACTTATATAAATTCATAGTATTTTGGGCTCCAGCGGTTCCGGCCATGCTTGTAGAGCGTGTGTGCGTTTCAATGTTCATATTTATGTATTTTGTTTGTCTTTTTCTCTATGTTTTATTTTTTCCTCTCCCTTTTGTGTGTTCTGGAGCTACTTTCTTCTTAACATTTGTGTCTTTTTCTTACTTTCCTCTTCCTAACCCTTCTCTCTTTTTTATTATGTTATGGCTAATATTAAAGTAGTGTCAATAAATGTTAAAGGTTTACGCCATCCTGTGAAACGTACAAACATTTTGGATTATTTGGGTTGTTGCAAAGCTGACTTTTGTTTTTTAGAGGAAACTCATATAGATGATAACATTTTAGATTATATGAAGAAAAAATGGGTTGACAATATTGTTTCTTCTCCTGCTAATGGCAAGAAAAATGGAGTAGCTATATTATTTGCAAAAAAATCGCATTGCCAAATTTTGAGCAAAATTACAGATACGGATGGGAGATATTTAATTGTTAAGGTTAAAGTTCATGATTCTATCTTATTTCTATTAAATGTATATGGCTCTACTACAGTTGACCCTGTTTTTTGGACTAATCTTTCAACTGAGGTTGTAAAAATTGGTAATGTGCCTTTAATTGTTGCAGGTGATTTTAATGTCATATCTGATCCTTTATTAGATAGATTATCTCGTACTAAATTCCATCCCCCTAAGGTTTATTTTGCTTTTAAATCATTTCTTCAAACCACTAAGTTTGTTGATATTTGGCATCTACACTTCCCTACAGAAAAAAACTTAACTTTTTTTTCAAACCCACACAATTCTCATTCTAGGATCGATTACATATTAGTCACAAAACAGCTGATCAACTCTGTTACTACCCCTAAGATTGGTAACATTGACGTCTCTGATCATGCTATGATTTCTTGTATTCTAAATTTAAATTCAACCTTTACTAACCAGTCTTGATGGAGAATGAATTCTGGTATAGCTCTTAAGGAACATAATAGACCAAAACTCCTCTCCGCCATTCATGATTTTTTTCAGGTTAATCCTGAAGGTTCTACTTCAATGGTTAATAGATGGGATGCTTTTAAAGCTTACATTAGAGGGGTTACTATTTCTAGTATGGCTCATGAAAATAAGACCTTTAATGCCAATATTAAAAAGTTAGAAAAACAAATAGCGAAATATGAACGACTTTTTATTACGTCTAATGATCCTCAATATAGAGTTAAGTTGCAAAAGCTTCGATATGAATTTAATACAATTCTTAGTAAAAGAGCTGGCATTCAGATTTCTAAAGCCAAAGCTAAATTTAGTTTTAATGCAAATAGATCTGGAAGACTTTTAGCGAATTACCTACGTATCAAAAGAGACAAAACTCAAATCATCTCTATTCACGGATCCAATGGTAAAATTGCTTTATCTCATAAAGATATTGTTAATGAATTTTTTGATTTTTACTCTAAGTTATATGATAAACCTGATTTTCATAATGATCTTGTGTTGATTTGTTTTTATCTTCATGTGGTCTACCTAAACTTTCTCCATCAGATAAAATGGGGCTTGACTCTCCAATTACTAAGGATGAAATTTTATCTGCTATAAAATCTCTTTAAAAAAATAAATCTCCGGGTCCTGATGGTATCCCGGCGGAGTTTTATAAAGAGTTTCAGTCCCATCTTTTACCTTTATTATTTCAACTTTTTACAACATTTGGCTCTACGGGAATTACTTCAGGTTCTTTTACTGAAGCTTTAATTATCGTTCTTCCCAAACCCGATAAAGACCCCACCCTTGTATCTAATTATCGCCCTATCTCTTTAATTAATCAAGATTGTAAATTAGATGCCAAAATATTAGCCACACGATTATCCTCTATATTAAATTCTATTATACATTCAGATCAATCTGGTTTTATGAAAAATAGACACTCTGCAAATAATACAAGAACTTTGTTACATGTCATTGAACAGGGTCATACGTTAACTATTCCTTCAGGAATTATGGCTTTGGATGCTGAAAAAGCCTTTGATAAACTTCATTGGCAATTTTTATTTCATGCTTTATCATCATTTAATTTTGGTGACAATTTTATTCGCATGATTTCAGCTCTATACTTTGCTCCTACTGCTCGTCTATTTATTAATGGCCAAGTTTCAAATCAATTCTCCCTCTTTAGAGGTACTGGACAAGGGTGTCCCCTTTCCCCGCTATTGTTTTTAATTGGCATTGAACCTTTTCTTACCTCTATAAGAAAATGTGATAATATTAAAGGAATTAATATTAAAGAGGTTATTATTAAAACCTTAGCGTATGCTGATGATGTACTTTTATTTATCAGTGACCCCTTATCCTCATGTCCTTCTTTATTAGAGATTATAACAAAGTATTCTATGGTTTCTGGTTACAAATTAAACACTAACAAAATGGAATTTTTCCCTTTAACCCCTTGAGTGCCCCGCCCTTTCCACGCCCTGTGCCGGGCGTTTTATTAGCGGGCGGGGTTCATGACGAGATAGTCTCGTCATGGGCACAGCGCAACCGCGCTCCATGACGAGACTATCTCGTCATGGGCACTGAAGGGGTTAAACATTTATTTTACTCCTGATATGATATCCATGAATCAAATTATTTGGCAAAAGAATAAATTAAAATATCTTGGTATTTTATTCTCTTCATCCATAAAATCTACAATGACTTTAAACTGTAATTTTGTCTTAGATTATATAAAAGATAAAACGTCTAAATGGGCATCACTGCATCTTTCATGGTGGGGTAGAATGGAATCTATTAAAATGAATATTGCTCCTAAAATTTTTTACACCCTTGCCATGATTCCTACTCAATTTCCATTAAAATTTTATAAAGATGTTGATAAACGTCTCTCCAAAGTTCTTTGGGATAACAAATCACCTCGTATTAGTTATAAAAAATTAAAAATGTCTAAATGTAATGCTGGATTTGGTATCCCAGATTTTTTTCTTTATCACAAAGCTTTTATTTTAAAACAATGTGCCTTATGGTTTAATCATTCCCTTTTACATAATCCACCTTCTTGGCTCCAAATTGAAAAATCTATTGTGAAGCCGTTTCCATTACCAACTCTGTTAACTATGTCTAATAAATCATCATTTGTTCATAAATCTGTCATTCTCAAATCCACTAAAATGATTTTTAATGATCTAGATTCCATTTTTCTATATCCCATGTATAATACTGATGAATTATTATTATGTTATAGCAATGTCATTAAATTGAATAGGAACATTAGTTTTTGGTTTTCATGGATTAAAGCTGGTATTTTTTATCTTAAAGACGTTTATTCCAACAATACTTTTATACCATTTGAGGATCTACAAACAAGGTTTGGTTTATCTCAATCTGATCTTATTAAATATGAATATTTAACTAATTCAATTTTAGATTCCTTTCCGCAAGCTATTCCATCTAATGTTACAGCTGACTTATCCGTTTATATCCAAACTATATCAATGACAGCTCATGGTGTTTCTATTTTATATAAAAAATTATCTAACACTCTAGGAAGTACCATAAACATGATTGCAACCTTCTGGAATAATGAACTTTCACTCTCATTGTCTATTGATACATGGAAAACTATATGGCTTAGTAATATATCTGGTTGGTTGCCTGTCTCACTTTATCAAACCAATTCCTATATTTTATTTAATTCTTCATGGACTCCATTACGTCTATTCCAAGCTAAACTTCTTCAATCCGACACATGTTGGCATTGTAAATTACACCCTGGCTCGTTACGACATATGCTTTTTGATTGTCCTTTAATTTCAAAATTCTGGTCAGATGTTTGGGACATTATTAAGAAGTTGTTAAATATACATGAAGACATATCATATAAATTGTTAATATGCAAATCCGTTACATTATCACAAAATCTAAGTAATCTTGAATGTAGACTTTTTGATTTTTTAATTTCTGCTGCGCTAAAATCTATTACCTTCTGTTGGAAAGATGTTTCTAAGTTATAAGTTCATGCTTGGTGGTCATGGGTTATCTTTACAAGAAGAGGTGCTCAGTTATCTCTTTCTGGGGTTAATCATAATTCTATTTCCTATCACTCTTTTTGGATTCCTGTTGATATTTATTTTGCATCTTAATGGTATATTTATTTCATGTACCCCTTTTTACAGTTCTTATATTAATCGATATGTCACAGTAGCTCTATTTATAGCTCAAACAATAATTTGTTATTAGATGTTTCCCTCCCCCCCTCCTTTTAGTTTTATAAGAATATGACTATTTTATTTTCTATTGAAATGAATATGAGAATATGATATTGTACGCATTGTATTAGATATTTTAGCTTAATAATACTCTTTTTTTGTATGTCTATGTTTTTTGTTCATTATGAAATTTCAATAAAATATTTTGAACACAAAAAAGAAAATGGAATACAATTACTGCTGACAATAAAAAGTTTCAGTTTATTGTGTATGTCAAATTTGATGTGAAAAGATTGAGAATTTAAGGCGTGCCATGATTAGGATAAAAAGCAGCTCAGACTTGCACAGTTCGAAGGCTTGAATGAGTGGGACTGCGTGATGAATCAGAAAAGCGCGCAAGAAAGTGCTGAGAACGCAAATTGGTAAGGTTCGGAAGAAGCACTGAACAGGAAGTGTTGGAAACTAAAGATGCTCGCCCTGTGATTACTGATGAATAAGACAAAAAGAAAACAGAAGATAGCAAAAATGAGATGGAAAAGAAGGCGAGTGATTTTGAAGGAGAAGATGAATTTATAGACAGATTGTTGACTGAAGTGAGACCACCTCCTTGTAAGGAGGCTTGTGTGCAAGTGCAGGTGGAATAGATAAGAGCAGGACAGCTAAGAAGAGATGAGGTGGTGTCTAGATCATCTTCACGTATTGAGACGAACGTGATGGCGATTGATACTTTCAAACTCGAAGGAGATTTGGAAATAAAGGCAGAAACAGGAATTTATAAAGACAAAAATCTGAATGTATAACAAGCATTTGCAATGCAATAGGTCTCGCATTAGGAAAGTTTGAGCTTTTTGTATTGTAAATTGACTAATTTTTTATTTATGTGTTGGTTTTGAAAATATTGAAATTACTAGCTTTCTCATGTACAATGTCAATAGTTTTAACTGTTGCAAATGTGACACCTATAGCATTTGTAATGCGATATGTGTTGTATTTACGTGACTTCGATGTATTGATATTACAAATAACAATGGCTTTAAATTTTTGCAAATAATTAATACTTAAATAAAAGTTAATGTAAATTATAATGGCAATCGTTTAAACTTTTGTTAATAACTCTTGTGAAGATTATGTTTAGTGTATTTAATTGCACCTAAAATCCAAGAGCAGAAGTTAAATATTATCATTTTTTTGTGCCATTTGTAATAAAGCCTAAATATTGAGAGAACATTTTAGAGCCAGTTGTTTTTGAATGATTGTACAGATTGATACTGTGGTGGCGGTGAGTGATGTTGTGGTGGTGTCGAGTGATGCTGTGGCGTTAATTGATGCTGTGGTAGCGCATAGTGATGTAGTGGTGCCTTTGAGTGATGCTGTGGTGGTGCTAAGTGATGCTGTGGTGATGCGATAGATAGATAGATAGAGTGCAATAGTCCGATAGATAGATAGATAGATAGATAGATAGATAGATAGATAGATAGATAGATAGATAGATAGATAGATAGATAGATAGATAGATAAGATAGATAGATAAGATAGATAGATAGATAGATAAGATAGATAGATAAGATAGATAGATAGATAGATAGATAGATAGATAGATAGATAGATAGATAGATAGATAGATAGATAGATAGATAGATAGATAGATAGATAGATAGATAGATAGATAGATAGATAGAGCGATAGATAGAGCGATAGATAGAGCGTAATTATGTAGAATATAATTATGTGGCACTGAGTGGTTTTGTGTGGAGTGTATGTTGATTTTAGTGGCGTGTAATTATGTGGCATTGAGTGTTATTTTGAGTGTATCTTGCATTGTTTGCATTGTAATTAATTGGCACTGATGGTTATTTGGAGTGCATGTGGCATTGAGTGTAGTGTAATTATGTGGTGTGTAATTATGTGGCGCTGAGTGGTATTTGGCAACAATACCCTCTCACTCCAAGGTGACCATTCCCTATGCATTATTTCTTCCACTAGCCGCATTAAATAAGCGCCTGAAAGCGAGCACAAATACGGCAAATCTAGTATTGTATGCCGAATGCTCCCTGAAATGTGTATTTAAGTTATACAATTTAGCCCCTTGACGCACTTTGACTGAGGGTGACATGGATGGCAAACGGAAAGCAATTTAAAAGTTACCGTTCAAAGAAACTCTTTTCTCTTCCCCCCAATTGCCTGAAATGAAGCGTTCTAATTTTTGGCGAAAAGACCACGACTTTAGTTTGTAAGACCAAATCGCTATAAATAAAGCCTTTTTTGTTTAGTATGTAAAAGGTCATGATTTATTTTTGTTTGTATGTAGCCTGCCAGCTTAGGTTGTTGGACAGGTGACCAATTTGGAGGCAGAATTAAGAAAATGCATCCCCCCGTGCATCCCCCCTCCTCTCCACAGAAGCAAAAGATCAGCACAGAGAGGGGTGTTGAGAGAGTGAGTGAGGTGTGTAGAGAGAGATGTTGCGTGTGAACAGTCCCTGTGTGTGTGAGCAGTGCCGGTGTGTGTGAGCAGTGCCGATGTGTGTGTGCGAAGTGCCTGTGTTTGTGAACATTGGTTGTGTGTGAGCAGTGCCGATGTGTGTGTGCGCAGCGTGTGTGTGTTTGATAGTAACTAGTGTGTGTGAGATTATTGTGTGTGGATGCAAGGCTGCTAATGCTATCGACCTCAGAAGGATGAAAAGGGAATGAGTGTGGCATATAGAGGTGGACAAAGCTTGCATTTTTGCAACTAGAAGGTGTGGGTTAAATGCTGGTTGTGGGGAAGCTGAGTGCTGAAAGGCAAAGAAAACACAGCGGGCTAAGGGCGGGTGGGAGATAGGCGAGAGTTATGTGTGTGTTTTATTTGTGTGCAATGCGTGAAGTGTGCTGATAATTTCTTTGGGCGCTGTGAATAAAGTTTCTGTTGTTGCTGAATTAACGGGGCTCATGTTATCGACCTTATAAGGTTGAAAAGGGAATTAGCGTGGCATATAGATCTGGGCAAAGCTCCACTTGTTGTAATTAAAAGGTGGGGGTTAAATGCTGGTTGCGGGGAATCTGAGTTCTGAAAGCCAAAGAAAACACAGCGGGGGTAGGGCGGGGGAGAGATAGGTGAGAGGCATGTGTGTGTTTTCATTGTGTGAAATGCGTCCCGTGTGCTCATAAATGCTTTTGGCGCTGTGAATAATGTTTCTGTTGTTGCTGAATTAACGTGGCTCATGTCATTGACCTCCTAAGGATGAAAATGGAATGAGCGTGGCAAATAGAGGTGGGCAAAGCTGCAATTGTTTTACTAAACGGTGGTGGTTAAATGCTGGTTGCGGGGAAACTGAGTGCTGAAAGTCAAAGAAAACACGGCGGGGGGAGGGCGGGTGAGAGATAGGCGAGAGGCATGTTTTACTGTGTGAAATGCATCAAGTGTGCTGATAAATGTTTTTTGCACTGCGAATATTGTTTTTTGTTGTTGCTGAATTAACGTGGTGCATGTTATCTACCTCAGAAGTGTGAAAAGGGAATGAACGTGGCACATAGAGCTGGGCAAAGCTGCAAGTGTTCCAACTAAAAGGTGGGGGTTAAATTCTGATTGCGTGGAAGCTGAGTGCTGAAAGGCAAAGAAAACACGGCTGTGAAAGTGTGCGTTGTGTGGAGAATTGTTGAAGGCCTTGGACAGAGGAGGGACGGCGGCTGAAGAGTGGAGGAGGCGCAGGCTGAGTATTTTAGTGGGTTATTTTCCTGAGTGTAGGGAAGGTGGCTGTGAGAAGTGCTGGTCTCGTGAAGCGGACTGACTGAGAGGAAGAGCAGGTGACTAAAGTGTTTTGATTGCGATTAAAATCGAGCTATCATGATGTTGCCCATTGAAATCGATGGATGGCAATGCGTCCGTGAGACTAGCCCGGTGGTGGGGGACAGAGACGTTTTAATGCATGGGCAAAGTGGGCTCTGGCCCAGGGCCCCAGCCTTTCAGGGGGCCCCCTGACAGAGTCAGCTCCATTCTCCAGAGTTTTGCCCTAATGACCTTGAATATTTCTTAAACAGATTGTTTTAAATACTGTTTTCCTTTAATTTATTTTTTTATGTACCTTATTTGTGAGTCTAGTATAGCCATTTTGCAGAGAAATGTTGTGTTTATGTTTCATGCAATATACATAAAAAAGTTTCTTTTAGATCAAAACAAGGCCTTACATATAAGAAATGGGAGGGCGTTACAAAGATTATTTGCAGTAATATTGCTGAGCTGCTGCTGTGTTACAAAATTGAAAACACACATAACTATCCCTGAATATTGGATGTTAACACATTTAGGGCCTTATTTATGAGAAGTGATGCATGGCTGTGTGAAAACAGGGATGCGTCACTTCTTAGTGCACCCTCCTTGCTACATGATGGATGCGTCATATTTACTGTATGACGCATCATGTCGCATCATGTTACAGATATGTCAGTATTTCTGACGTATCTGTAGGCGCAAAAGTGATGCATTGCTGGGGTGTGTCTGAAAATAGACGGAACTCCAGCAATGTGTCTTTTCACATGGGGCTTGCCTGCGTCAGTCTTGCGCCTGCTGAGAGGCAGGTGTAAGATATTGAGGCAATGGCGTCATAGAAGTGGCGCACTGAGTTCTCATAGATATTTCAATGCGCCACTTCTACAAGGCTTTTTGCGGGGCAACACCCACCCTGCATACATTATGCCTGGTGCAGGTATAATGTGGTGCAGGAGTTTCAAAGTGATGCATCTGCCTAGATGCGTCACTTTGCAAATATGGAGCAACATGGCACATTTTTTACGCTGCCGGTGCGTCACAAAAAGTGACGCACTTGCGGCATAAAAGTGAATCAAGGCCTCATAAATAAGGCCCTTAGAATTTGAACGCGTGTTCCTTTGCACTGTCAGGGACCTAATGAAATGAAAGTGTATTTAATAAAGTGCGCAACTACTCAGACTAGAGTGTCCTGGCGCGTGACAGCGGGAGGAAA
Source organism: Triturus cristatus (assembly GCF_964204655.1). Lineage (NCBI taxonomy): Eukaryota > Metazoa > Chordata > Amphibia > Caudata > Salamandridae > Triturus > Triturus cristatus. The sequence goes on from NC_140579.1 coordinate 88,026,709, forward strand.
ACATGCGTAAAAGACCCATCAGTTCGTAAAATCCAGGTTTTTAAGTTCTTCCTGAAAGAGAGTAGGTCTGTGGTTAGTCTCAGAGACTCAGGGAGGCTATATTCCACAATTTTGCACCTAGAAAGCCGAGGGATCTGCCTCCAGTGCGGGCACAGCATTTATTAGGCACGAGGGCTAGGTTGGCATTGGAAGATCTTAGGGGTCTAGCTGTTGTATAGCGAGTAACACGCTTATTTAGGTAGACAGCTCCTAAGCCGTGGAAAGCTTTAAAGAAGATGGTCCTCGCTTTGAAGTCGATCCGTTCTTTTATGTGGAGCCAGTGTAGAGACTTGAGAATAGGGGTCATACTAGATCTGGGTTTAGGTCTCAGGATGGCTCTAGCCGCCGTGTTTTGTATCACTTGTAGGCGCTGAATAAGGGATTTGGGAAGACCAAGGTACAAGCTGTTGACATAGTCAAGCTTTGATGTCACCAGAGCCTGCATCACGATCTTTCTGCTCTCAAGCAGCAACAGTGGCAGGAATATATTTAGCATCCGGAGTATGCCAAAGCAAGCGCCAGTTAGATTTTGGATTTGAAAGCGCATGGAGATTGTCTTTTCTATGACAATTCCTAAGTTTTTGACTTTCTCCGTTTCCGCGGGTGGGGATGGCAGATCTTTTGGCCACCAAGAGCTTCAGTCAGAAGTTTCTGGATTAGCAAAGAAAACAACTTCACTTTTGTCAGGATTGCACTTCAGCTGATTGATCTTAAGCCAGTTAAAAACCTTTGTGAGGCAAGACCTAATCATTGCACCGTCAAAGTTGGTTCCTTTTTCACACGTAAAAATCAGCTGAGTGTCATCAGCATAGGAAACAATTTTGACGCTCTCTTCCTCTACTAGAAATGCAAGGGGGGATAGATATAGATTAAAAAGGGTAGGACTAAGAATGGAGCCCTGAGGGACACCTACATTCATGGCTGGAACCGTGGATGAGAAAGGGGGAGCCAGATGTCCTAAGATCCATTTGCCAAGAAGGATGACATCCATGTTAAGGCTCCTGGATGTTAGCATGTCTCTCCAGGAGCCTCTCAATTGGGACCGTATTGAAGGCCGCCGACAGATCGAACAGTATCTGAACAGCCTTGCCTCCCTGGTCCAGCTTACCCTTGAGATATTGAGTCAATCCCAGCAGAGCGGACTCCGTACTGTAGTTAGCCCTAAAACCGGAATGGGACACATGAAGGAGCTTTCCATCTTCAATGTGTTTTTGGAGGGCTTACATGCTTCTCTAATACTTTGGAGAGGGCCAGAAGAAGGGAGATTGACCTGTAGTTGGCAGGGTCCGTCGGTTTGGCGTTAGCCTTTTTTATCAGTGGAATAATTTTAGCATTCTTCCATAATTTCGGCATGTTGCCTGAGGAGAGGGTAGCATTAAAGAGCTGGTTTACAGTGGGGTTTATGGTAGAAGCTAATAGGTTCAGGATATTTGCTGGACATGGGTCGGCAGGAGAGCCACACTTAATGCTTTGGAGAAGGGTCAGTGACTCTTCAAGCTGAAACTCAGGGAAAGCTAGTAAAGATGGAGGATCCAAGAGGTGAAATTTGCTATTAGAACTAAGGTAGAAGGTCAGTTCTTCCTCTGAGATGTTAGTGAAGGCTTGTTCGATCACGGGGATCTTTTTGTGGAAGAATTGAGCTATTTGCTTAGACCATTTTTGCGTGCATGGCCCTTCCTTTGTGCCAGCTTTCGGGGCATTAAAGGATTTAACTATGCTAAAGATTACCTACTCTTACTTTTGGCATTTTCTATCTTGGTTTGAAAGAAGTTTTTCTTGGCTGCCTTCACGAGAATCTAATGAGCTTTTAAGTTGTCTTTATACACCTTCCTGTCCACAGGTAGATAGGATTTACGCCATTTACGTTCCATTTTTCTACAATTTCTTTTGCTAGATCTGAGGGAATCGTTAAACCATGGAGCTGGTGGGGGCAAACTCCTTAAGGAGCAGGAAACAACTGGTACAGGTGCATCAATGTTAGTTCGGAGCCATGAATCTATTGAGAGGGCGTCCGAGTCGGGGCAGCCAGACAGCTCCAGTGAGGAACGACCGAGGGCGTCTGCTAACATCGGGATGGATATTTTATGGAACGTCCTGTAATTAGGGACCCTCTTCCCAGCGTTAGCCCGAGGGGCTGTGGCAGATTTGGGAATGACGAATTTTAATAGGCGGTGGTCAGACCAGATAATGGGAAGAGGTAGGTTTACTGATATGTCAAAGTTGTGAAAGATTTGGCTAGGGTATGGCCCTTCTCATGGGTGGCCGAAGAAATAGATGGAAACGTGTTGCAGGTCTGCAGCGTCTCCAACAAGGAAATTGGTTGAGGGTCTTTTCCATTGTCCATATGTATATTGAAATCTCCCAGAATAAGGCAGTTGTTGTATTTTAAGGCAAGGGAGGTGGTGGCTATATTAAGCGTAGTAATAACATTTCCAGTTACACTGGGTGGTCTGTAAATTAGAAAAGCAGCTATGCTATGATGGGGGAAGAAGGTACAGTCGAAGTCTAAGGACTCTGCGCCCTCAATGTTTTCCATTGGGATGGGAGAGCAGTCTAGTAATTGATTAAAATTATGGCGACACCGCCCTCTTCCCACTCGGTCGGTCCCTCCTAAGGATTTTATTACCTGTAGGGATGGCCGAGGTGATAGTAGGGTTGGAGGCTTCAGACAGCCAGGTCTCAGTGAGAAATAAAAGATCAGGCTGTTCGTCTAAAAGTAGACCATAAATGTGTGGTTCATGCTTTTGCATAGAGCGACAATTTAAAAGGGTGGCCTTTAAGTCCTTTGTTTTCTTATTGTTTTTACACTTATTGTTGCATGAGAGGATCTTGGGTGTGGGTTTCCTGGGATGGAGGAGAGACCAGTTGCACTTATTACATCGAAAGTCTACCTCCAAGCTTGGATCAGCCGCTGTACACTGACATAATGGTTGCCGCCTAAGGCTAAGCAGTGTTTCCCTATTGTAATATAGTGGAAGAAACTCACCGGAGGGGAACTGGGCAGCATGGCCGGCGCCAGATGCCTCCAGGCGCAGACAGCGTTGCCTTTGGTGCGCCTTCGACGCGCCGGCGGCGCGCCCACTGCGAGCATCCTTTTGCACCAGGAATATATAGACTAATGCCTATGATACAAACTGAATCGCTAACGCAGCTGAGGAAGTGGAAACTACGTGGGTGGAAGTGAGGAGCCTTATAGTAGCCACAGCCATCCGCACAATCGGCAAATCAGCCTCGGCGGACCAGGACTGGAGGAAAAACTAGATGTGAATCGTAGTAGCTGAGGAGGTGTAGGCAAGCAGAATCAAGTAAAGTGCAAGTGCTCGTAGGTAGGAGAAATTGTTAAAAAGCACAGAGTAATTCAGCCACACATATACAATTTAAAAAGTATTAAAAACCTAGTAGCAGGGCAGAAAACACTAAAGCCTATCGCTGTCAGCTGCGTGCATCCGTTTGCATCAGGAATATATAGGCTACTAATGCCTATGATGTAAACTGTATCGCTAATGGAGCTGAGGAAGCGGAAACTGCGTGGGCGGAAGTGAGGAGCCAGATAGTAGCCCCAGCCCTCCGCACAATCGGTGAATCAGCCGCGGCGGACCAGGACTGGAGGAAAAACTAGATGCGAATCGTAGTAGCTGAGGAGGTGTAGGCAAGCAGAATCAAGTAAAGTGCAAGTGCTCGTAGGTAGGAGAAATTGTTAAAAAGCACAGAGTAATTCAGCCACACATATACATTTTAAAAAGTATTAAAAAAACCTACGAGCAGGGCAGGAAACACTAATTCCTACCGCTGTCAGCTGCACACGTCCATTTAGATCGGGAATATATAGGCTAATGCCTATGATGCAAACAGGATCGCTAACGCCGCTGAGGACGCGGAAACTGTGTGGGAAACAGGGGCTCAAATTGGATCATAAATTCAAAGGTGTTCTGAACAGGGGCCCCCAAAATATGTTTGGCCCAGGGCCCCCAAAATCCTTAAGATGTCCCTGGTGGGGGAGGGACAATTGTGAGAGGCGCCACGAGGAAACAATCTCTCGGCATGCTGTGGCGGGGGCGGGGGAGCGCATTCCAGGCGGGGGAGCGGACCCTTTGAAGTATGATGCCGAGGCTGTGGCTACACGTGCACGCGCCAGTGGGCTGAAGCGCTTCCCCAAACGGATTGCATGGCGGCACGATGCACGTGATTGTGCATGTGCTCACCATGCAAATAGCTAGGCGAGACCTAATAAAAATGAATTGCCCTTTATGGAGGCAGAAGCAGGAATATGTGTTCATCGTGCATTTGAGAAAGTTCAAGAATTGGCAGGAAAATAAAAGTGGATTAAAAACAATAAGAATTTGTAAGTCGTATCTGATAGGGTTGACTGAAAACTAATGAATGAATCAGAATTTAAAAACACTGTAAGAAATTCTAATATAAATGTTATACATGGTTAGAAAATGGGAGGATGTGACGAGGTACCAAAAAAAATGGATGAAACCACAAGATAATTCTGGAGTGTCGACAAGAAAAAATGTGAATATGAATGATTCTGAATGTGAAGTGGTTGTTGACAAAAGGGTTACCAGTGACAGAAGTGCAGGGGGAGCATTTGTGCATGTTATTGGGTAAATGAGCGCTCTTTACACATTTACAAAGAATTTCCCAAAGCTCAGAGTGGAGTCCGACAAGTGGTACAGAGAGGTGGAAAGGATTGTACCAATTTCAAAAGTGTTTTGGATAGATTTCGATCCTTTATTTTCAATTGTAGTGCCTCAAGATTTGTGGACTGTGTGTTTTTTCAGGCCACTGTAATATGATCTCTTAAAGAGAGAAGCCCTTCAAAATAAGCCTTCTCCAATTATTATGAATAGCTGTAATCAGGTTATCGAGTATTTGAAAAACAAATGTTCCACAGGAACAGTAAATTGGGCGAAATTCATGAGAGCGACGCGAGATCCAGGTGCCTGCATAGTATGAGAGATGGGAAACAACCTTTACAATGCAGTCATTACATCGCACTACCTTTACATAGCAGTCATTACATCGCAACATCCTTTACATCGCATGTCATTACAACGCAGTCATTGCAACGCATGTCATTACAATAAATGTCAATACAACGCAGGCATTACATCGCAAGTCATTACAATGCATACCATTACAACGCATAGTACCCTTACACTATCCAACACTTAGCCTACTGTTGCACTCACTGGAGTTAGAATAGTAATTTTTACCCCTACACTATCCAACACTTTCCCTACTGTTACACTCACTGGAGTTAGAATAGTAATTTTTACCCCTATGCTATCCAACACTTTCCCTACTGTTGCACTCACTGGAGTTAGAATAGTAATTTTTACCCCTACACTATCCAACACTTACCCTACTGTTGCACTCACTGGAGTTAGAATAGTAATTATTACCTCTATAGTATTTAAAACTTACCTTAAATGCGATGTAATGGTATGCATTGTAATGGTATGAGTTGTAAAGATATAATGCGATGTAATGGAATCCGTTGTAAAGGTAGTTTCTGAAAATACTATGTAATGGCATGTGATGTAAAAGAATGCGTTGTAAAGGAAGTTGCGATGTAAAAACTGCCTTGTAAAGGCATGCATTGTAAATGTAGGTGTTGTAACGTCATACATTCATGAGAGATTGATGCAGATTTACAGACAGTATAGTGAAACCTCACAAAAGACAACGTTTCTGAATTCATTTAAGCTTTTGGATTTGGATTGCATCTGGAGATTAGTTCGCATATTCAGCAAAGTGTGATGTATTAACAGGCCAAATTGTTGGAAGAAATAATGGCCTTTGCAAAGTATAGTAGTGGGTGCTTCGAAAATGACAAAGAAGAAATTGATGGTGGCTCAGACAAATGTTTCCAAAAGGGTGGTCAGGGAGGATTTCAGGTATCTGGTATATTGGTGCGCAAGGTTATAATGAACAAGGCAATGGTGCACAATGTGTGCCAGGTGGAAATTGTGGGCCTAATGGCAGAGGCTTTAGTAATAACATGCCTAATCAAAATAATAATATATAGATGGAAATGGCTCTAGCCACATCTGTGGGAAAAATGGGCACTAAAAACAGGAGCTTAAGTTTAATCTAAATAGATTTTTAAATGAGTCACAAATTGTTGGAAAATGGCCTTCTCTGAAGGGTCACCCCAAACTTTTTCCATTCCTCCTCTTTTTCTGACCTTGTTTTTGTTGGCTTGAGGATTGAGCACTTTACCACTGCTAACCAGAGATAAAGTGCATATACATACTTCTCTACACATGGCATAATTGGTTTACACCTGTTTGGCATATTTAATTTACTTGTAAGTCCCTTGTAAAGTGGTACAGCATATACCCATGGCCTGTAAATTACATGCTACTAGTGGGCATGCAGCACTGATTGTGCCACACACTAAAGTAGCCTTTCAACTCTATCTCAGGCCTCCCACTGCAGGACGTGTGTGTACAGTTTACTCCCACTTCGACTTGGCATTTAAAACCATTTGCCAAGCCTTAAACTCTCCTTTTATTACAAATAAGTCACCCCCTAAGGTAGGCCCTAGGTAGCCCATAGGGCAGGGTGCTGTGTAAGTAAAAGGTAGGACATGTACTCCTAAGTTTTGCATGACCTGGTAGTGACAAACAACCAAATTTGTTTTTCGCTATTGTGAGGCCTACTCCTCTCATAGATTAACATTGGGAATTCCGCAATACACTTTTAAGCTTTAATTCCTGATTAGAAAGGAGTAACTGCATCATGTTTTATATCATTGTAATAGTAATGATACATTTTCTTTACTGGTAAAGTTGGATTTAAACTTACTGTTTTAGAAATGCCACTTTTAGAAAGTAGACATTTCTCTGCTCTTACTGCTCTGTGTGATTGCAGCCTGTCTCCAATGCACGTCTGGGGCAGGTGACAGCTACACTTTGTGCATTCCCAATAGGCAGCGCAATCACAGGGAGGGTATGTGTGTCTGACAACACATCTGCATTCTGATGGCTCTTCCTGGGCAGGAGGGGAGGGGGAACCGACACTTACACCTGAACAGGCAGTGTCCTGTTCCAACACAAATTGCTGATTACCACCAACTGGTAGTCCAGAGCCAGGGCTAGGATTAAAGACTTCTGTGCACTTCAAAGACCTTCTTTGAAGTCACTCCCACTTCAAAGGCACAACTGACCCTACCAAGAAAGTACACTACTGGACCTGTGAAGAACTCTGTCAGGAATATAGACTGCTGTGCTGCTACAAGGACTGCCAATTTGCTAGACTGCTGCGCTTTAAGAATTTTTTTATGCACTGATGTGCTGCCTGTTACCTGTTGCTTGCTACCCTCTGCCCTGCTGAGCAAAAGGACTGGACTCATCTCACCTGAACCTAGAGTGACTACAAGGGCTCTCTTACTTGCCCCTTGTTCTGAAGTCTCAGGGCCATCAAAGACTTTCTACAACCCTGCAGCAGCAACTGGACTCTGCTGTCTGTGAGTTGTGCCTTGACAAGTGGTGCCAACCCAGTCCTGGGCCCTTGGATGTGACTTCTGTGCTGACCCAACAGAACCCACTTCTGTGCTGACCCAACAGAACTCGACGACTTTGCGCCGATCGGAACTGATGTATCTCTCTTAATGCCGACGCAGTTGCTGATGACTGTTAACGTGGCGGTGCGCGGTCTAGGGCCCGCCCCACCCTCTGTCGTGAAATTCCCAAGGTGGTTCTGTTCTGGACGCCAGGTACAGAATTTACCGTGTGGTAAGGCCCATTCTCCTTTCCCACAGTCTCGCTGGTGGTGGTGCTGTGATACACGTTGGGGGGTTGCATTAAATGTTTAACGCTCTTGATGTCACTTCTTCATGTGTTATTATACAAGGGCAGGAACATACCATATGTTTATTAGAGCTCCTTGTAATGTTGCTAGGTGCCAGGTATGTGTTGCTCACCCCCACAGATTCACTGGAGACGTTCTATGTGCTGGAAAACCTTTTATTATAACTTCTAGAACACCTATGGAGAGAGCGCCGGGCAACACGCTCCGATCGCGTCCCTCGTTCGCGCGCTATGCCTCGCGCATGCGCTGTAGCGTCCGAACGGCCGCTACGCGCCTCTACGTCACTCCGTAGTGCGCGCGTCCACTAGACCGCGACACTACATATCTCCCCCTTTTCATACCACTCACACAAAGTCCCCGACCCGGAGGTCAGTCCATTTCAAAGTCTCTGAACTTGGATGGTCTCACCACTGCTCTTCCCCCCCGGGTGTGTCTTACCGGAGTGGAATGTCCTTCTCGGCTTCCCTCTGTGACCAGGCCTCCGTCGGTACCTTTCGGAGTGCCCGGACTCTCTTTCTCTTTTACCTCGCCATCTTCTCTCGTGGTCTCCCCCAAGGGTCTTCTCCCTGAGTTGTCTCTCTCTCTCTCTTGCTCGCCGCCCATGTCCTCTCCGGGGCCTCCTTCGGATGAGTCTGTGTCCTTTATCACCCCTTCTGCCGGGGTTTCCCCTTCCGTGCACTCTCGGGGCCACTGTAGGATCCTATTGCATTTGGCCATGCGCTCGTGTGACCACACGTTACCATCACTGAGCAGTGCCGCCCGGTCATACACTTCTTCTACTCTGAGGGGTGGGGAGTACTTGCTTTCTCCTTTCCGCTTAAGGACAGCCAGCTTCACTCTGACCCACTCCCCTTTTTCCAACGCCGTTTCTTTTGTCCTCTTGTGGCGGTTGTAGTGTTCCGTGTAGATGCGTTGTGCCTTCTGCAGGTTGTGCTGCACCACTGCTGGAGACCATTTGCTGGTGATGGTCTTCTCCTGCCACGCCACATTGTCTTTGGTAAAGGGTTGCCGTCCCCGTAAGATCTGGAAGGGGCTGTACCCCGTTCCCGTGGGGGTGATGCGGTACGCCCATACCGTGCTGAGCACCTCCTTCTCCCAGTCTTTACCTCTTGTGATGGCCGCCTGTATGGAGCCCATCAGCACCCTGTTAAACCTCTCTACTTGTCCATTGCTGGATGGGTGGTATATCGAGGTGTGTTTGAGTATTATGCCATTCCTGTTCGCAAATGTGACCCACTTGTCGGAGATGAACTGGGGGCCATTGTTGCTGATAATGCTCCTGGGTATGCCTTCCCGAAGGAACATCGCCTTGAGGAAGCGTAGTATCTCGTCCGTGTCCATGACCTCGTTGATGTGCACTTCTGGCCATTTCGAGTATTTATCCACTAGTACACATAGATATTTGGGGATGCCTTGGTCGTCCAGTATTGGTCCCAGGATGTCTACTGCTACCTCTTCCCACGGGTTGCTGGGGTTAGTGAATTTCCCTAAGGGTGGTCTTATCGGTTTGAGAGTCTTGTCCGCCCCAGGCACTGCGCGCAGTCCTTCACGTGCCTCTCAACATGCGTGTCCATCCCTGGCCACCAGTAAGTTTGTTTTGTCCTGGCCTTTGTCTTCACTATTCCCAGGTGGCCTTCGTGAAGTATGGCTAGCAGGGTAGGTACGATGTTCTCCGGCGGCACCACCCTGTCACCCCTGTAGACGAATACTCCATCGTTGCCCACCGACAGCTCTTCTCTGACTTCGTAGAACTGCCTGATTTTTGATCCTTGTCTCCTCCTGTCCGGCCATCCCCGCACTATGCACGCCTTGATTTCCTCCATGTCGGCATCCGCCTCATACGCATTCTTCCAGTCCTGCCTGCTGATGGCTTTTTCCGGATCGTCCGTCAGAGCCACCATCTCGTCGTCGTCTTCCCTGTCGTTGGAAGCGCTGTCCATCGCAGATGCCCTGCTGAGGTAGTCCGCTATTTTGTTCCTGGAGCCCGGGATGTACTCCACGTCGTACCTGTACTCCAGGAGTTTCAGTGTCATTTTCGCTATCCGGGGCGTGGCGCTGGCATGGCCATCTGATGTCAGTACTTTCACGAGAGGCTTGTGATCTGTCTTCACCTGGAATCTGGTCCCCCACAGGAACTGACGGTACTTCGCCATGGCCCACACTACCGCTAGCATCTCTTTCTCTATCACGCTGAACTTTTGTTCCGATGCTGTCAGCGTCCGGGACGCGAAGCTGATCGTCTCCGTTCCGCCTTCTGGTCTTTCCTGCATGAGCACGGCTCCCAGCCCCTTTTCACTCGCGTCCGTCATCAATATCGACCGCCCCTGGGGATCGAATCCTTGCAGCGGGATCGCTCCGCCAATCTCCTGTTTCACTGTGTCGAACTCCTCTTGCGTCTCCTCCGTCCATCTGAACGCCGTCTTGTCCCTCGTGAGCTGCCTCATGTGGTGGGTTTTCGTGGCAAAGTGGTGGACGAATTTGCTGTAGTACTCTGCCATCCCTAGAAACGACCGTACTTCCTCCTTGGATGTGGGTGGCGGTGCTTCGCAGATGGCCTTTACGTTCCCTCTCTTCGGCGTTATTCCTTGTGGCCCTATCTCGTGTCCCAGGTAGGTGACAGATGTCATCCCAAAATGGCACTTCTCCCACTCTGCTGTGAGGCCCTTCTCTTCCAGGATCTTCAATACTGCCGACAGTTTCCTGTCGTGGTCCTCCATCTCCGTCCCCATCACTAAGATGTCGTCCTGAAAGTATTGCACTCCCTCAATGTCCTTGAATAGGCGGGCCATTAGCTTCTGGAACACCGCCGCTGCCGAGGCGAGACCAAAGGGCATGCGGCAGAATTGGTAGCAGCCGAACGGCGTGATGAACGATGTCAACTTTTTGCTTGTCGGATGTAGTGCTACTTGATGGTACGCCGATTGCAAGTCTATGGTGGAGAACCATTTCACTCCTTTCGTGCGGGCCAACATTTCCTCAATGCGTGGCAAGGGGAACCTCTCCACCACTATGCACTTGTTCAACTCCCTGAGGTCCACACAGAGGCGCACTTTGCCTGACGGTTTCATGGCCACCACCAAGGGAGCCAACCACTCCGCACTGTCAATGGGCTCGATGATTCCTCCTTCTTCCAGTCGGAGGAGCTCCTGTTGCACCGCTTCCCTAACGGCAATCGGGATGTTCCGTACCTTGTGCGCAACTGGCCGGGCGTTGTCTTTGAGGACGATTTTGTGGGAGAACTTCTCCAGCCTCCCTATCTTCCCGCCGAAGACCTTCGGGTGCCCGCTCCGCCATTTTCCTGCCGTCGACTCCTCTCCGTCCAGCGTCGCCAGCACTTGGGTGTCCCCTCCTGCGTTCAGCTGTATTCCCAACACTCCTTGGTCCATCCAGCCCAGGACTGACGGTCCTTTCTCCGCGACGTACAGCTTGCAGATCGCACTCCGCTCCTTGAACTGGAACTTCATAGTCTTGAACCCTACCATCGGGATTGGGTCCCCTGTGTAGGTGACAGGTCGAATGTCGGGGGGTTCTAGGTGTGCGCCCCACGTGGGTCTGAACTTCTCGCTCCATACTGAACGTTGAATGATCGTGTAAGGAGATCCTGAGTCTGCCACGATGGTGATGGGTATGCCTCCTACTATCATGTCGCATTGGGGTTTGCGCGATCTTCTCTCCTCTATGCCCAGTACTTGGTCTTCAATACACAGGACTTCCTCGTCTTCTTCACGGCCTTCTGCTTCTTCCCCCTCGTCCTGTGCCACGAACTTCACCGCCTGCTGTCTTCCTTTCCTGCGGCAAACCTTTTCGTAATGGCCGACTAGGCCGCAGAACGCGCACTTGGCTCTGAATGCGGGACACCGTTTGTCATGCGCGGCATGGTTCGAGCTGCCGCACCTGTAGCATTTCATGGCCTCGCTTTTGCCCTGTTTCCATGTCGGTCCGGGTCTTGGTTTCCCTGTGGCCGCTCCTCTGTACTCCCCCGTCGTTTGTTTCCCCCGCGCCTGGTGGTCCGCGTCGTCTACTTTGTTGACTGTGAGTCTGGGGGCCTGTTCTCTTTTGGCTGCTTCCGCACAGCGTTTTGTTAGCTCCGCTCTCTTCACTATGGCGATCACTTCGTTCAGCGTCGCATCTCCATTCGCCCATAGTTTGTCCTGTACTGACTTGCTCGTCGTGTGCATGACGATCTGGTCCTTGATGAATTCGTCCTGCAGTCCGCCATACCTGCACGTCATCGCCAGCTTCCGCATTGCCGCCACGTAGTCATCCACGGATTCTCCCGCTTCTTGCTTCCTCTGCTGGAAGTTATAGCGGTCGATGGAGGTGCACACTGCTGGTCGGTAGTGGTTGTCTAAATCTTCTATGGCGTGGGTGAACACGTCTGTGTCCCCTACTGGTCTGGTGATCGGTGTGAGATTTTGAAACACCCGTATCCCTTCTGGTCCTAGGTTGTGTAGAAGTATCCTCTTCCTCCTGGCGCTAGAGAACGCCTCCTCGTTCTCATCTTCTAGCGCTTCCAGGTAGTTTCTGAAGTACTCCCTCCAGTCTTCCCACTTCATTATGGGTTCTCCCGGGCGTGGTAGGAAAGGTATCGGCGTCGTCAGGGTCGCTGACTGTGCACTCATTTTGGCGTCCACTTGCTTCCTTGGGCTACCTGGTGCGTCCGTCCCCGCTCCCCTGCTTCGGGTACCTGGGACTGCGTTCGAGCCGGCTGCTCCGTCATCCCCTGACTCCGCCAGGATCTCTTCTGCGGCTCCGCCGTCCGTCCGCGATATCCCCTACCACGTGGCTGGCTCCTTCGTTGCCCACGTGCCACTCGCCGGCTTCTATCTGCCTCTGCCGCGCTCTCCCGGTGTGTAGGTGTCTGCTCTTAGTCTCTCCGGTCTCTCACCGCGTATGGTGGTGTCTCTTCTGGTGGGCTTCTCTCTGATGCAGGTTAGGGGGGCACCTTCCGCCTGTTGCACCTGGGGTTCTTCTTGTCCCAGTCTCGTCGCCACTGTAATGTTGCTAGGTGCCAGGTATGTGTTGCTCACCCCCACAGATTCACTGGAGACGTTCTATGTGCTGGAAAACCTTTTATTATAACTTCTAGAACACCTATGGAGAGAGCGCCGGGCAACACGCTCCGATCGCGTCCCTCGTTCGCGCGCTATGCCTCGCGCATGCGCTGTAGCGTCCGAACAGCCGCTACGCGCCTCTACGTCACTCCGTAGTGCGCGCGTCCACTAGACCGCGACACTACACTCCTCTGTTTTCTTTTGCAGCCTTTGTGTATTTTTTCGATGTCTTTCTCACAAGGGACCATAAGTCCCAGAAGTCTTGTGTGGCGGCCATCTTGGATCCTGACTGCCTATGAGTCAGCGTGAGCACGTATCTCGGGGCTCACTATTCGGAATTCCTGCTGTTGAAAGGACGTGTTGCTCTGTGGGCTGCCGGATAGGTGGTGCAGTGTCTCCAGAGGCTGATCTTCACCTCAGACCAAGTTCTGCAACTCGATCCTTTACTGCGAGGCAAGGTAAGACCGGCACAGTCTTAACGGTAAGCGCATTTCTGATATTCCTCCTGCATTCCACTTGTGGCACGGTCGAGAGAGTTGCTTTAAAGTAATTTATGGCGCCAGTACCCTCAATCAAGCAGAAGTGTTGATTCTATTGCAATAATGTTTTATTCTCGATTATTTTTTATTTCATAAAAACACATGTTTAGTACGCGCTTGTGATTTGTGAAACAAACACGCACTTGGGTGAAAGAAAAGCAACGTGGAATATATTTCTTGCATGGTGACTCTTATTTCACACATGCACGTAAATTTTGGTGCAGATACATTGGTGGCGCACTTGTGAAGACAAGCGCAAGTGCGTGTTGGGAAAGACGGATGTGCCGGTGACATACGCATGTATATTGTGGTGCAAGTACATTTGTGGCGCACTTGTGAAGTCCTTGGAGGCATACTTTTGCTGTGCTTCAGTACCTGTTACTGCGTGAGAGGGTACCTGAGGTGCTAGGGTCCGAAGCTGTCGTGAGGGCTCCTCTTGTTTCTAGGAAGTGGTGTGCCTGGAAAATATAGTCGTGGGACTATCGTTTGCCCTCACCGAGCGCCGCTGTTGGAAAAGAAAGCGCAACGCTGTGGGAAACATTCTTAGAGAAAATCGAGGCAGACTGCTGTGGAGAGTGTGGAATGAGCTGGCGACAGCCTTCTACGAAGTGTGGCTGTCCTTGCAGAGTGCCGATGGTATAAGGAGGGCGCACCGCTGTTGAAAGCAATGGTTAATTTTAAGCGAACTGCTGCGGAGGTGGATACCCGCGTCCCGTTTCCATTTGTGGTGTCATTGTATGCGGAGGCGATTGTGTTATGCTATGCCGCCATGAGAGGGAGTGTGCACCGCCTTTGGAGAATACGCCTGAGGAAACTTTGAGGCATACCGCTGAAGGGGGTGTGAGTCAGTCTGCCCCCTCAGATGCAGTTCTACCGCTGGCATCGCGCTGCGTAAGGGTCAAAAACAGTGAGCAAAAGGCCTAAGTTTTAGTTGCTAACGAGGGAACTAATCTTCCATGGGAGCACCACCTCTTCACGAATCGTAAGGCTCCGGTGCTCCTGCCTCCATTACATGCGGACTTCCATCTTCCACAGCGTCAGTTTCTTGAGGCGAGGCGGTGCTGGGATGGCCTCCATAGGCGTTCCTGGTGGAGAAAGCGGATTAGCTTAACCCTTTGCCCTCCTCATCGTGGAGCATCGTCAAGAACATTTTCAACACGCCTGTCTTCGCCTGACAGGCACAGCCTATAGTGCAATCCAGTTGTGGTTCCTAGTTCCTGGACCATTAAAGTGCTATTCTCTTCAACTTCACGCCTGTTCTGTTGTTGCACGCTGACAGGCACAGCTTACACTGCGTGTTATCCCTTCATTGTGAAGACTGATCACAAGCCTCTTATGTAGGCATTCACCACAAAAGGGTCAGCGAAAACCACCCCAAGGATCGCACGACGGATCCTGGGACTTGAGGGGTACAATTTCACTGTCAAATACATGCCAGGTACAAAAAATGTGGTCGCTGATTTTCTATCTCGCTCACCGTCTGAGGGTGATGATTGTGCAACTTTGGTTGAATCTGATGAAGTGATACTTACACTGACGTGCCTTAACAAAGAGGAATGGGACGAGTGCTTACATACAGATGAGGAAATGAAATCGCTTAAAAATCTCATAGTCAATGGTTGGCCTAGTGAAAAGGAGGTCGCCACACCATTGAGTAGCTACTGAGATGTGCAACTGGAGCTAAGCATTCAAGAGGGAACTGTATGTAGGGGAGAAAAAATCATTCCACCAGTAAAATTGTGACAAAAAATGGTGGACCTAGCCCATTTTGGTCACTTAGGGCGTAGCCTTACAATAAATAAGATCAGACTGTACTACTGGTGGCCGGGGATGGATGCTATGGCTGAGCATAAAGTAAGTGTAGCCGCTCTAACAAAGTAAATCAAGCCTGGAAACCCCCTCTGTCTCCAGTGGTGGTGCCAGATTGTCAGTGGTCCAAACTAGCCCTCGACATCATTGGTCCCCTCAACCTCAAAACCTAGAATGAACGTTTCATACTGGTTATGGTGGACTATCATACTCGCTGTGTGGTTTACAAGTGTGTGCACCAGATAAACACAACAGTACTCCTCAGCTTTCAGAGGGATGCATTCTTCGATGAAGGGGACCCAGACACCCTGGTAACTGATAACTGGGCACAATTTACATCGGAAAACATGACAGACTTCCTATCTGATATGTGCATCACTCATCACAAAACGGCTCTATATTGTCCCCGTTCCTATGGGTTGGTGGAACGTATGAACCATGTAGTGAAAGAGTGTCTTCAGCGAGCAGAGATCTTAGGAATCTCAGCAAAAGATGCCTTGCAACATACATTTTGGGCCTATCGCTCAACCCCTAATTTAGTCACCGGGGTTTCTCCTTTTAGCTCCTTAAAAGGTAGAGATCCCAAAACCAGACTCTCACCTCCTTGGAGAAGACAAAACACCTGTGTAGTAAATCGTGACGAGATTAACAGAAGAGTAAGCGATCATCAATCCAGGTACAAAAACAGGTATGACGCAACTAAACATGTTAAATCACGTACATTCAGAGAAGGTGATTGGGTTCGCATAGACCTTCCAAAACCTCGAAGAAGGGAAGCTACAAGATTCTCAGAAACCATAAAAGTAACTAAAGTGAGCAGAAATGTAGTTCAACTTGCCAATGGGCAAACTTGGAGCATGGACAGAATTGTCCCTCATAGGCAAGGAATGGTTCCCCATGTTGTTGCCCAAGGGGACGGGAGGGACAGTGTTGCTCCTAGGAAATACCAAGGAACCAGGTCCGCGCCTAAGTGGACAAAAGAGTTATATATTCTGTGTTTTCCTATTGAGGATGTTCTCCACGTTTGGGTATTTCGTGGTTTTCCACTTTTGCAAGTTGAACTGTTAACTATTCACATTCCCTGGCTCGCCTCTTCCATTCCCTTCCTTCCCTTTCCTTTCCTTCCCCATGTAAGGAGATGTGTTATAATATGTACTTGGTATGCCCCGCCACCCCTCCCTCCCCTCCACTTGGTATATGCCGACCTGTAGTGAGATGAACATTCCACAGCTGACTCCAGCTGACTAGAACCTGTGATGGTGAAAGGAACGAATAAAGAAGACTCCTTACTTCACTACGCTTCGTTTGCTTCTTCTTTGTAACAGTGTTTCTTTTGTGTACATGTTCTTTTTCGGGGAAGTAACATTTACCCCTGATTTACTCTCCAATTCCAACCCTACCACTTTATTCCTTTCTGTTTTCTCTTAACTCTTTAATTTCTCCAACAGTCTCTAATCCTCCCTTCTCCTGTTCCACACTCCCTCCTTCTACACTGTCTCTTATCAAAGAACACGCTTTCTATTTTTACATGTTTTCATTACTGTTTGCTTTATTTAACCTGCCCCTCCCGCAACTCCTCCTTTCAAATGCCTCACCCCTACCAGTGCTCTCTTAACTGTTTGAATGTTGTCAATATACCATTCTTCCTCTTCCCCTGTGCCCTATTCAAACTGTGACTGCTGTAGAAATAGAAAAGAGATGACACTGGCCCTGTTTACTTCTTTAATCCGTTTCTATTTTGCCTGCTTGAGTTATTTTCCAGCTTGGCTTTTATTTTCGTTAGTTTGGGGAACTCTCGAAAACCTTCTGATTTATTTTTAAAGTATATTTCCCTCTCCAAACCCAGACTCCATGCTAAACCGTTAGTTTATCTGTCATTTTCCTAATTAGGGCTCGACCATCAATTATTATTTAAAACTGCTTTCTTGAAAAGGTTTTTAAAAGGTTTTCTTCAAGCAGGTATTCTCTTACCTGGCATTCCCTCAGCACAACAGCCTCCTGTTTTGTTTTTCACTTTCCTGTCGTTTTTTGAATCATATACATATTGTGAAGACCATTGTAGTTCAATATTATAATACAGTTAGCTCTAGACTCTGTCAGACCTCGTTTCACTATCGCTGTTTGGATTTTACTGCTACTTCTACTGTCCTTCAATTATGATGTCACAGGATGTTCCACCTCTTTAGTTTGTAATGCCATCCTTCACTAGACACAACCAATGTCGTTTAAAACTTTATTTCTATATCAGGAGAACAAGTCAACAATGGAAAAACCACACTTTCATAAGTTGTCCTTCTTCTTAAATGATAACTGCCGATCTTGGACCTGTGTTCTCCTCATGGACCCAGAGGCATCAATCAGGCACTTTCACTGTTCATCAGGATTGTAAAAATCCAATAATCTCACTGGTCCTTTTCATTATATTGAAGCATTCCATTCATGTCCTCCATCATGTCTGATCAACTCCCTCCTAGTTTGGTTAGCCGGAATCTAGAGTCAGACAGATCTGTGTCCCTCGTCAATTTCACCCCGTTGAGTACTGAATGAATTCCAGGATGTTATGACAAATATAGGAGGACACCACCCGAAGAAAATTCCAATTAAAAGTAGTGAGTGCTGCACAATACTCATTATTTTAAATACATATCAAGTTTTTAGTAAACTCTTACCCCCAATATTCACGTCCACTAAAAAACATTGAACAGAAAGGTTTCACCAACACCTGACCGGGAGCAGTCGCAGAGGTGCATTTTTAGGGTCTACAGTAGAAAATCATAGTGCAGTGTATTTCTAAAAATCTCACTACGAGGCCTACTGTTTCTCTCCTAACATCCTGTTCCATTTGGAACATGTGTACATTTTTTTTTAAATACAATAATAACACTTTTTTTCTGGCAAAGCCCTTTGTACTTACGGTGGACCACTTTTGTGGATATTTCACGCCCACCCAATTGAGTTCACTGCTTTGCCTGGTATAAAACAAGCATTTGCAATGCAATAGGTCTCGCATTACTGAAAGTCTGAGCTATTGCATTGCTATTTGCAACGCCAATAGGTCAAACTTTCAGTAATGCGAGACCTGTTGCATTACAAATGCTTCTTGTTGTTTGCAATTATCAACAAAATATAGAATGTCGGAACCTTACATACAATTTACGCTGTACTTATTTAACATATTAACAAAAACAATGTCTCAACAGGGGAAGTAAATAAAGGGACCAATCAATACACAATTCGATCAATAGCAAGGAGGGACAAGAGAGACCAAAGGATTGAAAAAGAAAACAGGTTTTATAATTGAATACACAATTGGTATGTATAATTTGAAATAACCATAACATACATATGTGCACTGACAGTGAAGTGAACAAGTGGACGGCGCAGTGACATAAGTGTTAAAGTGACAACAAGGTACGGCAAAATAATTCAAAAAAATTCATTCAGGGTCGAGGAGGAATGTATATACAATGAATAATTAGCACATAATATTTAAGATCACACAGGACCCTTTAATTGGCCGTAAATAATGCTGTCCGGTCGACGACGTTTCAACCTCCTTACGTTGAGGTCATCATCAGGACTACGGTTATTGAATTATTTAAAAATACCTATGTGGGGGGTAAGTAAATCACCATCTCTTGGCTAATTGCAGGAAAATGTAGGACAAATAAATCTAGTCCGTCAAATTAGCTGCGTATCTTCTGGTGTCTATAGATGACACAGAGAAGACGAGGGCTCACAAAAATCCTTAGAAGCATATCAGTTGCTCTATTGTAATCGGCAATCGGAGTACTAAATGAGAATCAGATCGTAGATCACAGGCTCGAAGCATCCAGCGGTAAAAAAATCCGCGGCTCAAAATAAATCAAGGCTGGGGATAAGCTTGTCGATTCGCCGAATAACGGGATCAGTCCAGGCAGGGTCAGACAGTCAGCACAGACAGGCAGAGGGCAGGGCTGGATATTTCTTTACGTGCAGTCACATAAATGCTGTGAGAGGCTTTAGAGTTATGGTTGTTCTTTGAGTTTCTGTGTATCTCTTGGTTTACGATATTACTTTAACCCGGTTTCATAGTGCCAATATTGGCCACACTCACCAGCCCTCCTACAGCAACATACAGGCAGCATAAATAAGCAGACAAGACAACTTTTGGTGGAGAAAATTGCTGCAGGTTTATTAGCATACCAATAGGCCAACATGGTGGGTTATCTTACAGGCGATCCAAAGGCAAGCCGCCCCTCCCGCCAGGTGGGCGGGGGAGGAATTTATACCTCTCCCCGACCTCACCCCGGCAGGAAGTGACGCGCGGGACCCCCAAGGGGTCTCTGGACACTAGGCTGCCCAGTGTGCCATCTTGTGGCATTAAAGGGGCCGCCCTCTTATGAGGGTCCCCTGCGGTGACTATGTCGGTCAGCTCGCATTGTACTCGAGGAAAGGTTATTCCTTTGGTGTATTGCGCAAACATGTCATTTGACCTGGCACAAGCATGGCTTGATTTCAAGCTTCAGAACCTGCTTCTGCTGGTAAATTGCAAAAATGACACACACCGTGAAATAAACTGAAAATCGATAATCCGTTCGGCTCCGCTGGCTGCCCCAGTCAGTTTCATTCAGTGAATGTTCTGAAATGTGCTTTCCCTCGGTCATTAGTGGATCTCCTTCGGCGTGTCTCGGCAAATCAAGCACTGGAGCAAAATAAGCACATGCATCGACAAAAAGCATTTTTTGTAGTTATTTTTTCAAAACAATCAGAAAGCAAAGCCATTAAGGCTCTTAGGAAATGAGCAAAGGAGCCGGAAGCTGCAGTACGGGAGCGAGTGCAACAGGAGAGAAGGATTACTTCAGGGAAACCAGGGCCGGACTGGCTACTGGGCATTTTGGCATGCTGCCGAGCTGGGGGCTGATGTCACTGCGTTGGGGGCTAATTTTGTTGATGGAGACCTGCGTGTGCTTCGAAATAAACAAAGCAAAACTAATTTCCTTCAGCACACGCAGGTCTCTATCAACGAAATCAGCCCCCAGCTCGGCAGCATGCCAAAACGCCCGGTAGCCAGTCCAGCCCTGAGTGAAACACTTGCAAGAGTAAATCACACTGACACGTATTAAGAATGTGTGTGAGAGAAACTGCAAGGCATCAATGGCGTAGAACATGCAAGAAACGCTGGTGGTTTAAAACGGAATGGACGCACGTGCAACTGAATGGGGCTGTAGAAGAGCAGGGCTGCCTGGAGGAGAAGCACAGCATGATATTACAAATAAGGCTGACAGCCTGTACATACATGCACTCCCAAGGAGTGTAAAGTTAGGGACATGCCTGCTTAGTGGAGAAGTAATGTAGATCATAAAAACTCTCAAGCTCTCCCTGCTTATCCTGAGAGTGCGCATCCCGCTGTTGTTAATCCGGGACTCTGTATGATTTAACTAGCGCTCAGCCAACATAGTATCGCCATTGGCACCCCTCAGGCCCCCCTCCAACAAAATACATTACCCAATAATAACACACACTCAGACTGTTTGATTGGGTACAAAATGCTGCAGGTTTATTACATACATCGTTATGTAAAAGGTGGGTTATCTTACGGGCGATCCAAGGGCAGGCAACCAACTGGGCCGCCTGCCCGCCTGATGAGCCGGGCAGCGCTGGAGCGAAGACCGCCTTTGCTGCCATCCAGGTGATTCTTTTCTAGGATCACGTGCCGTTGGTAACTTCTACTCACGCCCCCCCTCTCGGGGCGGAGCGTCGCTTAGCAAACCCCCGGTTGTTCAGGTCCACAACCGCCCGCAGGACTAGCGGGGCGACGACACGGCTTCCGGGACCCTCCCATGAGGGTCCTCGGATTTGGCTCTGGCACCCGCTATGGTGCCGCGCAGAGGTACCCTTGGTACCGGCCTGCTTCCAGATCGCCCTGTAACTCCGCCACAGCTCTGGAGGCGGCAACCATCGCCGCCAGAGCCCCCCACCCAAGCAGCTATAGTCTTACCTGCCACCTCTCCTGTCTGGAGCTTCCTGCAATCCAGATGAAAGAGAACCATCCCTGCTGGTTATAGATGGCCCCATCTATATCCCAAGCCCTGTCAGGCCTGGGGAGTTGTGCCAGGGCAATTCACCCCCATGCGTAAAGTTCCACTGGGAATAGTCCACATTTGTAAAGCACGAACAATCACCCATAAGGGTCTCTAGGCGCTGGGGCCCGCCGGAAAGATTAAGCAAGCTATTGCCCAGAGTCACAAGGTGCTAGGCTAATCTGCTGCAGGCGCAGGGACGCGAACCGTGATCCCCAGGTTCTGGAGCCAGTTGCCCTGGCCGCGACGCCACACCTCTTCCCGCTTCACCTGCCTCAGCCCCGAGCCGGCTCTGGGCGGGGTGACCGCCGACCCCCAGGCTCGCAAGGCCCCGTCTATGTGCTGATCTCACCTAGCTGCCATTCTCCTAGCACCGGGTGCGCCTGAAACCTGCGTGCCCATCTATGGGACAGCAACCCGCTAGCTAGGTGACCACTCCCCCACCTGCCTGTCACCTGCGACCCTGCGACCCTGCTGAGAGGCATCCCAAGGACACTGAGCAGCTCTTCTACTCTGGCTGTCATTGTGTGCTGTAACCTGCTCCCCTGCGTCCCTGCTGAGAGGCATCCCAAGGACACTGAGCAGCTCTTCTACTCTGGCTGTCATTGTGCGCTGTCACCTGCTCCCCTGCGACCCTGCTGAGAGGCATCCCAAGGACACTGAGCAGCTCTTCTACTCTGGCTGTCATTGTGCGCTGTCACCTGCTCCCCTGCGACCCTGCTGAGAGGCATCCCAAGGACACTGAGCAGCTCTTCTACTCTGGCTGTCATTGTGTGCTGTCAGTCATTATGTGCTGTCACCTGCTCCCATGCGTCCCTGCTGTGAGGCATCCCAAGGACACTGAGCAGCTCTTCTACTCTGGCTGTCATTGTGTGCTGTCACCTGCTCCCATGCGACCCTGCTGAGAGGCATCCCAAGGACACTGAGCAGCTCTTCTACTCTGGCTGTCATTGTGTGCTGTCACCTGCTCCCCTGCGACCCTGCTGAGAGGCATCCCAAGGACACTGAGCAGCTCTTCTACTCTGGCTGTCATTGTGTGCTGTAACCTGCTCCCCTGCGACCCTGCTGAGAGGCATCCCAAGGACACTGAGCAGCTCTTCTACTCTGGCTGTCATTGTGTGCTGTCACCTGCTCCCATGCGTCCCTGCTGTGAGGCATCCCAAGGACACTGAGCAGCTCTTCTACTCTGGCTGTCATTATGTGCTGTCACCTGCTCCCCTGCGACCCTGCTGAGAGGCATCCCAAGGACACTGAGCAGCTCTTCTACTCTGGCTGTCATTATGTGCTGTCACCTGCTCCCCTGCGACCCTGCTGAGAGGCATCCCAAGGACACTGAGCAGCTCTTCTACTCTGGCTGTCATTGTGTGCTGTCAGTCATTATGTGCTGTCACCTGCTCCCATGCGTCCCTGCTGTGAGGCATCCCAAGGACACTGAGCAGCTCTTCTACTCTGGCTGTCATTGTGTGCTGTAACCTGCTCCCCTGCGTCCCTGCTGTGAGGCATCCCAAGGACACTGAGCAGCTCTTCTACTCTGGCTGTCATTGTGTGCTGTCACCTGCTCCCCTGCGACCCTGCTGAGAGGCATCCCAAGGACACTGAGCAGCTCTTCTACTCTGGCTGTCATTGTGTGCTGTAACCTGCTCCCCTGCGTCCCTGCTGAGAGGCATCCCAAGGACACTGAGCAGCTCTTCTACTCTGGCTGTCATTGTGTGCTGTCACCTGCTCCCCTGCGACCCTGCTGAGAGGCATCCCAAGGACACTGAGCAGCTCTTCTACTCTGGCTGTCATTGTGTGCTGTCACCTGCTCCCATGCGTCCCTGCTGTGAGGCATCCCAAGGACACTGAGCAGCTCTTCTACTCTGGCTGTCATTGTGCGCTGTCACCTGCTCCCCTGCGACCCTGCTGAGAGGCATCCCAAGGACACTGAGCAGCTCTTCTACTCTGGCTGTCATTGTGTGCTGTCAGTCATTATGTGCTGTCACCTGCTCCCCTGCGACCCTGCTGAGAGGCATCCCAAGGACACTGAGCAGCTCTTCTACTCTGGCTGTCATTGTGTGCTGTAACCTGCTCCCCTGCGTCCCTGCTGAGAGGCATCCCAAGGACACTGAGCAGCTCTTCTACTCTGGCTGTCATTATGTGCTGTCACCTGCTCCCCTGCGACCCTGCTGAGAGGCATCCCAAGGACACTGAGCAGCTCTTCTACTCTGGCTGTCATTGTGTGCTGTCACCTGCTCCCCTGCGACCCTGCTGAGAGGCATCCCAAGGACACTGAGCAGCTCTTCTACTCTGGCTGTCATTATGTGCTGTCACCTGCTCCCATGCGTCCCTGCTGTGAGGCATCCCAAGGACACTGAGCAGCTCTTCTACTCTGGCTGTCATTATGTGCTGTCACCTGCTCCCATGCGTCCCTGCTGTGAGGCATCCCAAGGACACTGAGCAGCTCTTCTACTCTGGCTGTCATTGTGTGCTGTCACCTGCTCCCCTGCGACCCTGCTGAGAGGCATCCCAAGGACACTGAGCAGCTCTTCTACTCTGGCTGTCATTGTGTGCTGTAACCTGCTCCCCTGCGTCCCTGCTGAGAGGCATCCCAAGGACACTGAGCAGCTCTTCTACTCTGGCTGTCATTGTGTGCTGTCACCTGCTCCCCTGCGACCCTGCTGAGAGGCATCCCAAGGACACTGAGCAGCTCTTCTACTCTGGCTGTCATTGTGTGCTGTCACCTGCTCCCATGCGTCCCTGCTGTGAGGCATCCCAAGGACACTGAGCAGCTCTTCTACTCTGGCTGTCATTGTGCGCTGTCACCTGCTCCCCTGCGACCCTGCTGAGAGGCATCCCAAGGACACTGAGCAGCTCTTCTACTCTGGCTGTCATTGTGTGCTGTCAGTCATTATGTGCTGTCACCTGCTCCCCTGCGACCCTGCTGAGAGGCATCCCAAGGACACTGAGCAGCTCTTCTACTCTGGCTGTCATTGTGTGCTGTAACCTGCTCCCCTGCGTCCCTGCTGAGAGGCATCCCAAGGACACTGAGCAGCTCTTCTACTCTGGCTGTCATTGTGTGCTGTCACCTGCTCCCATGCGTCCCTGCTGAGAGGCATCCAAAGGACACTGAGCAGCTCTTCTACTCTGGCTGTCATTGTGTGCTGTCACCTGCTCCCCTGCGACCCTGCTGAGAGGCATCCCAAGGACACTGAGCAGCTCTTCTACTCTGGCTGTCATTGTGTGCTGTCACCTGCTCCCCTGCGACCCTGCTGAGAGGCATCCCAAGGACACTGAGCAGCTCTTCTACTCTGGCTGTCATTGTGTGCTGTCACCTGCTCCCCTGCGACCCTGCTGAGAGGCATCCCAAGGACACTGAGCAGCTCTTCTACTCTGGCTGTCATTGTGTGCTGTCACCTGCTCCCCTGCGACCCTGCTGAGAGGCATCCCAAGGACACTGAGCAGCTCTTCTACTCTGGCTGTCATTGTGTGCTGTCACCTGCTCCCATGCGTCCCTGCTGTGAGGCATCCCAAGGACACTGAGCAGCTCTTCTACCCATGTCACTCTTTCCTCTGGGTATCTTTCTCAGCATTCTTTGGTGTGTGTGTGTGTGGGTTCCGAGTCAATGGTCAGTTGAGGTCAAAGTGGCCCGCGACCACCTTTTGACCTCCTTGTCCACTCCGCCCTCCTTTACCATTAGGCGGTTCACGATTTTCAAAGAGCATGCCCAATCATAGCGCGTCCTTTCGTGGGCTTTCCAGTTCTCCCTCAGGTGTTCTCGCTGCCTGTAGGAGTTCCCTACGGCCCCCCTACTTGATCTGGCTTTGACTTCCCTGGCCTGCGTCACAATTGCTTGGTGCAGTTACTTCCTGGAATCGTTGATTCTTTTCCTGGTAACTTTAGTACACCCGTACTGTGCAACTCGCAGGCAGCTCTTAATGGCATAAGACGCTTTTCAAAGGTTGGCAGTAGTAAAAGTAGAACTGGTTGTGTAGTAGTGGTAGTAAGCACCGCAAGCAATTACCAACCCCACAGAGGTTGTCTGTAAACCATGTTTAGAGCTGAGCTGAGTCCCGGTTAATAATGATCTAATAAGTTAAATGTTTCGATGACCGACATGAGTTGTGAGACGTAGTCAGCACTAAAGTGAGAATTGCTCATACCACTGCCTGTGTCCGAGGAAAACCGTTTTATGGGGTGAATAGCATAGAGGGGGAGTGACATATCCGCCAACCTTAGAAGGGGAGCTCGGGCACCACAACGGACTGGCATTCAAAGGCACACGCTCTTTGCCCGCGCCATTGAGGGATGCACAAAATCTGGAATAAATGCGGCTGTCTGTTTGCGTAGATGTATGTTCAGCTTATCTGTGTTTGCCGGGCTGCGGGGCGACAAGAGGTCGCCGGCATGGTGGGGGAGGGCTATATAGCCTCCCCACACGCCCAGAGGAGCCCCGGAAGTGACGCCCAGGAACGAGAGGAGTGGGACACCGGCCGGAGTCCCTGCCCCCCCCCAGGGGGGAGCGGGGAGGGGTGACCGGTGCCCAGGCGCCACTAGGGCATCGACCGCTCTAGCGGCCCCCTGCGGGGGCCGCGGTCAGCGGCACAGTCGTCAGGAAACAAGCACTGGGCGACCCCTTCCCCTCCCCCTGTAAGCCCTGCCCGGAACTGACGAGTTGGCATTAAAACACGGCCCTGGATCTGATGAGCACAGCCCTTTGTTACCCATTTGGATGTTTTCAACGGGAGCACCTATGAAAAAGTTAAAGGCTGAGTAAAGCCATCACAACAACTGGCCTGTGCACGTCTGGAGACCAGGGCATATGTCCTGACAAGCGGCCATATGGCCACAGGGAAGCAATCGGTTGTGTGTGATAGGGAAATGTTATTTATTTTTTTAATTTGTAGGAGTCTATCATATTTTATGTGGTTTGTGTTGCACAGTTTGTATGCTTCTTGCACATGGGCTCTTAGACTTCGTCCAGACCCTCATTTTGCCATTCCCTGGTAATCTGTTGTTTACTGGGTTGGAGAAAGCAGAGTTCCATGCACGAGACCTGGCGTACACCGTCATGAACTCGGTTGAAGGTGCTTACTTCATGCTGCAAACACTCGGGCAGCAACTCACAGTTAGGGCAGATACGTAAGGTCTGGCGGGACAGGTTTTTTTATTATTAGCAATGCTTCTGAGGTGCAACAGCATGGAGGGCGGTGTCGGTGGGCAAAGAAATCCGGTGCCGAATTAAACATGCGTGTGCTAATTATGAAAGCGGGCTCGTGCTAAACATAAAGGCAGCGCCCGTGTACGTCAATACTATGTGCTGCGGCCTATGAAGTATCTGCTGTTGTTAGTCATTACAATGAAATTTTAAAAAGTAGTCCACAAGGAACTAATAAACAAGCACAGCGTAAGTAAACTGTACTTAGTCAGTGCTGCTTCCTCCAAAAGCGAAAGTGATGTATGCCATCCGTAGCCAACCATAAGCCTGCTAACAAAAGCAATGCCACAGTTAACCAATGGCAAGCAGCAGGACAAATTACCCTCGATATTGTATTTACTACAGGTCTTGCGACAGCGCATGCATGCGCTATCTAGGCTCGACCTAAAAAATGGAAGACAAGAAAGAAGGAAAAAGCAAAGTCAAGAAAAAGAGCGAAGGCTACAAAGGTAGAAAGCAAGACAAAAGGAAACAAGGATAAACAAATGAAAGTAAGAAATAAGGTATAAGGAAAGAATTGAAAAAATAAGCCAAGAAACAAGGAATGAAAGACAAAAGGACAGCAAGAAAGAAAGAAGGAAGCACAGAAAAAAGGAAGCACAGAATTAAAGCAAAAGAACAAGAAAAAAATGGAAGAAAGTGGAAAGAAAAAAGGAGAGACAAAAGGAACCAAATATTGAAAGCTAAAAAAATTAAAAAGAAAAAATGACAAACAAGGAAAAAGAAAACAGGCAAGCAACAAAGAAGGAAATAAAAAGAAAGAAGTAAATAAAAAGAAAACAAGCTTTTGCAATGCAATCGGTCTCGCCTTTGGGACCGTATATGTATTTAGCTATGCAGCTAAAACAGTTATTTTCTGTGTGATTGTGTCCTTGCCAGTTTGCATTGCCTTTCAATGTCTCTGCATCAATCACCACACCTTAATTGTCACGTTAAACTTTAAGCATAGCACCCTCTCTGATCAGAGGCTGTGTATTTAATCGTTGAGGCACAACCTAATTTATTTAATTTCAATTGAAAACTTTATTTCAGTCAAAGACCATACAAGTAGCAGAAAATATAAAAATACTTCACATCACTCATAAACCAATTCACAGCAGCAATTCCAATAACATGATTTCCAAAGTTCAATGGTATCTCCCACAAACCACTACTAAATCACTATGTGCCATTAGCTGCAACCCCTGCATTGCATTTCCGTTCTAGGTTCTCAGCACATACATACACACACAACTGCACATTGACTCTTTTTTCTCTCTGTTCCGAAACCTGGTATCACACCCACTGGTGAAGCGGCGATAGACCGAACCATTGCACAAGCAGTGCAGGTTTTCACCGAAGCATGCAATAGTAATGCATGCGTTTCCCTGTTTGGAAGGATTGTGAAAGTTAATGCAAGCATTGTTCGGAAATAGTCAATGGTACCTATGTGTCAGAACTGTGTTGACAGTACAATCAGAGAGTTTACTTTGACTGTTTTATTCAACATAACTCCACCAGGAAGGTGTCAGCGCACAGTACAGAGAACTACTCGGGAGATGCTTGCACAGTAACCATGGCAACAGAGATGCAGTCGCTCTCTTGCAATGAGGGGCAGTGGCAGCGATCTGGCACCTTGAGTGACTGCTCAATCATAACCATTGCAGGGCGAGGCACCTTCCCCCATGGAGTGCATGTGTGCAACAAAAAAACACTATGTAAATCGCAATTATGATTGCCATTATCGTTATATTTGTCATTATTATTACGGTTGTTGTTCCTATTATTTTTTTTTAATTAGTGTGTCAGATTTTGGGGAGCGCACTCAGGACAGCACGCTCGGGTATGCATGTTTGTACTACTTCTATAACAAAGCGCCGACCCAGCAGCGCTATAAAAGAAAGGGTGAATTGATATAGTGAGATTGCCAACAAGGGATTTTACTTGAGGTTACTTAGTTCTATTTCTTTGTAATTAAGATTGAAAGTGTATTTTAGATCAATTATACACATACAATAAATGTTTTTCAAGAACTTATCAAAGATAAAGAGTACACACACGGGAATGATTGTGAATAAAACACAGGTCTTTTTATATATCAATCAAAATCAAGATAAGGGGGATACACAAAGGAACAATAAATTTCAAGCAATATAACATGAAAGATGGGTTAACTTAAATCCACATTTCATCAGAAAACATCTATTTCCAGGTAGTTTTAACAGAGATTAATTTCATAAATGAAAAGAAATCAGCTATAATTATCAAATAATGCGGAATTAGATGATGGTGTCGACGTTTCGGTCTTGATGGCAGAAGTCCGTTAGACCATCTTCAGGACAGTTAATAATTGCACAAAAAACCCCTATATGAACATAATACAAATAATTACATTAATGAATACATAACAATTATAAAAAATTTACATTCTGGACAACCCGTGTGTGGAGAGTGGTCTCTATATATTGATTTAATCAAACAACTAATTAAATACTGCATAGCAGCAAAACTAAATTAAATATGGAAATTTACCATATTTGAGTCGGATGAAGACCCATTTATCAGACAACCAAAAAATTTTTTGCAATAAATAGGCTTGATGTCATGACTAAAGGATCTTATAGAGCTCATCTTAACTTACATCCATTTTAAGTTATGAAAATTTGATCAACATAAAAGTAATTGCTTACTTTGTGAATTCGGGAAGAGCAAACAGCTCAATCTTCGTTTTTATATATTTTTGCCAAACCGTATTAGATGAATCTATAGCCAAAATTAAAGAGCACTGCATTAGGTATATATGCATGACAGCAGAGAAGAAAAAAGGGAGGGAAGGGCCTTTAAGTAACTCCTACCTAATTGTTGACAAAGTAACTCCTACATGGAGATTCATATATGAGAGATCCTCGTTTCTTCTGATGTCCTTTTACTGTAAACATAGAAAGCAAACACCAGTTGGCTCGTGTGTTACTTCTGTTTAAATTTATAAAATTCGACATCAGAATTTTAATCCAAAGTGACAAAGTATTAGCTGATGCTAGGAAAATTCTATTAGGTGAGTTGTACACACCTCTCGATCACTAAGAATCTACACTCGTCATCATTTAAATCTCGGGATAAGTACTTGAAGGATCAAAGCATATTGATGCATCGCTAGTGGCAACCATCTGTATAATGACAGTTACGTATCAACTGGAGGGGTATTTGGTGATCTGAGCACTCAACAGAATGTCGATAGCTGACCGGAAACCATTTAATGAGAGCAGAAACGCCTCTCGACCCAGAAAGCGAATAGGCTCAAATTTAGTTAATAAAATACAAGAAACTTAACCAGTTTATTTAAAACCCACTGTGGATAGTTATATCTTACTAAATACAGCAACGGATTTTCGATAAACAAATTTAAACTTGCGCTGAACACAGCCCTTCAGTATAGCGCAAAGTATCGTGCCATGTTTTACGTCTAAGTTCAAGAAGGTGAGGTCACCAATATTCAAAGTACAGTTTACTAACCCACCCAAACATTACAAGTTAGTGCTGCCTACTGTGAACCCGCTTCGTGTTAATGAGCAGGGACTATCTCTAACTATCGTCGTGGTCAACTTACTTGTTAGGTTTTCAATCAGACTCGAAAAAGCTCCGCCACAGTCGGGAACGCCTAACCTAACCTGACTGGAACACCTGTTTTTAAAGCTACCTAATTGATGGGCGGACCTATTAAGTGTTGGATGATCGAATACACCGAGTGAACACGGCGGCCATTATTAAACGACTGAATAGACTGAATGGATTCCATTATAGCGTGATATTAGTAATCTCCATAAAGTTGTACATTGCCAAACTTCCGAGGAGAATCACGTATTCAAGACCAGATAATTAATAATGATCTAGCTGTATGGTAGAGGTTTCAAACTACCGTAGTCTTCGTTTTTACTCATATTTCTACTAGACCTATGTCTGGATGGCGGCCATCTTGAACTGCGCTACAGTTATTGAATCGTATTAGGATTAATGAAGGGAAGCTGAGGAAGACTTTTCAGTATCAATGTGTTTGCATTAGGACTGAACGATCTACCTTCTTTCCATCAAATACCATGGTAGCAAAAGAGGTCATCACCTTTGAAAATGCCATTCTCACGGAGGTAGACCACTTTTTTAAGATTTCAAGTAGGGTTAGATATAATTTGACCCATGACGAACATCAAGCCCTTAAAAATCTCCAATCCCTATCAGATACCATGATAAAACCGGCCGATAAAGGCGGAGGGATTGTCTTGTGGGCCCTAGAGGCATACAACACAGAAATGATGAAACAGCTATCGGTAACGACACACTATAAGAAACTGCCAA
The DNA here is from genome assembly GCF_964204655.1 of Triturus cristatus. Taxonomy (NCBI): domain Eukaryota; kingdom Metazoa; phylum Chordata; class Amphibia; order Caudata; family Salamandridae; genus Triturus; species Triturus cristatus. The sequence goes on from NC_140579.1 coordinate 88,057,560, forward strand.
ATAACCCAACTCCACGCTTAGAAAAATCTATAAGTGAACTGAGCAGAAAAGGCTTTGAGGGTGGTTGGCTAAGTGCCAAAGAAGCAGCATTTTTGATCAATAAATCTCCGACAGTGCCGGTAATTTACATCTTACCGAAGGTGCATAAGGACGCCAGTACACCTCCCGGTAGACCGATCGTCTCCGGTTGTAACTCAATCCTTAAACCCCTAGCACAATATGCCGATTTTTTCATCCGGCCCTTTGCCACGGAAAGTCCCACCTACATTAGGGACACAACAGCAGTCATTAATGTTGTTGAAAACCACCCTTTTGATCCACTTTGCGAATTCCTAGTCTCAATGGACATAGAAAGTCTGTACACTAATATCCCACAGACAGATGTACTTGAGATCATAGAAGATCTATTAAACAACATACCAAGACCTCATGCAGTACCAACAGAGTTTATTGTAGACTGTATCAGGATTTCTCTTTGTGAAAACTTCTTCCTGTTCGAGAAAACATTCTACCAGCAACTAAAGGGTGTCGCGATGGGGGCAGTTTATGCCCCAGACATAGCAAACATCTATGTGTCCGACTTCGAAAAGCAACATATCCACAATATATCTAATCCTTACACAACCAACATCTCGTGTTGGCTTAGATATATTGACGACGTTTTCCTAATTTGGAAAGGATCCAAAGAATTACTGACCAACTTCCATGACTGGTTAAATTCAAGGAATCCTAATCTGAAGTTCACATTAGAATGTAACAGCCAATACATGAACTTCCTAGACATCTCAATTAGAGTAGACACGGACAATAAACTGTACACCACTCTCTTTACCAAACCGACTGCGCGAAACACCTTGCTAAAGTACGAAAGTCATCATCCACAGTCTTTGAGGGATGGACTCCCTTTTGGGCAGTTCCTCCGTCTTCGGAGGAACTGTTCCAAAAGAGCTGACTATTTTTCGGAAGCGAAGAAACTGAAAGACAAGCTCCATTCTCGTGGCTATCCAAACAAGCTACTCAAGAAATCCCTTAAAAGAGCTTGGTACAATGATCGCAATGCTCTGCTTGAAGTAAAAGAAAAGAATGATCAACCCCAATTGGTCTGTGTTACCACCTTTGGCACAGCTACAAATAAGATCAAAAAAATTGTCAAGAAACATTGGACACTTTTAGCCTCACTTCCTGAACTATCGAAGGAACCGTTGTTTTCCTTTAAAAGAGGTCCCAATGTTCACTCGGTGTATTCGATCATCCAACACTTAATAGGTCCGCCCATCAATTAGGTAGCTTTAAAAACAGGTGTTCCAGTCAGGTTAGGTTAGGCGTTCCCGACTGTGGCGGAGCTTTTTCGAGTCTGATTGAAAACCTAACAAGTAAGTTGACCACGACGATAGTTAGAGATAGTCCCTGCTCATTAACACGAAGCGGGTTCACAGTAGGCAGCACTAACTTGTAATGTTTGGGTGGGTTAGTAAACTGTACTTTGAATATTGGTGTCCTCACCTTCTTGAACTTAGACGTAAAACATGGCACGATACTTTGCGCTATACTGAAGGGCTGTGTTCAGCGCAAGTTTAAATTTGTTTATCGAAAATCCGTTGCTGTATTTAGTGAGATATAACTATCCACAGTGGGTTTTAAATAAACTGGTTAAGTTTCTTGTATTTTATTAACTAAATTTGAGCCTATTCGCTTTCTGGGTCGAGAGGCGTTTCTGCTCTCATTAAATGGTTTCCGGTCAGCTATCGACATTCTGTTGAGTGCTCAGATCACCAAATACCCCTCCAGTTGATACGTAACTGTCATTATACAGATGGTTGCCACTAGCGATGCATCAATATGCTTTGATCCTTCAAGTACTTATCCCGAGATTTAAATGATGACGAGTGTAGATTCTTAGTGATCGAGAGGTGTGTACAACTCACCTAATAGAATTTTCCTAGCATCAGCTAATACTTTGTCACTTTGGATTAAAATTCTGATGTCGAATTTTATAAATTTAAACAGAAGTAACACACGAGCCAACTGGTGTTTGCTTTCTATGTTTACAGTAAAAGGACATCAGAAGAAACGAGGATCTCTCATATATGAATCTCCATGTAGGAGTTACTTTGTCAACAATTAGGTAGGAGTTACTTAAAGGCCCTTCCCTCCCTTTTTTCTTCTCTGCTGTCATGCATATATACCTAATGCAGTGCTCTTTAATTTTGGCTATAGATTCATCTAATACGGTTTGGCAAAAATATATAAAAACGAAGATTGAGCTGTTTGCTCTTCCCGAATTCACAAAGTAAGCAATTACTTTTATGTTGATCAAATTTTCATAACTTAAAATGGATGTAAGTTAAGATGAGCTCTATAAGATCCTTTAGTCATGACATCAAGCCTATTTATTGCAAAACATTTTTTGGTTGTCTGATAAATGGGTCTTCATCCGACTCAAATATGGTAAATTTCCATATTTAATTTAGTTTTGCTGCTATGCAGTATTTAATTAGTTGTTTGATTAAATCAATATATAGAGACCACTCTCCACACACGGGTTGTCCAGAATGTAAATTTTTTATAATTGTTATGTATTCATTAATGTAATTATTTGTATTATGTTCATATAGGGGTTTTTTGTGCAATTATTAACTGTCCTGAAGATGGTCTAACGGACTTCTGCCATCAAGACCGAAACGTCGACACCATCATCTAATTCCGCATTATTTGATAATTACAGCTGATTTCTTTTCATTTATGAAATTAATCTCTGTTAAAACTACCTGGAAATAGATGTTTTCTGATGAAATGTGGATTTAAGTTAACCCATCTTTCATGTTATATTGCTTGAAATTTATTGTTCCTTTGTGTATCCCCCTTATCTTGATTTTGATTGATATATAAAAAGACCTGTGTTTTATTCACAATCATTCCCGTGTGTGTACTCTTTATCTTTGATAAGTTCTTGACAAACATTTATTGTATGTGTATAATTGATCTAAAATACACTTTCAATCTTAATTACAAAGAAATAGAACTAAGTAACCTCAAGTAAAATCCCTTGTTGGCAATCTCACTATATCAATTTATCTGCCTAAGCCCTCAAGGGTCTATTGGGCTTACCCTTCACGTACTATTATAAAAGAAAGGGAGCATTCATCATCTTGCAGACTGTGGAACGGGCAGGGGATGGACGGTGGGTTTCAGCAGCCAATCAGATCACTTTCGTCGAATGCCCTTTATTTAAAAGTGCTGTGAGAAACTGCATGAAGTGGGATGTCCGTTCATAAAAACACTGCTTAATTTGTGCTGGTGGTTAGGTGCATGCACTGACGCTTGGTGACCCGCACTTATTTTTAACCCTCATATTTTGACCCAGAACAAGAATGAGAAAGGAAGCAAAGGGGGAAAGAAGGAGGAAGAGAAATAGTGGAGAAAGGGAGAAAGCAGGGATGAAAAAGAACCAGCAGTGAGTAAGATAGAGAGACGGGAAGGGCAGGTGGAAGAAAGAGCCCCGAGTTGGGATTAAGACGAGGCTGTCTCGGTGTAAGTGAATGTGGACATTTGGCAGAACCAGCACCAGGCTCTTGAGAACGGCTCCGGGCCCCTGAGTTTATAGTTTTAACAGATTAAGCTTTGCATAAAATGCGGAGCAGCACCTGAGGGGGTCAGGAGTCATCGTTCTCCCTCCCTTTTCTCTAAGGCCACAGCCTGGCTGCAACTGCTCGGGTGCAAGGGGAGGTTTACAATCCACTCCCAATGGAAGAGATGCCCCAGGCCCTTTAAATCCCCCCGGTCCCTTTAAACACAGACTACCCCTGGGAGCGGGTTTGGTTCATGGCCTGGGCGGCATAGAAATGATGTAGGTCCAAGCGAGCAACAACCCCATTCAAAGATGGCAGAGGATGATGTGTGTGCATTGACAGCGGCCATTGCTGAATGGGTATGTTCAGATATTACAAATCCATATCTTGGTGCCAGTTGGGCATTCACAGGCACCCAATTTTAAATGGGTAAAACCCCACGTTAAGATGGCTTTCTGACTGTAGTACACCAGGCAACAAAATGAAAACAGTTGTAGAGGGTCATGGGAGCAAGGAAGGGATGGGTGGGGCAGCAAAAGCAACACAAGAACTAGGACCGGGAATGGCGTTATGGGAGTTAAGCAAAGGGGGCAGCACAATGCGGAGTTAACAAGAAAACACAAGCACTCCCTTGAACTGCATAAGTTAAATTAAAAACATATATTTTTCGCTGAATGCAAGCAATGTAAGTAATAAAGGACACAAGTGAACCAATCATAGCACAGAGACCAAAATGCTTTTAAGTATTACAATAGAGGAAGTAAGTAATCAAATCAAAAGAAGGCAACTGAATTAAACAAAGCACCCAAGAGAAAGGTGGCTGAGTGATGTCTTTTCAAAAAGGATGCCCATCAATAGTAAAAGTGTGCAGGCATTGAACTGATTTCAAATCCTAGGGTTTTTTTAAGTGCAGATTAAGGAAGTGGCTAGACATGGTACCAAGATGAAGAGAAGTGGCACAAGTGAGCTCTGTATGTGCTCTTCCTGGGGACTGGCCCCATGATAAACTGAGACTCGCCGACATTGGAGACAAACAGACGGGCAGGCGACTGCTTTCCAGCAGAGTGAACGTGAGCCGCGGCACAGTCAAAAGTACTCTTTCAAGACTGTTCAGTGTAGTCTCTCCGGTACTTGACTCTCTATTCTCCTCCAACACCTGTCAGCACAACCCCTCAGCAAACTGCACTGCTGACTCGAGAGATCCCACTCAGAGAAGTGATGCAGGGATGGTACACTGGCGAGATGAGGCAGAGAGATGGGACTTGAAATCTTGTTGTTACTGCTGAGCTCCCTCTCCTTCCCACGTCAGAGAAATGGATTAAATGATCTTACAAAGGAGGAAGGCAAGAGAGGTCTGGAAATCATTGTGATGCTGATCTTTAAACTGACCGTGAAGCAGAGGTTCGATTTGACACACGTCGTGCAATGAAAGAGGCAAGTGTACCTCCCCTCCAAGGACTTCAGACCCTGCGCTAAATTAAATACCTCAGGGCTAAAACTCACACAATATTTAGCAGACCTTTTTATTGCAAATTACTCGCCCCTGCTCTCAGAGATTCATACTGACCACAAGAGATTGTTTTAAATGGTTACTTCTTGGATAGGTAGAATAGACTTTGTAAAATTGTTAAAATTAATATACCTCTGGGTTTTCTATATCTCTTTCAGGCCTTCATTATTAAAACGGAGCCCAAGGCTTCAGTGGCGGGGAGGGGAATCAGTGAGGACTCTCAATCACTCGGTTCAGAGGATCAATAATAAAATAGACAAGCTGTTTAGGACCCCCAGATTACAAGTTATTGCTCATGGCTGCATAAAAGGGGACGTCTGCTACTTGCGAGATGGGGTGCACCTTTCGCGTTTGGGGAACGAGTTATTCCTGGGCAACATTTTAGCTTGGCTGGACCAATTTCAATGGCCTTGGGTTTGGGGGGGGGCCTGATAGTCGGTCTACTATGCAGGCCTGTGCAGTAAGGTCATCGGTTGGACAGACTAAATTTACTAATCTTTTGGGGCGCCGTATTAAGTGGGGCGCCCAGAGGGGAGGGACATGTGGCTCTCACCAGACTCCAGGGGCAGTTACAACCGGTTGGTTGGAATAATGCGGGGCCAAAGGGGTGTTACGCTTTCCATTGGCTGGTTGGCCACCCCGCACGCGGGCGTAAGTAAGCTGCGCTGTCTGCATGGCCCCTTTATGGAGTAAGTCTTGAACGTATGGGGGTTGCCTGGTGGGAAGTACTTCCGGGTCAGCTGGGCCCCCTGCGCATACGCCCCCTGGTTAGGGGGCGCGGGACAATTTGGATTAAAGGGGGAGGGGCCAGCGTGTTGACCTTGCCGTAGGCCCAAAGGAATACGCAGAAATGTGATCAGCAATATGCTTAGACTAGGATAGGAACATTATGTATTAGAGTTTTGTTAAAGCTAGGAATGAATCAAATGTACCGAATCCTGTCTTGTCATTTCTGCGTAATTGTATATTTGTTTGCAAATATGTGTGTTTTGTTAATAAATACGATCGGTTGTCTACGACCCCCTATTCCAAACAAATGTCTAAGTTGGTTTCTGTCACATTAGAGGGGAGGAGGGGGCGGTAGGCCGTACCGGACCATATGAGCACTCACGGAAATAACAAGCACAGCATACAGACATCAAAACAAAACCGTCTGTATTGCGCATGTGTTGTGCACATTGCCATGCTTTGGTCAGGCAAAATTTCTGTGACACCAAAAAAGAGTGCGATCACCCAGCCAATCCCACAACAAACAAGTATTTCTTAATGCAATAGGACTCGTACTTACGCGAGACCTATTGCATAGGAAATGGGAGGGTGGGGGTCCAGGACTGCATGAATGGGAGTGGAAAGATGAGGGGGGGGCCGAAATGTCATGGACTACAGAGGGGGCGGGGAGGGGGACACAGGGCCAAAAATAGTTTTTGAGTAAAGGGGCCAATAGCCAGGGAAGGATATAAATGAGAACATGGCCATGAGGAGGAGGGACTAACAAGCCAAAAACAAATCAAAATGCAGCATTTATTATTGAAGCTAATCAAAAATATGGCCGGAAAGTGGGCGGAGCTTCCCCCCACAATACTGTATACAGCATCTCTCGATCAGACAGCGCATGCGCTGCCTAGCCGAGACCTAAAAAGACACCCCCCCACACACAAAATCAGGGAGGTATTCACACCAAATTGAAACATAGACTCCCGCCAAAGCTCGCACCAAATTCAAACATAGTGCCTCTCAGCTAATAAAGCAGAGTGTGTGACGCCACGAGTGAGAGATCCAATTCCCGTGGGCGGGGCTAAAAGGAGACAAGGCGGCAACAAGGAGGGACTAATAAGCCTCCTTTTCAATGGTGAGCCTGCGTTTTGCATGCAGGATGACGCCAGCGAATGAGGAAGATGGGCGGGGCTTCAACTCAGCCTCCGAGACCTTTGGAATCTGTATTGATTCCAAGAAGCTCTCTTATGACGAGGGCAGCACATGCACGCTGCTTTCGCCAGCCGAGACCTATAAAACTATGTTCAAGACAAAATTCATAGATCGGAAACCCTAAAAAGTGATAAACGATCACAAGATACTGGTAAGTAGATGCATTCTTAGTAAAAGCAGTTTTCAAACTATTGTTAGTACGTTTGCAAAAGTAAGTCAGACTTACTTTCTTAGATATTTATTTTACTTATTTATTTAACAATTCAAAACAACTGCTAAATGCCGCATAGTTGTTGTCTAAGTGCTAGAGGAGACAAGAGAATGCAAGACAGGCAAAATGTTCTACTGACCTGAATGAAGTTAATGATGATCGGTCGTAGGCCAGTCAGGCGTGCGGGATTAGCCATCGAAAAGGCTTCGACACTGAATGTAATTTGCAAATGCAGGTTAAATAGGATAGAGCTAAACTGGAGTCCAGTTGAGAACAAAGGGACTTAGGCTGCAGTCTAGTTGGCCCTAAGTAGTGTTTAGAACAGTGCTCGTGGTAAAAAGGAGACAGTATTGGCATACGTCTCAAGTGACACTTTTTTGGATGATGTCACCCTTCCTGAACCCATCTCCGCCCTCCATCCCAGCAAAATGTCTCCCATAGACTTTAATGGAATCACTTGCCTTAAAACCTTCCTCTTCTTCCCAAAAGTATTTCATCCTATTAATTTATTGGGCACACCATCTAGAAACTGTGAATCTTACCCTCCGTGAAGTCTGAAAGATTGAGAGGGGTTGTGCAAGGGGTCTTAAATGACTACTTCGGAGAAATGAAAGACCATATTCCGAGTATGGGGGTGAAGGGGGTCAAATGTATTCTGAACCTTAAGAAGTTCAATGCGAGTCTCAAGGAGAAAAGTAAGGAGTTCCAGAGGAATGATACAAAGGGTATTTACACCACAGTCTTTTGAGTTTGTGGGCTTTACATGTTCTTTGTGTTGAGAAGTTTCCATTTCTGGTCACCGCGCTGTTATCTGGGTAAGGAAAGCCTGCAGGGCTCTGCCAGTGCTGTATACGTTTTATGACTTGCACAACTCTCTAGGGGAAACTAATGTTACTGCTGCCCTGTTTTTAGGTCTTGCCTTGCTATCGCGTAAGCGATCGCGTAAGCGAGACTATTGTAAGGGGGCATTTCAAAGTGCTCCCAAAAGCAGATTGCATGGCTAGCACGCGCACAATCACGCGCATCGTGCCGCCATGCAATCCGCTTTGGCATCGCACTTCAAAGGGTCCGCTCCCCCACCTGGAATGTGCTCCCCCGCCAAGCGCGCGCCCCACGCTCCTCCGGGCTTGTTTTTTTAATGATGTGATCGTATTTGCAATGAATAGATTGATGCCTTTCAGCTGCACCTTGCATGATTGTGGTCTCTCTAAAAATGATCAGACGATAATTGTCAGACTTTAACATGTGCTAGTTGTAAAACTCGCTGCATTATAATTGTTGCCTCATTTACACAATATGTCCTTATGTTTTCACCTCCAAATAATGTAAATCGTATTGTACTCTCAGGATGAACAAAGGAATGCGCAGTAGAATTCCTCCCAGATCAGTAATACAAGGCACTATGAGACAGCTGTTTCAGTAACACACCTTTCTGAAACCAGAAATGGGTCACACTAATAACAGTAATAGATGTGGAATATTTGACTCTTTTTCACACGCTGACTTTGCCTTTAAAGATCACTGCCTGGATAGTCTGAGACGGAGAGCTATAAATCGCATACAGCTACGTTCTACTATGTCAACTCTGCTATCCATATATGAATTTCTCTATACATTTCCAAATGTCTGGGCTAACCTCGTCTGTACATGAGAAATTTTAACACGTTTTTAGAGTTGTATTTCTATTTTCAAACACACACAGATTTTTCATTTATCTACAACTACGATGTGATTTGAAATTGAATAATTTTTTCTTTAAATGCTGTGCTGTCACTGCATGCATTCCTCTAACCATCAAATCGGTGATATATACTATTTGAACAATCTTTTAATGCGCATGTTCATTCTGAAAGATTATTTCATGCTCTGTTATTTGTATGGTGCATTTTCGCCCACGATGGTGCTACGGTAACGTACGGAAACCAGTGCAAAGAGTGGTGATTGTCAGCATCACTTCTAGAGAGATGTCTGAGCCTGTGAGTGGCTGATTATTCTCATATTATTTCTAGGTAGATATCATGGTGCTTACAATTGGTCTCAATGAGCTGGTCCTTTTGTCTCTGTCCTGGTGGCTTGTTCTTGCGGTTGATGTAAACCAATTTACGTCAGCTGCAAAAATATATCATCATGCATGGTCTGCTCACAACCTGCATCTTTTGTTGCAAATGAGCTTGTGATAATGAGCCCAATGCTCTCCTCGTCCCAATGTTTGCTTGTTTTGAACAGTTTTCACGTTTTCAGATCAGTTTCCACCTCTGAAGGCCCACCATCAACCTATAGGATTGTTCTGTTGCCAGAATACTCACTCTTTCTGGCATGTTCAGGGCTCCTACTCATTCCCTGAGAGAACCCTCTCTCCCACTGCCAGGCGCACAGACACTAAGGGCTCTAAGATTGGTGGTTGTGACAATAGTTGCAGCACCAGTGACAGTTTCAGCAGTGCATGCATATGATCTGGAAAAAAACACACAAGGTGACAATAGCTTTCAAAGACTCGCCATTAACCTTGTAAACAACGTGCATTCATATGATGCAAAAGTAAGAAAACTTTACTGAAACGCATTGGCTCCTTGAATCCAAAAATGGATCCAAGATGCATGTTGCTCTCACAAATGGTGCAAGATTGCATGCAATGTGGCATACGCAAGAGGCCACGTTTGGCTTGTGTGTGGCAGTCGGCACCTGGCTGCCTGCCTTAAGTCATGGCAGACACAGGATCAGGTCCTACTGCCACTGATGCTTTGCCAGGCATGATCCCTGCAACATTTTCTCTGAGGACGAGGTAGTGACTCTAATTTTGTATCTGGTACATTAAATTCCCTCATGTTGGTGGCAGGCTGCAGACTCAGTAAGTGTTATAGCCTTGTGGAGTGCCTACTCCATTGATGACGAGTGTGGACTGCATGTGCAGCTGCACCAGCTCAGCGGCAGGTCATGCGTGGCTGTGCAGAGCAGATGTCGGCAGGGCATTGACTTCCATCAGGCCAGGCTCTATGTTCAACCCCCCCCAGTTAGCCAAGGCTTGCTGTGCATGACCTCCAGCTGTGCACAAGAGGGCCTGGCTGCACAGCCTGACCTACGGACAGGCCCTGAGCCCAGTCCTTCGTGGTTAGTCAATCCCTACTGCAGATTACCTTTAGCAAAGGTTGGCGGATGGGCCTATGCCAATCTCTCAACAGACAACATCTCCCCCCACCCCACTACTGATGGCTTTCGGCTGGGGAGCCTGATCTATGGTCAAGCCAGGCATACAACGCTCCACAAGTTTCCAAACACCTCAGTGCGCAACCTACCGCTGTATGCAGCTGGGGTTGGATGAATGGCACAGTCTTCAACCAGGACGTGCATCGAAACATTTGTGAGAAATCAACCCCCACTGCACACGACTTTCAGCCCTTCAGAGCGGGGATTAGCGACAGAACGTGGCCTGTATGCCCTGAAGCCACCCATTTAAAGGCAGCCAACCCCCAATCTGGCTGGTGGCAGACTCTTTGCTCTTTCCTCTGCAATCAATTTCTGCTGCAAACAGACGTAGGCCCCTTTTTTCAATTTTTTTTTTACGGTTCACAGTCTAATGTCAACACCACTATCATAGATGATGTCATCGGTAATGCAATCACTGCTGTGATCACTGATGCCTTTGGCCATGCGCAGTGGGAGTAGGTCGAGAGCCGGACCAATGGCCATGGCCTGTACACAATCCTGCACCAAACATGACCTCTAAAGTAACAAGCATTTGCAATGCAATAGGTCTCGCATTTATACGAGTTTGAGCTATTGGCATTGTAAATGACAATGCTTTTTATTTAAGTTTTTTTTTTTTACAACATAAATAAAAGGCACTGTCATTTACAATGCTAATAGCTCAAACTCTCGCAAATGCGAGACCTATTGCATTGCAAATGCTTGTTCCTGTTTGCATCCGTGGTAAGATATTTTCCGTACCAATATTGTCCAGATCCTTAAAGTGATGCATGGCAGGATGGGTGGTGCGCATGCAACTATACATATTGACTTCATTCAGAGAAATGCATTTCAATTTCCCACATGAATGCCTGACACAAACATTCAGGAGTTATATATAGGGCAAGATTGAACGAGGTCCAACAAATGTATCCAAGATAGATGTACCTAGGGAACGTCGGAACTTACACTCAAAATGTTTCATGTCCAATAAAAACCAGCATTTGCAATGCAATAATAGGTCTCGCATTTACGCGAGTTTAAGCTATTGGCATTGTAAATGACAATGCGTTGTATTTATGTTTCAAAAAACAAAACATAAATAAAAGGCATTGTGATTTACGATGCCAATAGCTCCAACTCCAGTAAATGCTAGACCTGTTGCATTGCAAATGCTTGTTTTATTAGAACTGCGAGAGTTTCGTCAAGACGTGCAGGGGTGTGTTCCTTGCGCTGACGTCAGTGCTGTGGGCGGGATTAGGAGGGAAGGGAGGAGCGATTGGCTGCCGCTGGTCGCAGACAGTGACGTTGTCAGAGCGCAGGGCACGTGTGTTCAACGGCCACTGGGACTAACGGAGATGCCGAAGGAAGGCCGTAACCGGGGTCGTGGAAGCTCGCGGGCCAGCGCTGCTTCGCGCGGCCCAGGCCTCGCCGAGCAGATACTGCAGGCCGACGCTCCACGGGAAGCGCGCGCCGGCAGTAGGGCCCAGCCCTCTGGTCCCGAGGAGAGCTACGTGGATGACAAACTGAGCGGACGCATCCTGCGCCAGGCCAGGCCAGCGCAGCAGAGAGAGCTCGAGGAGGAGCATGGCCCGGGAACGGGCCCCCCTGCGAGGAGAAGCACAGTGCTTGGTACGAGTGAGATGGGAACTATTAATTAAGGCAGAACCATTGTCGGGTAGACGGGAATAAGAAGACATTAGGGCTAACGAGGTATGGCAGAGCTGAATGTGTGTTGCAGATTAAAGTTCTACCTTGAAGGAAAACTAGAGCAGGATATTTTTTTTTTACTTTTAAAGTTTTATATAGCGCTAGCTTGACCCGTAGGTATCGGAGAGCTTTACATACATACTGTAAAGAAAAACAGATGGAAATTGCATTACATAGTAGGTGGCAGTAAGGAAGCAAAACCAGGGATATGTGATTCGGAGATAACTCGTCCCCTGTTCTCTTTCTGCAAGTGAGCGTCCCCATTCTTTAAGAATGATTACAGTGTATGGAATCTTTCATTGTAAGAGCGTAGTTGTGCATCATTACTAGTCAGCTGTAGTATGGCAATTGCTTAGCAATTGCAAGGGCTTTAAGGCGCAAGAGAATGTGACGTTACTCCAAAGCTGCCAGCTTCGGAACTGGAGAACGAGGTTCGAATCTCGGCGCCCGGTCAGTGCCCTGTGATTCTTGGCAAATCACTTAATCTGTTTAATAAACGAATGTGAGTGACATTGTGTAATGTAACTGGTGCTCATGTAAGTGCTCAAGTATCTTAGGTTGAGTTCCTGCTCTGAACAAAAAAAGAAGAAAGGGAGGTTGGGGTCTCTTAAAAGGTGTGGTCAATGAAGCTAGGAATCCTGGTGCAGGGGCGTCACCTAAAGCATGTGAACTAAAATCCTTTGGCTCGGTCTATTTGTACCCTGAGCCCTATTTGGGTATCTGTGAGTTTTCTGTTATTGCATTCAAACATATAAACCAAAAAATATCATGCCTCTAAAAAAACAAACCTTGGTTTTGCTAATGCTTGTTTCTAGCAAAGAAACGTGTAACCATGACTTTTAAATTCGAAGTGAAAATGTTTCAGTTTTGAAAATACGAAACTAAATTAAAAATAAGTTCTCTGCATTGGACTAGTGGGCTTTGAAGTTCCTCCCTCATGGTCTCACAACTTTTCTCTCTTGTCTCGCGCTGTTTCACAGCTGTCATCAATGTCTTTTTTCACTGTAGACTTCTTCTTTTTTTATTTTTTTAAGGTCTCGGCTAGAGAGCTCATGCGCTGTCTCAATGAGACATATGTTCTATCTGTGGGCATACAGGCTGCCCATCTTCCTACCATTGGTAAACTTCAGTGTCGCTCTAGTTTCCTAGAAGCCATTCTTCATGCAGGCGTCATGCCCTCTTCTTGTGTTTGGCTCTCTCATAGTTCATGGACCTAATACATGTCTCCTTACACTATTTTGCCAATAAATGTTTTTCCCATTGTTGCTTACCCATCTCCCCATACCCTCCTGCTTGACCTGTCTTCCCACTACTTTTCATGTTGCTGCTTTTTTTGTGTGGATGATCGATAGTATTGGAGCACTTGTTCTGTCCTCCATATTGCCATAGTACTAACGCCAGCAGACTGTATTGGAGCACTTTCAGTGCTCACCAGTTACATTACACAGACCTTCCTTTTCGTAGGCGAGGGAAACTTAAGTGATTTGCCCAGAATCAAATTGTTCAGCTAACCCTGAGATTTGAACCTGGTTCCCCTTTCGGTAGCTCTGGCTGTTACGCCACATACTCGATTTATTTCAAAGCCCTTCAACTGTTTCTCACTATCACTTCCGTTCAGCAAGAAACTGTCAACACTGAACAAGCACTTGCAAAGCCAATAGATCTCGGCAATGCCCAAGTGATTGACCTTGTCAATGGGAATGTCTTTTAGGCATGTTTTAAGCAGAACACCTGCTGTTCAGCATGGCTGACAGTCACTGAAAAAAGTGTTATGATGCAGCCAGCGCAGGCCATGTCATAACGCTTTTTAGGTCATGCCTAGCGTTGCAGCGCGCATGCGCTTCTTGCTCTGCTAGACATATTGTCAATGAGATTTCAGAAGGGGACTTGAAGCCCCACCCATCACTTCCATTGGGTCGCATCAACGTTTATGCTAAACAGTGGCTTCCTATTGAAAAGGATGCTTTTTTGTTATCGCCCTTTCTCCTTTTCGTCCGGCCCTAAGAGCACGCACCCGGTTCACGGCAGACAATGGAGTTGCTCAGCCTGCTCTGCTCTCTCCACCCAGCATCCCTCTCCTTGCACTGGTTATCCTAACCTGGGCTGCTGCAGGCATAGATGTGTCAGCCATTCAGTTGAGACTGATTATGATTGCAGCAGATGGGCTGGATTTGACAGCCAATCCTAAGCAGTTTCTTTAGAGCTGGGGGAACTAATAGGCCCCTCTTTGCAGGATCGTGCAGGGATCGGGCAGCAGCGGCCCTCCCCGATGTGGAAAGTGCCACCTCCCTCGCCAGCGGCCCTCCCCGAGCGCATTTTCAACATCCTGGAGCCTGAGAGGAGCAGCTCGCCAGGCACACAAAGCGAAAGAAGAAGCCGGGGGTGGGGAGGGGTGTGAAGCTCAGCCTGCTGGGGCTGCTGCTGCGCTCTCTGGCTTGCTGCTGGTCTGGGCCCGCTCCCTGCCTGGAAACTTTATCCACTCTGGCTTCTGCCCCCTGCTTCCTCCAGAGTCGCTCGTTCCACTCTGGGATTACAAAGTTGTGGTTGCAGGATGCGTGAACTCCCTGCTGCCCTGACCATGTTTTTCCACAGAGCAGTTATGTCCGCGCGCTTCCTCTTTCCCAGAGAAGGTCTACAGTGTTTGCACGCGGATTGCACGCTGCCCTGATCGCTGTCCAGCCGCGCGCCCCCTCCCAGCACTATTTCATAAATTTAGTGCCAGCTTCAGGTTGTGCGTCTTTGGTATGATACGTCATGCTGCCACGGTTGCTGCCCTGACCTATGCATTTATTTCCAATGCACATGTCCCCCTGTTTTGGAACAACATATTGATTTGTAATTGAAAAGTGCATTTGTGTTAGTCTTATCCCATGGTGTTTGAATTGCTATCCTCAACTCACACAATTCTTTGACGTAAAACCGCATGGTGGTGTGTGGGGGTTTCAGCCCATTCTGTGTTTGTTTTGATTGTGTTTCTGTACAGATTATGACTTTGCCAGGGTAGCTGTATACAAGCTGCCATTGCTGTCCGATTGTTGCACTGCTTCGCCCCATTGCCGGCCACATTTTATTTTGCTTTGAGACTCTTTTCTGGACAGTGAATGGACCCTAAACTGCAGCTGAATAATTCTGCGTCCTTGTGAGGAAGTGCCAGGGCTGAGACTGGCACATGGGTGACACGGTTACGCATTATGCTGGGCAGAGACTGGCACGGAAAGGGAGCTTTCCGCTCCTTTACCCTACTGTGTCCTGCTCAGCCTATGAGTGGACATTTACATTGAGGGTCCAGGCTTTGCTACTGTATGCTTGTACCCCTGTGAAGCCTCTGACATGCACTATTTTAGTAAGAGTGGCTCTGTGCTGCCCCCTGCTGTGCCTGTGACTGGCACCGGAGAGGGGGTTCCCCTGGGCCCTGCTGCTCTAGCGGGACAGGTTAGGGATTGAGACTCTACGCCCTACGTCACCCTGATTAGCCCAGGACTAGCAGTCACATCTACTGCTATGCTGTGCTCTGCTGAGCCCAAAAGTATGGACGGAATAGTGCGGGGTAGAGGAGGGCTGGCAGCTCTGTTACACTTAAACCACGGCTATTGCTGGCACCGAGGTCAGAAAGGGTCCCCGTCTCCACTGTTGTATTTTGCCCCACACTGTCAGTGTTGTAGTGCATAGGAGGAGGTGCCCCTCGGGTCTGCTGCTCGACTGAATACCCTCTTCAAACTAAACTGCTCTGCAGCTGAACAGTACCTACGCTGGCCTGAGACTGGAACAGGTTGTACTTTTAGCCTTTCAGAGTTGTAATAAATGTTCTCTAGCATGGATGTGCGGATTTTGCCTAAGCTGCTGCACTGGAATACCCTGGAATGAAGGAAATTGTGACTTTTAGTAATAATGTGTATGGGACACTGGCCAAATATCCGGATTAGAATTACTTGCTCTGTGCTTAAAGGGGCATTTCATGACATCCACGCTAAATGCACAGGAGAGTGTTCCCTTGGGCTCCAAGGGGGTGGTGCAAAGTGTGCTGCAGGTGTTTGCTCAGGGGTGCAGCAACTGCAGTTGCACGGGGGCCCAGAAGCTCGTGGGGCCCATTGAACCGTGCCAATGCTGTATTTTACTGTCCGAACCGTGGCCACAAAGGGCTATTTTCTTGCTTGCAACATGGTCCATGGCACTTGCTACGTTACTCCCCACCTTAGACCTGAATAACAGCGCACAGCTCTGCACACACACACACCCACCCACCCCACTTCGGACTTGAATCATCATCAATCAGCTCAGCACACACACACACACACACACACACATACCCCACGCACACAGCTCTGCGCACACACACCCCCCACTGGTTTCTTGGTTATTCGAGGGACGCACGTGGAAGCCATCAGGTGCTTGTCGTGCTGGACGTGCAATGTTGAGGCAATAGTGAAACGGTGCGATAGCTGTGCCAGATGTTTACTAATCATCAGTCCATGACGCATGCACTGCCCACAGTGCTTGATGGCGCCTGGCATGCCACATGTCTAGGTATACAAATCCTGTACATCTAGCAATACAACAACGAATATTATACAGTCCTGTCCCCCTGAACATTGGAAAACAAGCATAGGCATAGCAATAGGTCTCGCGTTTTCGAAACATTAACATATTAGTATTATAAATGACAATGTCTTTTATTATTGCAGGTTTCTTTAACAAATCATTAAAAGACATTGCCATTTACAATGCCAATAGCTCAAAATCTCGCAAGTACGAAACCTATTGCATTGCAAATGCTTGTGTACCCTTCCTCTTTGTGAAAGGACCAGTACCATTTACAATACCGATAACTCACACTAGTGCAAATGCAATGCTATAGATTTTGCAGTTACCAAAAAGTTAGCTATTGTCAGTTTGCATTAGAGCATTTTCTTTGTTTTTTTTACAAAGGCAATTTTTTTTAAACCATTTCAATGCCAATCGCTCCAAATAATGTAATTGCGAGACCTACTGCATTGTAAATGCTTGTTTGTGTTAGGAGGGGCGAGTCAATCATCTCAACATGGGGGGCGTAGGGACTCTGTGTTGGCTCAACATCCTGTGATTCTGGACTTTCAGCCATGTTGAACAGCAGATGTGCTGCTAGACAACATGGCTAAAAGACATGCACATTGACATGGCCGAGACCTGTTGGTATTCCAATGCTTGTATTGTTAGCTCTTTCTAATTACCCCCAGATCTAAAACCCACACCTTCACCTGCAAACATTGCATTTTCTTTTCCTTTTGTCACTGTCCACATTTCAGCAGCTGTGTACCTCTATACGCTTTTGATTGTCATCGCCTGGGGCGGTCTGCAGAGACGCCATGGATTGGATTTGCATGTAATGTGAACACCTTTATGACCCACTGGCTAGCACTATGAGAAAATCACACTGCCTTCAGCCTAAACTCGAGTCAGTCCTTGTCCTTCACAAACACTCGCCTACTTGAACTGTCTTACCCACCTACTTGAACTTGCCCAGACATCTAGTGTTGGTTCGGTTCACAGTAAGCACTTTAAATGCCCAAAGCATGGAAAAGCCCAAAGAGATGCATCTGGAAAAACAATCCCTTTTTAGGGAATGCAAGATGGAAGTATAACTTGAAATCTAAATGAGGGCTGCATATCTAACATGGGTAACATTAAGGCGTTTAGTCACTTTAGAGAAATTGATCAGTATTTTGCCTGTTCGGTTGAGGGTATTAACACAGGGCCCTGTAAGTACCAGTTTTAAAAGAATAAGATCTGGTGTTGACCCAGACCTTTTTGATTTGACTAAAATTAGACCTGAGAAGACTCACTGCTTTAAAGCCCTCTGCTTAGCTACTCCAGTTGAGTGGTGTTGTGGCATAAGGATGCATTCTGTCAGTGCGAGTTGGGAGACCATGTGAAAAGCTGTTTCAGCAGAACGCTTAACTGTCCCTCAAAGATCTAAAGAACAATAACAAACTTTTTAGATCCTTTTTTTCAAACTTATGGTCTCTCAAGGGAATTTGGTGAGAGACTGCCCCCTGGAGAAGATATGTATGCTCTTTTATTGAGATTGAAATGTGTGGCCTCCAGCAGGCACATTCATTTACAACTCCCCAAGCTGTTCTACGTGGATAAAAAGAATGTTGCTGGCAGGATAATGCAGATCTTGCGGGAAGCAACCGGAGCTACCTTACTGTAAAGCGGTCAATGACTTGCAGCATTCGTATAACTATTAGCTACGCGCTCTATCGACAGCAGGTACATCAACCTGAGTAGGAATCATATTGCCATTGTAAAGTGCAGCCTGCAAGTTACTAGCTTATTTCTGCTACAAGAGCATTAACCCACCTGGCCATATTACTAGTGTTAGATATTGTGATCTTCAAATTACACACAACTTTGGCAGAAGTGCTCAGAACGCTGTGTTACCGTATTGTTACACAGTTCTGAACAAAAATAATCTTAACTCACAGAGTTCAAGTGTATCCTAGGCTTCTTGCATACAGCAGTCAGATGTCTTGGTGCTTGATCTTCTTCCTTTCCTTGCATTTCCTGTTTATACGTGACTCTTCCTTCCCTTATCCTTCCTTTACTGAGTCTCCCTCTTTCAATCACAACCTACTTTTCCTCGCTCTTCTTATCCCATTCCTTACCCACTATTTTCCCTTTTCTCATCCGTGCACATCCACCCTTCTCTACCCCATTCCCCCCGCCTCATTCTTCACCCCTGAAAAAGAAGTGAATTGGCAGCGCATGGATGGGAGGTGAGATATGGGATAGGGGAAGGAAGGAGAAAAGAAGATCACGGCCTTCCATTCTCCTACCCTCCCTAATCCCATATCTCCCCTCCCTTTCATGCGCTGCCACTACTTTTCCCTCCATTTCTATTGCCCTCTTTGGCTCCCCTGCTTATAGTATACCCTTTACTCTGTCGCTATCAATGCTTGCGTCAATCTCCTCTACCATTCATACACTTCGCTTCTGTCCCTTCTTACCTTATTTCTCTCCTGTTAACACCCAGAACTTGCTTTACCCATCCCACTCTTAGCCCCATTCGCCTCGTCATGTGTTCCTACCCATCCTATAATCATCCATCATGTACCACATTCTTTTCCTTTGTGCAGCTGTCAGTGCCCTATCCCACAATCCACCATTGTAATCTGCAGACCCATGGTGCCAGTTACCTTTGTCTACTACCCAAGCTGTGGTTTGGAAAAGTAGATGTGGAGCAGTGACCGGTGGACTGGTAAAAGGGAAGTAGTAGGTTAGTTACCTGGTACATCATGACCAACCTAACTTCAACATTGCATATCTGAGCTAGGCTTCTCTATGGGGTCCCCATGCACAGTTTGCTGTATTCCTGGTCTGGAAATGTCTAGTCTTCCTGTCTCTCTATTTAAATTTTCAGCAATATGGCCATCCTCTTCTCGCATGCATGTCCTAGACAAATGTAGTGGGTGTTGCTTGGAAACAAAATCCTAGAATTCCAACTGCTGTATGTGCCCCTTTTCCCAGCAGTAGTACCGGACTCCTTACTGTACATGGACCCGTCTTTGGGCTGGCTCTAAGCTTGCTGAAGAGTGGTGAGATGTTGGCAGAGAGTCTGTAATCTGTGGCTTTAGCCCCCCCCCCCCCCCACCCGCTTTGATATTTAGTGACCACAATATTACCCGCATTAGATATCAATCCAAGACCATCGGTACCTTCCTATAGCACCCTATATCCATGATCCATAATCCCTAACTTTGCTACATTAATCCTTTGCTCATGTTTCAGGGGCGAAAGAAGATTCTGACTCCGATGATGAGTGGCCTTCTCTGGATAAAGCAGCAAATATGGATCAGGGGGATTACTGCGAGGACCTGCAGGTAAACCCCGAAGATGAGGCGGCCATTGAGAAGTTCATGAACAAGAATCCACCGATAAGGTAAAGAGTAAAATATTTATTTGTGTAGTGCTCCATTTTAAGCCAGTAAACTTCCTTATTCTACACATTGTTTTCTAAAGAGGATCATTCTAAAGAAACCTGTGATTTCCACCTCGGATCCAAATAATTTTTGGATGACCTTAGACATAGTGTAGTCAACAGGATAGGGGAGCCTTAAGTTCACAAGGGCTGTCAGCAGCGTTCAATACTTCTGACAATGCCATCCTGCTCTCCAGAGTACAAGAGACATCTGTGCTGTGACTGGTTGTCAGCATGCTGGTTTGAGCCATTTCTGACATGCTGTACACAAACCATTTTCCTTCCACCCTTTAAGCTTCAGTCTAAGTTATCATCTTTTGGGTTACCACAGGGATCAGTATTGTCTGGTACTTTTTAACATCTATTTGGTCCTCAGAGTGTAACTCTCACAGGCTATGGGCATACATTTCTACATGTATGCTGATGATGCACAGCTTGTTTTTAAACACCAGCAGTCAGATTGCTCTGAAATGGCCTCTGTACATGCCCTATTTGATCTGGCAACAATTCTCACTAGTTTGCCAGTGGTTGGCCACAAACTTACTGAAATGTATTCCAGCAAAAAACAAATTAATAACAACCAGGAACAAGGTGAACACAGTGCTTCCTTGTATCTGGTCCAAAGACATGAGATCCTGTCCTACATATGGACAATTATGTGGGTCAGCGTAGTCTCACTGGAACCCAGCAGACAACTGAGGGTGAGATACTTTGTCGTTGTCGGCTAGTGAAAAAATAAAATCGACTGAGGCGTGAAACAGAAAATAACCAACAAAAAAGTTAAATGAAATACTAAAGTAAGCAAAACGTCTAAAGGATGTTGCACTAGTTCTGGGGGACGGTAAGGGGTTCAGTACATAAGGTGGGAATTGGATGCTTGAATTTCCTTTTATATTGAAATATTTTTTTTATTAAAGAGCACACTACACAGATTAAAATTGAGGAAGACATCCCTGTCCTTCCCCGGAGTTAAAATCAATGACACTGCATCACAAAATATTAAGCTAAACGCCGTTAGGTATTTAACTCTGATTGGCCCTAAGGGTCCTAAATTCTTGATTACTTTTGCAAACCATTCTCGTTGTGCCTTCGCACTTTCACCTTTGCTCCATACCTGGCACCTCGGTTTTTCATGATCAGCCTCACAAAGGAAGGATTATGCTGCTGCAACTTGAACTAAGTCGCTGTGTTTCCCCACCTGCTACCAGACAGGTAATCGTAGGCTCCATTGTCACAATTGCTTTTTCTACTGAAACAGGTTGGGGAGAATCTTGTTGAGAGCCACTATCTTTCTCTTATGGCCCTCTATTACTTCCTGTGGAAGTTTTGAATGCCTTCGACTCACTTATTAAGTGTTGTCTACTAGACCTTGCATGCCCTGTCTGTTGCAAGACATATTGTTAGCTTACAGTGGGCTTAGAGCCTACTATTGATTACCATTGTCTGTTATTAGTGTCACTCATTTATTTGCTGCTTATTAGTCAGTTTCTGTGGCCTTTCCTTCGTCTGTGTACACCTCCCCTGGAGTATGAAAACATTACTTGGCCTTTCACTGCTCGCTTTTCATGAACTACTTTCTTCTTTTTGTTTATGCAGTCCATGAGACTGCAAGTTTTCCAGCTGTTCCCCCGTGTACTACTTCTCTGCCACTCTCCATGTTCCTCTCACATGTGTGCTTCTCGCTCCACTTTGCTCTCTGTGCCCTCCGGGTTTGCTTCCGCCTCCATCTGTGTCAAATCTGCCACCCCCTCATGTTGCTTCAGCCCCCTATACCTTGTTGCTTCCCCACATATGCTTTAAACAAAGACTCAACCCCCCACCCCCCCTGCTTTAGGTCTTGTCTAGGCAGCACTTGCGCTGTCTCTTCAAAACATTCAGGAAATCGTCATGAAGCTCCGCCCACTTTGCTCTCATCTTTCTAATTAGCTCCTTTCCATGTCCTTTGTAAATTGTGGCTTTCTATTGGTCAATAGTCCTAGTAGTCCCTCCTTAGTACCGCCTTGTCTCTTCTTGTAACCTCTCTTGAGGACAGCCGCGCTACATTTGTTGTTACTCCCTAGGTTTTAATTACAGCCTTAGAGCACTATTTTCTTAAAGGGCTTTCAGGCAGGACACGCTTGGTCCTAAGCAAGGCTGGCAGTGGTTACTGACTCATTAGGACATCTTGCTTTTATATAAGACCACCTACGAATTTCCCCTCATCAGCTCCACATAGATTACAACCCAATCCTGAATTAATATATTAATTCTATTGCCACATTTCAAAGCTACTAATTGGATACTCTATATGGATAGCTATTTGAATGTGCTCGTAGTACAGTCTTGCATGCAATGCATTATGGGTAGGGTGGATTTACCATATCTTCTGCAGGGTGCAGTACCATATGTGGCCAAAGGAAGTCCCAGACCTCTTCTGGCTGCATATGGTACTGCACCACATGGCTTAAAAAATGGCATTTACAATGGCATTAGCTCCAACTTTGCAGGGTGCAGTACTGTATGGGACCAAAAGAGGCCCCCAGGGACCTCTTTTGGCCACACAAGGTACTGCACCCTACAACAAGGCTAGGCACAAAAACATTGGCATTTATGATGCCAATAACTCCAACAAATGCGAGACAAATGTGTTTCCAGTGCAATAGGTCTCACATTTGTTAAAGTTAGAGCTGTTGGCAGTGCAAATGCCAGGTTTTTTTTTTTAAAAAGTTTTTTTTATTCCACTGACAGTAATGCTATGCAAATATATTAACTACTCTGGTAAGCAGATTCATACGCAGCCCCAACCCTTTAGCGATTCACACATCCCAGCCTAGGGAGTGAAAGGCTCTGGGAGAGTGTCTCAAGGATCAATGATTGGAATCTTCATAGAGAACCGGAGAAGTTGTGGTCATCTTTGACGCCATCTGACTCCACCCTCTAATTGCCATTTGATCGTTTGGTTCATATCTTGGAATATGATTGCCCCCGTTAGTCCATGGTACAGGGCCTGTTTTGCACATGGGTCTGCTATGTTATCTTGTGGTGTGTTGTGTGGTTTGCATATTCTATGATAGTCACATGTTGTGGTTAGTGGTAGGAGATGGTTTTTGATTCTAGTAGTGTTAGTTTCCATGAGTTTAGGTGTGAACCTTATCTTGAAGATGGGACGAGCTGGGTTTTCAGGCATTTACAGAAAATGAGATGTCAGTCTATGTAACAATTGTGTTTAGAAACACAATCCCCAAATTTGCCTGCTGTAACCGATAAGGATCTCCCACTTAAATGGACTCCGTAGTAATGGTGAAGAGGAGCTGTGCAGCCATTTATCTAAGGTTGCGCTTTAGCCTTTATATTTTGATTTTGCAGTGGAGAAATTCAGTCCAATTTTATGACTTGCTCTGTGGGTAATACATAGTGATTTGAAAGTGTAGCGGAGTGATACTGGTAGCTAGTGATGGGCTTTTAAGAATGATGTAATGTTTCAGCAGTTTATGTGAAGTTAGGGGTCTTGTGACTGCATTTTCTCTGATCTTGCTAGGGGAACCAAGATAGAAACAGATGGAGTAATCAAGTCTTGAAAGGGTAATGAACATAATAACTTGGTAACTTTTGCAATGAAAGCTGGGAATGGGAAGAGGCACTAAAGAGAGGTGAAAGCTATTTTGACCACATATATGCATCTGGGCTGGCAGTTACAAGTCCTCCTATCCTCTCTTGGGCTAACCTCTTCTCCAGACATGCCTTTTAAGCCTTCAGCACCCGACTTTGCCCCTGGTGGCTTTTCATAGAAAAACTTTACATCGATACTGTGATCGTTGTATATCTTTTGATCTGTGAATAGCTTTTGGCCTCCTTGTTGCTTGCACCAGATCTTTCATTCCCCGCCTCTCTACCCCTCCCACAAGATCAACTTCAAAATCGAGCCATTTAAACAAAATGATCCCTGCTGTACAGAAGCAAGCAAAAAGCGTTGATTAAGGAAACGGACATGATTATTGGAGGTTTGCTCTAGCTCCTTCTGGAGATCTATGTACTCTGGCACACTGACAGTTACTGTATATAGCAGAAACTACACCCATTATTATCCCAGAACAGGACATACAGACGGTCCTAAGAAATCGGAGGTTCCCGGAAAAAGTGAATTAAATCATTCACTGACTTGGTAACCTGATCAAACATCTGAAAATTCAAATGTCCTGATGAGAACCTGTAAAGTCTTTCACATCTTTACCACCGCTGTATGTACAATACGTTATGAATATTTAATGACACATCTGTATTATCTTTGTTAGTGACTACCTTGCTTGAGTGACCGCACAGCACTAAGCTGTTGTATGGCATTTTGTAAACAAATGCTTAATGTTCTTACAAAGAGTAAAACTAAGACATGTCAGTCGGGCACCACTGTTATCGTAGTTGCAAGATCTTTGATGAGAATTATACTCTCAGTTGAAAAGAGCAGTTACCCAGAGTCCCTACACATAAGGGGCAGAAGAAACAAAGGTTGCTCTATTTACGTCAAAGGGAAGCTTCTTCACTGACTATGGGGAAAACAGACTCCTTGTCCTGTGATCAAGGCTGCAGGACCAGACCGGAAGTCACCATTATAATTCATAGATTTATATAGCGCGGCTGATCACCCGTGATGTGCAATCCCAGCTCAGTGGGCTCTCTTCTACTACAGGTGGACGCTGGCTGATATCATCATGGAGAAGATAACAGAAAAGCAAACTGAGGTGGAGACGGTCATGTCGGAGGTGTCCGGTCGGCCAATGCCACAGCTGGACCCCAGGATACTAGAGGTGTACAAATGTGTAAAGGAGGTAATAAACTGGAAGAGAGTGGCTCTTGGTCAAGAGTTTTTCAGTAGACTGTGTGACATTTGATACAGGTGGCTAGTAGTATTCTGGTGGTTAGGAGGCCCAAGTCCTCCTAACCTCTCGTGGGCCACCCTCCTGTCCAGCTATGCCTTTAAGCCATCTGCACCTGACTCTCTTCATGGTGGCTGTCCTAGAAAAGCTGCTCATGGAAGAACATGTGATCTGCTGGTTTCATAAAAAGAAAGCCACATTTTGTTTTCTATAGGAACATAGTGTGTTATGCAGATTTGTAGAGCGCTGTATCACCTGGCAGGGTATCCTGGCGAAGAGTAGGTGAGAATCTAAGCACACCTACAGCCTAGTGGGACTACTCTAAAAAGCTAGGTCTTCACCTTCTTGCAGAATTCAAGAAGTGAAGAGGCTCTTATGGGCAGCTCCAGGTTGTTTCACTGTTAAGGAGCGATGGAGAAGGCTCCAGGAACATAGTGTGGGTGCTTCGTAATTCACAGTTTGAGAGCAGTGTCTCAAATAAGAGTATCAGGGATATTCCCAGATATCAACGAGGTTAAGTAGATGTGCTGTGCCAAAATGTGATGGGGAGCAGAACTAATGCAAGTACAAAAAAACAACCTGAAGAAAGTTGTAGCTAAAACAATGAAAGGAAATTACAAAGGTAGAGTGTAAATTGAGGCAAGCAGAAGCTGCAACTTAGTCTTTGACCTGTTTTCTACAACTCCATCGTTAATAGGGACTCTTAGCAATAGGTAGTGTGGTTTAAAAAAATTTTTTTTTTATACAAGCCGTTACAGTCCATCTGATTCTAGAATTGGACTTCTTGGGCAATGTTTTCCCAATTGTATTTGACTGAATACTCTTGCATTAGTAGCCATTGTTTCTAGACAGGACTGTCTTGTGATTGTTTGCATTTTTTTTTATCGCGATACTGGGGGGGGAGGAGGGGGGGGTCTGGTTTCAGATTGCTTTTGCCACTTGGAGTCACGGAATACTGGGAACATGGTTGGTGAGGAAACTTCTTTTCATACTGGTTGGGATGTGCCAGTATCTTGTTCTTGAAGAAAATGTATTCCTTTCCCCTTCTGTATTCTGCAAATGCCAGATCTTATATTGCTTTCACCGTCAGTAATGCAAGGCCTTTTTCTGCAGGTGCTTTCAAAGTACCGGAGTGGGAAACTCCCCAAAGCCTTCAAGATAGTGCCTGCTCTATCCAACTGGGAACACATTTTGTACATCATGGAGCCAGAATCATGGACAGCCGCCGCGATGTATCAGGCCACTAGGTGAGTATAAAGGTATGTTACAGAATGTCTTTTTATAGTTGCTTCTTTGGGTACTGGAATTAGAAAGGTGAACATATTGCTGCTTGTGTCAGTGTTTAATGTTACATTTTAAGGAGTTTTCCACTCTAATAATGCCATCAACCCCGGTATGAAAGCATGCATCATTTATGCATACTCTGATGTCTGATCCGCAAGTTTCCTCTAAGCTAGCTCTTAATAGTTGAGGCAAAACCTAAGCCAATTGACATGTAGGTGTAACCCCCACATATTTCTCCTCTAAACATAGAAGTGGTGATTCTTGGCATACCTACAGTGACACTTTTCCCCCTAAAGTCCTTACCTGGTCCTCCTAATACTCGCGCATTTTTACAAAGGTATGTTTCTCCAACACAGAAATAAGCAGGGAGCTTCCTTTTGGAGTATAGTATAGTAACGTGTATAATGCAAGAACAAAAGTCTAGAAATCCTCTATTTTGTAATGTGCACGTCATTCTCTTTGCTGCTTTCTTGTAGGATATTCTCTTCAAACTTGAAGGAGAAGATGGCCCAACGATTTTATAATTTGGTCCTGCTGCCCCGAGTGCGGGATGACATTGCAGAGTACAAACGTCTCAACTTCCACCTCTATATGGCCCTCAAGAAGGCACTGTTCAAGCCTGGTGCTTGGTTCAAAGGTTTGTTCTTGTGAATCCCTGCTTCTTAAGTAGTTCTGTTGAACATAGTTCCCAGTCACTGCTTAGCACACATCGAGTACATTTCATTGGTGCCCCTTTTACATGTCCTAGTATTGTTTGAAAGAAACATGAAATGAGTCTATTGTGCGAATTGATTCAAATCTAAACTTCTGAGCTAAAAAATGTTGTAACATAAAACATAAAAATGAAGAAAAAAATCTTTATTCGCATCTGCTTGTTCTAAAAGTCTTTTCTTCCTGTGTCAAATGCATTTTATCCCTTAACAGACTTCTTCGGGGCTTAGTATAATGTTGGTATACCTATCAGCCGAAGAGACCGAGACCCACACCCCTTGCCAGTTACGGGCTCAGATGCCTACATATGCTTGGACACGACTCGCTGCCGACAGTTCTGAAGAGGGAACAGTGGAATTTTGACATTTAAACATTGGATATTCCTATATTATTAGGACTAGACACAGATCGCACAAGAGTACTGAATATGCTACTTACCAGTATGCATCTGTTCTTGGCATGTAGGGCTGCTGACATTCATATCTGTGCATAGATCGCCGCCTAGTGTTGGGTCCGGATGATTGCACATTGTTGTCCTGGAAGAGTCTTCGAAGTATCACGAGATAGGTGACTCCTCCCCTGGACCATAGTGCGCATGGGCATCCTCAGATTGTTTTTCGCCATTGTGGCGGTGATGGAGTAGATACAGTAAGTAATGACCATGCTATACAGTAATTCTGAGTGCTGCAGCCGCTACAGGCTCCGGGGAGGAGGGTGGGCGATATGAATGTCAGCAGCCCTACATGCCAAGAACAGATGCATACTGGTAAGTAGCATATTCAGTTCGAGGCATGTGGGCTGCTGAATTCATATCTGTGCATAGAATAGATAGCAGTACCTCCGTTAGCGGCGGCTACCTGTGCCAGCTGCAGCAGTCTGAAAAAGAGTTTTGAGAACAGCCAGTCCTACAGCTGCCTGCTGTTTTGAGTGTACATCTACACAGTAGTGTTTGGTAAATGTATGTATAGTGGACCATGTGGCTGCTCTACATATTTCCTGTAAAGGGATGTTTCCTAGGAAAGCCATGGACGCCCCTAACTTTCGTGTTGAGTGGGCTCGTGGGGGAATAGTTAATGTGCGTTTAGCTTTTTGATAGCAAATGTGAATACATTTAACGATCCATCTGGCTATAGCTGCTTTGGAAATGGAGTTGCCCTTGTGTTGTGGAGAAAAGGCAACGAAAAGTTGTTTTGTTTTCCTAAAGTCCTTAGTTCTGTCTATATAGTACATGAGGGCCCTTTTTACATCTAGTGTATGGAGCATTCTCTCTGCGACATTTTGTGGATTTGGAAAGAAAACAGGC
This sequence comes from Triturus cristatus, assembly GCF_964204655.1. Taxonomy (NCBI): domain Eukaryota; kingdom Metazoa; phylum Chordata; class Amphibia; order Caudata; family Salamandridae; genus Triturus; species Triturus cristatus. The sequence goes on from NC_140579.1 coordinate 88,085,774, forward strand.
AGTTCAATAGTTTGATTCATGTGGAACTGCGATGTCACTTTGGGCATGAATTTGGGGTTGGTACGTAGTACAACTCTGTTTGCGTGAACCTGTATGAATGGCTCTTGAATGGTTAGTGCCTGGAGTTCACTAACTCTTCTTAACGAAGTGATTGCCACTAGGAAGGCTACTTTCCAGGTGAGGAATTGAATCTCACATGAATGGAGAGGTTTTAAGGGAGGACCCATTAGTCTGGTGAGGACCAAGTTGAGGTTCCACAGTGGTGCTGGTGGGTGTCTTGGGGGGATTACTCGTTTGAGTCCCTCCAAGAAGGCTTTGATGGCAGGCACTCTGAATAAAGAGAGGTGCTGCCTGTTTTGGAGATAGGCTGCTATCGCGGTTAAATGGATACGTATTGAGTTGTATGCCAGATTGCATCGGTATAGGTGTAGGAGGTAACAGATGATGTTTTGAATGGATGCGTCCAGCGGGTTAATGTCATTGTTTTTGCAGTAAATGACAAACCTCTTCCATTTAGCCGCATAGCAAGCTCTGGTAGTGGGTCTTCTGGCCTCCTTGATGATCTCCATACAGTCAGGTGGCAGGTTTAGGTAGCCAAACTCTAAGACTTCAGGAGCCAGATTGCCAGGTTCAGCTGTTGCGGATCTGGGTGCTGAATTTCGCCATGGTTCTGCGTTAAAAGTGCGGGTTTGATTCGCAGCCTTTGATGCGGCACCACGGAAAGTTCTAGAAAGGTGGTGTACCATGGTTGGCGCGCCCATGTGGGAGCAACTAGGGTGAGTGTTGTCGCAGTTTGCGTGCCACCAGCGGTATTAATGGCGCTGGGGGAAAAGCGTACGCAAATCTGCTGGACCAGTTCATCCATATCGCATTGCCCTGTGACTGTGGATGTGGGAACCTGGCGGCAAAGCTTTGGCATTTTGAGTTTTCGTTTGTGGCGAATAGGTCTATCTCTGGGTGACCCCACTGTTGGAAGTACGGTTGGAGAACTGACGGATGTAGCTCCCACTCGTGCATCTGGTGGCTGTCTGCTGAGCAGATCCGCCATCTGGTTGTCCTTGCCGGGGAGGTGTTCCGCCATGAGGAATATGTTCCTCTGAATGGCCCACTTCCACATGCGCTGAGCCAGATGAGACAACTGTGGAGAGTGTGTTCCTCCCTGCTTCTGTATGTAGTACATGGCAGTCATGTTGTCCGTCCGGATCAACACGACTTTGTTGCACAAGTGTACTTTGAATGCCTTCATGGCGAGGAAGATTGCCATCAGTTCCAGAACGTTGATGTGCATCTTCTTTTGTTGTGTTGTCCATAGTCCCTGCACTGTGTAAGTGAGTACATGAGCTCCCCAACCCTGGGGAGAGGCGTCCGCTGTCAGTATTATTTGTGGAACAGGCTCTTGGAACGGTCGGCCCTTGCAAAGGTTTTGTGGATTCCACCAATGCAGAGAGTTGTATGCCCGACCGCTCACCAACACTAGGTCTTTTAATTGCCCGTGAGCCTGATTCCATTGACGTTCCAAGCACTCCTGAAGCGGGCGCATATGTAATCTCGCGTGCGGTACTATGAAAATGCAGGAGGCCATCATGCCTATTAACTGCATGAACACTCGCGCAGGAAGGGAGTGTTGAGGTTTGAACTTTGACATCAGCAGTTGCATGCTGTTGATCCTCACTAAATTTGGCTGAGCTGTGGCTGCCAGAGTGTTTATAGTCGCGCCCAGGTACTGTCGTACGTGTGCGGGTTGGAGATGTGATTTTGGGTAATTTAGTGAGAATCCCAGACTCTGAAGAAGGTGAATGGTGAGGGACATGTGGCTGGCACATTGCTGGGCTGACTTTGCCTGAACAAGCCAGTCGTCCAGGTAAGGGTAGACGTGAATGTGTTGTCTCCGTAGATGTGCAGCCACTGTTGCTAGGCACTTGGTGAAAACCCTGGGTGCTGTTGTTACTCCGAAGGGGAGAACTTTGAATTGATAGTGATGTCCCTGAATAGTGAACCTGAGATATTTTCTGTGTGATGGGTGTATGGGTATGTGGAAATACGCATCTTTGAGGTCCAGTGTGGCTAGGAAGTCTTCCTGACTGAGTAGCGGGAGAACCTGCTGTAGGGTGAGCATATGGAAATGCTCTGAGAGAATGTATTGGTTGAGGGGTCTCAGGTCTAGTATAGGTCTGAGCGACCCGTCCTTTTTTGGGATTAAGAAGTACAGAGAGTACACCCCTGTCCCCTGCTGATTGACGGGCACAACCTCTATTGCACCTTTTTGCAGCATACTTGGCACTCCCTGCTGCAATAATGCCAAGTGCTCTACGGACATAGGACGGTGCCTTGGCGGTATGTTGGGTGGAGTGGACGTTAATTCGAGACAGTAACCGTGCTGGATAATGTCCGTGACCCACCTGTCTGTGGTGATGGTTTTCCACGCAGACAGGAACCGTTGGAGTCTCCCCCCGACAGGTGTTATGTGGTCGGGGGGAAGGGAGAGGGCGTCACTGTTTGTTTTTGGGGGAGGACCTGGTGTTGCCGTAACCACGTCCTCTGCCCTTGGTGCTGGAGCCACGATATCCACCTCTGTTGGTTTTATCATAGGTACTTTGTGTGCCCCCTTTAGTGTACTGCTGCTGTGACCCCTGAACTCTAGCTGCTCCTCTACTCCCGGGGCGACGAAAGGAGCCACTACGAAACTGCTGTGTTTGCAGAGCCCCCATTGATTTCGCAGTGTCAGTGTCTTTTTTTAATTTTTTCGAGGGTAGTGTCAACCTCGGGGCCAAATAAGTAGTCGGTTGATTTAAGATATTGTTCTGAATCTCCGGCTTGAAGCTTGAGATTCTCAACCATGCGTGCCTTCTCAACATGACGCTTGTGTTGATTGCCCTCGCCGCTGTGTCGGCAGCATCCAGGGCGCACTTGATGGATGCATTGGTAAGGAGTTGTCCCTCCCTGATGAGGATCTCCGCAGCCTCTTTATATTCATCTGGCAAATGTTGGAGTAGGGATTCTAGTGTGTCGTAGTGGGACCTATCATAACGGGCCAGGACCGCCTGTGTGTTGGCAATGCGCCAGATGTTTGCTGCTTGTGCTGCAATTCGTTTGCCTGATGTCTCCAGCACTTTGGACTCCTTGTCTGGGGGAGGAGCATCACCTGTTGTTTGCGAATGGGCTCTTTTGCGAGCATTAGCAACCACCATGGAGTCCAAAGGTAACTGACCCCTAATGTACATAGGGTCTCCGGGTGCAGGCTTGTATTTTTTTTCAATCCTGGGGTTCAGCACCCGTGCCCTGGTTGTTTCCTTAAAAATGTCTTTTGCAGCTTTGAGAACTCCTTTTAACATGGGCAGAGTTTTGACCGTTCTTTCGGAAGAGGCGAAAGTGTCCACCAAGAAGTCTTCTTCGACAGTGGCAGAATGGAGTTCTACTCCATGATTGGCAGCAGCCCGTTCTATGAGGGCATTGAAGGCAGCAGTGTCCTCTGTGGGAGATGTCTTTGTGCTGTAAAGCTGCGTGTCATGGGTATCTGGTGCGGTACCCTGGTCTGTAGGGTCATCCCATGCCTGATCTGGGTCTTGCAGGTGCTCATCAGGATCGACATCCCCAGGGTAGGTGGTATCATCCCCTACATAGTCCTCTATTGCGTCTGTCTCTGAAGGCGTAGGAGAAAAGGACTGTGGATCCTGATGGGAGGGTTGAAAGTGTTCATGAAGCACTGGCTCCGACCCTGCTGGCAATTTGTGCTTGAGAGGGATTTTGTAGGAGTCCAATCCTCTCTCTGGCGTGATTTTCCGCTTGCGGAGCATCAGCCTACCAGTGTTAGCGTCGATGGAATTGTGGCTGTGAAGGCTCAATCTGTGTGTCCAGTGGATGGGGACTGTGTCTGGCAGACACGTGTCCGAATTTCGAACATTTTCGGCGCCGTGGAGGGCGGCAAGCCAAACGTGATGTTGGTTGGCGCCGAGGGTGCTTTTGGAGCCTTGTGCGTGTCGGGGCCCGACGTAGAGCGGAGGGCTGCCCGTTCCCTGATGCGTTGCAACGATGCCGCGACCTGTTGTATGGAGAACGCAGATAGCTCCTTGGAACCGGTCGGCACCTTGGAGGTTGGTGTGGATGCGTCACCCGACGTTTTTGCAGCCATGGGGTCATCGATCCGAAGGGAGGTATCGACGCTCGTTGTAGTCGACGACTTGGCAGGCGCCGCTGTTTTCGACGTCGACGCAGACTGGGTGGCCACCGTGATTTTGGTGGTCGGGGCCGATGTCTTCGGTGCCAGAGGCCGAGGCGCTTTGCGGGGACCGAGGGCTTTCTTTTTGGGCTCGGCACCCATATCCGCTTTGGTGAGCTCGGCACCGAAATCCCTTTTCGTGCGTTCGGAGCCGATGGCCTTTACCGGCGTCGAAGGAGTGGAGGGCTTCGTGCCGATCACCACCAGTTTCACTTTTGGTTTCGATGGAACTGGTGCGACGATTGGTTTCGGTTTCGCTGAAGGGAATCCAGTCGTCTTCGGTAATAATGGCTCTTGCGAAATGTTCGAGGCCGGGCCTGAAGGCGGGGCCGAAGAACCGTGAGATTGATCTTGGGTAAGGCCCGAAGGCGATCCCTCGACCTGAGCCTCAAGACGACATGTTTTTGGCCTCCGTATCGACGGGTGGGCCTAGCTCCTCGCTGGAGCTATCTTCCTCGGCCCCAAAGGCCTCACTGTAGTCTCCTACCTCTTCGACTTCTTCTCTGTGAAAGATCACCTCATCGTCGTCTTCCGATCGGGAGTCGTGTTCGAAAGCGGGGCTGGAGTCTACGTCTTCCACGCTCTCTGCGTCCTCGTCGCTGAAGATGTTGGCCGGGGCAGGCGCCGATTGCTGCGCCTCTAATCTTGCCGCCCGTCGATTCCGGAGAGTCTTCTTGGAGCGGAATCGGGCACAGGCCATACATTTGGACTCATCGTGATCCGGTGAGAGACATTTGTTGCATACCGGGTGGACGTCGATGTGTGGGTATTTCGCGTGGCATAAAGGACACCGTTTGAATGGAGTCCTCGATTCCATCGTCGATCGAAGTTCGATGTTCGGACCAAGCGGATCCGAAAAGCTGTAAGAAGGTGCTAAAGCACTAAAGAAAGTAGTCGAAACCGAACGGGAACAGTACCGACAAACTAAAGGCCTTTTGGCCTTAAACTGATTTTTCCTAACTTGAGCTAAGATAAGCACATCCGAACCCAATGGCGGAAAAAAACAATCTAAGGATGGAGAGGATGCCCATGCGCACTATGGTCCAGGGGAGGAGTCACCTATCTCGTGATACTTCGAAGACTCTTCCAGGACAACAATGTGCATCATCCGGACCCAACACTAGGCGGCGATCTATGCACAGATATGAATTCAGCAGCCCACATGCCTCGAACATGGTAATTTTGAAAGTTCAAAGAATGCTACAAATCTTGTTAACTCACTCTCTTTGGCTGATACGTCAACATTATACTAGGCCCTGAAGAAGTCTCTGTTAAGGGACGAAACGAGTTGGCTGCAGGGAAGAAAAGATTTTAAAAGAACAAGATGATGGGAATAAAGATGTGTTTTTAAAAAAAAATAAAAAATTATTTACAAAAACCAGGGTGCAGTCTGTACACTATTTTGTAATGTCCATATATTTAACTAATGAATTGCGGGTGCTGACCATCTTTGTAGCTTACTTTATGGAGCTGTGTTCCTGTGTGGAAGATTACGAGGTTGATCTTCCCGATTGATGCACCACTAGTTTTAACTAAAAACCTTACTCAAAGTGTTGTGTGCATTGATTGCTTCAGCCTTATTTTTGTAAATCACTCCTTTAAAACTGTTTCTGTTCGGGGAAATCTGAGAATGTAGTTTAGCCATGATTGTTCCATGGTTATGCTGTATGTTGTTTTTTTTCTTTCATTGTGTGTAGATTGACTGGTGGGGGGTGTACTGTTCTTTTATAGAGATTGCGGTAAGATGAAACTTGAATCTATTGGCTAAACTGCCAGGAAACACTAGGGATAGATCATGGTATTTTTAGTCTGTGTTGGACTGTAATGAATTTTACCAGTTCTTCCACTGTTAGAACACTCTAAAACGTCAAGTAGAGCTCACTGAGTTACTCTTTTCCTTTCCAGGTATTTTGATCCCCTTATGTGAGTCTGGCACCTGTTCCCTGAGGGAGGCTGTGATCGTGGGTAGCATCCTTACCAAGTGCTCTATCCCAGTCCTGCACTCTAGGTAATGACCATGGTTCTTGGTATGTTCTTGTCCCCTCCCCTTGAATGCCACTTATAAATGACTGAATCTCCCTTCTACTCTTTTCACCCTTATTAATAAACTTGGCAGCTTGGCCACCTTCAAAAACCTCTCGCCTCAGAGAAACAGGACTAATAATATACAATTGCATACAGGGTGCAAAAGTACACACATGCAGTAGAAGAATGGTAGAAGCAGTATGTTGTATTTTTAGAAAGACTAGGCACAAGTTTGAAGCATTCTTTTTTTGTGAACTGGGGTACAGACATTTACTAAATACTGGTTTGGAGAGCTACTGAAATTACGTAATCTTTTCCTTACATGTGCACACGCATTGAAGTTTCAGCAGTACTGATTAGATTCCAGCAGATATTATTGAAAATGCCTTAAACATATATAACTTATATCCAGGTTTGGTGGGAGTCTCATTTGTTCTGTGTAAACGTGGACATGGTTGGGTAGACAATCAAGAGCCAAGTTTGTTTCGGTGCATATTCGTGCCCGCTCCCTTGTTCCCCCACCCACCCCAACTGGTGGCAGGAATGATGGGGTCTGTCTGCTAGTCGTAATGGCTCTTTTCTCCCTCCCTCAGTGTTGCGTCCCTTCAGGTATTACGGCTTCTGGTCCTGTAGGCAGGCAGTGAAGCTTTGCTTCAATCCTGTTGACGTCCAGCTTAACTGCCGGCTAGCAAAAGTCTTTGAGACGGTAACCAAGAGACTGAAAAACCTGTCGTTATCTGAAGTATGTTAAAAGTAAGAGTACAAGGGCTTCAGGAGGGAGCTCCCGAAAAAGGAATAATAACACTCTATAGTTGTACAACTATTTTTACTTATTGCCCAAAGGTTAAGAAAATGCTTCTCACATGTAAAATTAACTTAATATCTTACTTAAATCATCAAGCCTCAAATTTGAACAATGGACTTGGTCAAGCTGGGAAATTAATGGTAGTTATTGTCAGTTCAGCACTACTTGAAATACAAGAATCCAGGAGTATTATTTTTTAAAACGGCCAATTGCACAAACCGGGAATATTTTATTGATCTTTTTAATGCTGTTTTTAAACGTAATAATTTGTGTTAATTATGTAGTTGCAAAGATTTTAATTAATCAAGCAAAAATAAACATGATCTTATCTTACCCTCCCTCAGTGCTGCCATGCTGAAGATTGCAGAGCTGGAGTACAGTGGAGCCAACAGCATCTTCCTGCGTCTCCTCCTAGATAAGAAGTATGCACTGCCCTTCCGTGTGGTTGACGCTTTGGTTTTCCACTTCCTGGCTTTCCGTTCAGACCAGCGGACGCTGCCCGTTCTTTGGCACCAGTGTCTCCTCACTTTTGTTCAGCGCTATAAGGAGGACTTGTCATCTGAGCAAAAGGAAGCGCTACTAGATCTGCTACGAACACACACTAACCCACTGATCTCTTCTGAAGTGCGTCGTGAGCTGGTGAACTCTACCTCGAGAGACGCAGAAGGTGCCCAGCCCATGATGTTTGAGTGACCAAGGAACTATGTGCCCATCAGACTGCAAACTGATCTATTCTCTTCATGCTCTTGGTGACTCAAGCCCTTGTTTGTGGTGGATTTGCTGTGCTGACTGACCTTGATATGACTACTACAGAGCTTCGGCCTAGACTCCTGTTGCTGTTTTGAGATAATAGCCGTTCCTGGGTTACAAAGTTGTGCCCCACTGAGGTTATGCTAATGATTGCACCAGCTGAAGAGTCAGTCTCTCATCTCATTGTACCAGGTTTGGTTTTGGACATTCGAGGTATTACAGTTTTGCAAAACAACTTGTAAGATCTGTGGAAATGTGATGAGGCAATAAATGTTGAGATTGTTGGTAAGAATGGTGTCAAGCAGGACTGAATTCTGGAATTGTGTGGGGAAAAAAACAGATGGGGGGGTGTTATGCTGTACAGGCATCCGTTTCTCACCTCCTCTGATATAGCTCTGCCTGATTTCTCTGGTATTCCGCCGTGCAGCATATGCTTTTTCTAAAAGTCAGTGCACGCTGAGGCAGCATCGCTGGGTTCTGTGGCTCGGTTGCCTCTTTCGCCACCCCCACGTTACCCTATTAATTGGAAAGCTGTAACAAATAACTGTAGTTCTGTTTTCTACGAAGGAGTGACTGCAAACTAGGAGCTGTAACTGTTTAGTCTAGGCACATAACTAGCTTAAACTGCAGGCTAAGCTGCTCGGCTAACTCCACCCATCTAAAAAAAAAAAAAATTTGATGGACTTGACTTAAACTCTGTCTTGGTCCTAGAATGCAGACAAATTAAGATGTAGCCTATATAGCCTAAGCCTGCCTTTATTTGTGACATGTTGACAGTCTTTTAATTGGTTACTGTGAAATTGTTAATTAAACGAAAGCTGGGGCCATTTTATTGAAAATGGTATTACAAAAATAATGTGTGTATTGGTACAATATGACCTTGTAAGCATTGCTTGTGATTACAGATCAGTCGGCGACTAGTTTGAATAATTTGACTGATTTATATGTGAATCTAATCAGTTGATGTAAAAAATAGTTTGTTACAAGGGAGGTGAGTTCAGAAAGTTTATCAGTGTTTAAGGTTATGCCTTGGATGAGTGTTAGGGTGTGAAATGTAATTTCTTAGCTTTTGCATTTGAAATGTGTCAGTTCTGTTAAGAACACATGTGAGTGCCTTTTTTCCCTTTATTTTAAAATGCAGCAGGCTATTCAAAACAGCAAAACACATAAGGACTGAGTCTTTAATAAAAAAATCATAACATGACCTCAATTCAACAGCCAGTCTAGAGGCCCCCTCCCTGTCAACCATTTGTTCTCTTTTCGTTGGTAAATCGTCACGTGTTAAACTTTTCACCACGCAGTCACTCTTGCTTGTTTTCAATACCTTTTAAAAACTATATCGCATTTCAATGTCTGAACTGTATATGACAACCATTTTTAATAGACTGTCCAGCACACAACGAAAGTAGTTTTCAATTCAATGCAATGTCTTAAACTGACGAACTGAAACATTTCAGATGTGAAAGGAAGGCAATCTTATATTTTAGGTCTAGGTGCTAGGATTTATCACAATAAATAAGTTACTTGCTGTAATAAAAATAGATAACTACCATTGATTGCTAATAAACCTATTACCCAGGTTAGACACATTCTTGACGTAAAATTGCTTAAATGCTGATTTTGAACAACAGTCCACACATTTCATAAAGTCTTCTAAGTGGACACTGGTTAGAATGGACTTAAAAGTCATAGCGCCTCTCGGTGCAATCTATGTTGCACATTCAATATCATTGCTGGCTTCTGACATGATCCACCTTACCCACCTGGCCACACTGGATCCCTAAAACAGGGCAAATGTGTTTTGAAAATAAATAAGCAATTGTTTCCCATTACTAGTTTTGTATTTACCTTAGCATGATTCGCGCTGTCAAGCATTGTACTAGGCATACGTTCTGGAAAACTCTAGTATGAGATGGACCTAGTGAATATCTCTGTTCGTCCAGCAATATTAAAGATTACCCCCAGGGAGAAAAAAATGCGACCTTTTAATATACCAAGCCCTGACCTCAAACACTCAATAATATGAGATCGAAGACTGGCAACTTTGCTGAAATTTGATTCCTAGGTAGTTTTTCAATGACTGGCCAATGATGTAAGAAACTCAACACTATATACACGTCCCACAATCTATTGTATCTTGGCTCACAAGGCATGCGAGACGTTTACAAACTATGGATGTTGCCCAACAGGAACATCTGACCTGTAAATATTTAACGTTTTGTATGCTATTCCGGCTTATGCCAGTACTGAAAGAAAATTTGACTTGATGAATAGTGGCTTTAATCGAAATCCTGTCCCAGACAACAGCTATGTGAATGTCGCTGAGCTGTAGCATTTGCAGGTACTGTCTGCCCAAACTCATTAGATGTAAGAGACCTCTTTTTCTGAAATTCCAGACATTTGCCATCTACTCCAGGTAACCAGACGAAGGCGCTCTTCTAGCATTAACAAGTATTTCCCAGAAGGAAGGCTGGGCAGTTACATGAGAGCTTCAGAAGTATCTGGTACCACACCTGGGACCTCCACAAAGGGACCACCAAGACTGCTTCTGTTAACTGCCTGTGAACTTGAGCTGTACCGCTTAAGGAAGGGTATGTCCGGTAAGACTTGTTCGTGTTTGGACCCCAACTCAGCTCGGCAGTTCGCATTGCTCTCACTGCGGCCTTGCCTTCCAGCACCTTTCTCTGCCCACTAATTTACCTACCTCTTTCTCCGCTCCTCTCAATGGAGAAACATGACTTTTAATATTGTGTGTGCTTATTAATGTGAGGTTGTTAGATAAGAATGCCTTTGCATTCCGTGAGTTTTTAGAATCCGGTCAAATTGATTTTGCTTTTATAATGGAAACATGGGCAGATGGTTCCTCTGTCCCTGATCTAGTTCTGGTCATACCGACAGGTTCTAAAATTCACAAAGTCGACAGAGTAGGTAGAAAAGGCAGCGGCATTGCTTTTAATCTGTAAGTTTTAAATCTTGTATTGAAGCGCTACCGGAGTACCGAGATTGTGAAGCACTGGAGTTAAAGAATTAATTTAGATGGACAACACTCCCTTTAAGAGCATTTTTCTCTGTCGTCCACCTAGTCCTAAGGCCTTTTTAGGTCTCGGGACCATCCGGTCTGCCGAAGGCAGAACCGGAAGTCGAGAGATTTAATGACTTGGAGAAGAGGGGCTTGAACCAGCCCCTCTTCTCCCCTGTTCTCCATTGGCTGGCCTCTTGAATGCTGGCCAGCCACTGGAGAAGAGGTCAGTCATTCAGATTAGGCCCCGTCCTTTTCGGATCGGGGGGGCGTGTTTTTTGCTAAAAGTCTCAAGGAGGAGATAACAGCAAAACACGCCCCCGAATCCGAAAAGGACGGTGCGTTTCTCCGAGGCATTTCTGCTCTGCCTCGGAGAAAGGCGGTGGTGTCTTCCGGTGCCCTCGGCTTGTTTTTGGAGGGGGGGTTAGAGACCTAAAAACCATGTTTTTTACCTTCCCTGTGAATTGCAGACGCTTTTCCAACACCCGAAGTAGCAGTGGTAGAGTTGCGAGGAACCGCTTACACGTAGTATCTCTATTCGAGAACCCAACAGATGATGGGGAACAAAGTGTGATCTCAACAGGTTCGGTCTCAGTCACAGAAATATAAAATAGTATCTTTTGAGGAAAAAACAAACCATTTCAGCAGAGAATATGCCAAGATTAAAAGGTAAGAGACCCAATCCCGTACTACACACGTGCCAACACACCTACTGTCCAATGCCGCGCAAACGAAGCCATGAAAAGAAACTGTCGAACAAGCTGCTACAATACCCGAAATCATCAAGTAATAGTCACATTCTTGCGAAATCGCTCCCAAACTACGTCTAACATACCGGGTACCTATAAGGAGAAAAGTTATTTTGCATTGTCACACCGAGCCACATTCACATCAGGTGTGAACTATCTTGAGAAAAAAACACAACCACATCCGTGTCAGACTGTCTTACGAGAGAATACAGCCCGCACGCAAAACGACACTGCTGCATTCATTACAGGGACCCGGCACTTGGACCGTCTTTCACAGACAAACCGAAGCCCCTTTGATCTCTTTCTCACTCGCCCTGTCTCCTAGACCCCCCCCCTCATTCGGGCACATACCGAGAGACCCATGAAATTCCCGAAACACACCACAGATAAACATAGGAGGGGGCGCTCAGCAGCTCGCACACACTCCAACACGTGTACAACTTATTTGGGCGCGTGAATACGGGTATTCCCTATAACGCACCTTCATTTTCAATTGTTCTTCATTTCAGTTTTTGTGTTGGAATCTTTCAAAGAAGACGATTGGTTTACGTTGTCGGAGGAACGTGTGTCAGCGAAAATCAAAAGCAGTTTTGGCCTTGATGTGAAAAGGGACGACACGTTTAGTTTTATTATTTCTGTTTACAAAGTGATCAACAATATTTATGTGACATTTTATGGAGAAGAGACAGATGACCAACCCGATCGCCATGTGTACGAAAAAGGTTACAGAACTGTAAATTCAGGAGACTAAAGCCAGAAGGCGCTACATTTACATGTAACCAATTGCAAGGAACATTAAACGCTAACTCAGAGACTTCCCTGGAGGGTAAACGTGCATAACGATATTATAAATCATATGGAAAAGATGAAAACATAAGAAGGGCAACTGGAATTCTGCCGCAATGGAACTCATGCCGCCTGGTTGAGCGAATTATGAGGCAAGAAAAGGGTAAATGATGTGGCAAAATGCAACTTGCTCACCTGCAATGCTATTTCGTAAATTTGTAATCTTAAAACATTAATAATGTCTAAGAAAAAATGTCACCGTGTTAGCACTAGCTTAACATCTCAATATGACATTAAGCAACTGAAAGGTGAGCAGTTCACTGTCACTGTCCTGCACCACTGGTGGCTCTTTTTAAAGTAACTGTCGATCCATCCGAGATTGAAATATTTTTTGTTGTTGAAATCTGCAAATTACGGAACAGGTTGTGGATTGCGTGCAAGTACATTAACGGAAAGCGCCACTGGCGAGGAAACACAAAAAATTGTTGAGGCCATGAACTTAAGGGAAAATAGAACAGTAAATAATGAAGCAGTGACGAGGTTGCTAGAAAGCAACATCACTTGCTAGCAGTGCTTAATGTGTGACATAAGTGCCAGGACCCAAGATATTTCTCAGGAGGTCGCTGCTCCTTGTCCCACTTCAGGCCACTAGCAGTGCTGCCAAATAGGAGTACCAACGACACCTACTATACAGTGTAGAAAAAAAAACAAGTGTGCATACCCTGTCCTGCATCTGCTCATTGCTAGGCCTAGAACACATTTTCTGTTTCGAGGAACACTCACAAAATGGCTGTGGATTCGCAACACGGGGACGAAAATCCTGCCAAAGGTATACCATGAAACGAGTCTCCCAAAAAGAATGAAACGCAAAAACCATCACCAAAATTCCTCGTTTTAACGAACCGAAGGAGCCGCGCTCGCGAATCTCCGCGTAAATCTCCGCCGAGCGCGAAACTTCCCCGGCGGCGGATTTCGCGCGTTTCATGTAGTAGTGGAATGCTTTGCCCTCACACGTCTTCACACTGGTTGACACGGTGGCAGGCTGGGGTGCACTGTGTAGATGTAGGGTGAGCATTAGGAACAGCCATGTCAACATTGCAGTGCATTGTGTCACTGCATTTCCCACTGCCTATCATATCATGAAGCGGTCGTTTAATAGCACTGAATGTTCCACTGCTGTTAATATATCACAGTTCCTGCACATCCAACGACAAGTTGTACAATCTGTGCACAGCGCTCTGGATTTTGAACTGCATAATGAACATTATCATATAATGTAAATTGCACTTAGTAGGCTGTAGGTTACGCTGCACGGTGCATTGTACCACGTACTGCATTTCAATCGCACTGCCAGTCGCGCTGCGTATTGTCTATCACACTACACTGTAAATGGCGCTGCATGTGACAGGCATGACGCACACCAAAGTGTCAAACTGTGATACCGAGTATTGCACTGCAGTTCACACTCTGCATCGCACTGCGTCGGACACTACACGCTGCACTGCATAAACTGTCGGCAGAACCGGGCTGCACAGAGGTCGCATTGAATATTGCATAAAATATCGCATAGCCAATCGCAGTTAACTTCCTTGTGCATTCACTCCTATGAGTCGCACTGCATGTCGTAGTGTATAAAGTACTCCCCTCACGAAGCTATGTTTCAAACTACACTGTGCTGAAAGTCAACTTGCATAAATCAGTGTATTTATCCTTGTATGTCGCACTGTAGAGACAACCCTGTACCCCCCCCCCCCCACCCCAAAAGAAAATATGTATTCTACACGGTAGTGTATGCTGAATGTTTGCGGCTGCTTGCTTCACTTCGTCTTGTTGTGGGGGGAGGGGGCTGCCCGTGCCCCCCTGGGTGGGCGGCAGCCAAGTCTTCAATCCACATTACCTGTCATAGCTTCCTGTCGCTCTCCATTTCATCTCCGTGTACTGCACAAGCGCCTAGATAACCCCCATCCCGGCGCAATACCCACATCTGAAACATTACTTGCTGCTCCTTGTTCTGTGTATGGGGAACGTTCCTGCTTCCACCCCAAACAGCGCCCAAAGCCATAAGTAACTACTTCTAATGTCCTCCCCTTTCGAGAATTTAGCGCCTAGGGTCCTGAGAGTTGTGCGATTAAACTATAAGTCACCACGCTCGGTGTCAGCACTGCATAAGGCTCTGCCCCCTCTGTTAATTGACTAACACACAAAATGTTCCTCCACCCACATTTTAAACGCTGGGACTCACGCGCATCTGTCCCTCGTGTGAATCACCCTTTACAGGAAATCAGTTGTATTGTCAATGGATGAGTGGCAAAAACCTGAGACTGTTTTACTCTGCATTTGCCTCGCGTCTCTGTGACTCACTTCAGCTGCAGCAGCTTTGTGTGAAGTTTGCAGGAGGGGTTGGAGGCTTTTGTTCGTTGTCACGTCGGTGCCCTTTCATGTCGGGCTGTAAAAGCTTCTCGTTGAACTGCATGGCAAAGCATTCCCCCACACAGAGGACCGCAACGCCACTGCCAGGGAGACAAGCACCCAGCTCTCACCGAGGCGCTCGGTCAGTTATACCCTGACATTTAGGAGCAAGCGTCTATTTTAATATTACACAGTTGCGGCCAGCATGGCTTTTACACACAAAACCATGAAAACATTCCAACTGCCTGGCAGTGAATGCCAGGACTTATAGTTTCCTACCTACTAGAGTTTTATAGTTTTTATGATTAGATGGCTAAAATTACTTCCAGGCATTTTTAAGCAAAAACGTTTTATTTCTAGAAACTCAAGTGAAACACGCCCCCAGTCCTACATATGGGCCTGTGTAGGAGTTTTTGTAGTTTAGGCCAGGGCACCCTAACAAAAAGTGGCCCACATTTGCGGATTGCTCCTTTACACAAACACTGCTTCAATGTTTTTAGTATTATGACAAGCATTTACAATGCAACGGTCTCGGCATTGTTAAAGTTAGATCTATTGGCATTGCTCATGACAATGCCGTTTCTTTAAATGTTTTAAAAACAAAAAAATTAACAAAAATAATGTCATGAGCAATGCCAATAGCTCTAACTTTACCAATGCCGAGACCGTTGCATTGTAAATGCTTGTTTATTGATAATGTAGGTCTCCTAGCTCGCAAAGCTGAACATTCCAGTTTCTCTGTTAGGTGACTTTAATTTTCACTTGGATGACGTCGCCGACCCGGACACTGAAGTGCTTATCGATCAGATGGCCAGTGTGGGATTATAGATTAAACAAAACCATTTAAAATAGGGTCCAAGGGATATATATTTTAAAGACCCACACCTGATTTTATCCCCAGCACCAACTGAATGTATAACACAGGGGGTCTAACAGCCAAATTTGAGAGGCTACACTGTCGATACTGAGTCAACAAGATCTCAAAATATCTTTATCGCACACACATAACGTATTAACCCTTTCGCCGCGGCGGGAATTCCGCCGCGGCGCGGGAGGGTGCGGGGGGGCAACGCGGTGGCGCTGTGCTCATGACGGAGCCGCTTCGTCACGAGCCACGGTTGAGCTGTGCTCATGACGGAACGGTTCCGTCATGACTCCGCCCATTTGCGTTGTCCCCCCGCACAGGCGGGGAAACAGCGCCGCGTAGGCGGAGCGGCCGCCAACGGCCGTAACATGACGGAACCGTTCCGTCATGAGCACACGGCAACCGTGGCTCATGACGGAGCGGCTCCGTCATGAGCGGGGAAGGGGTTAATAAAGATAAAGAAGGGAAAAAGGCTAACACTACATGCATAGAGGAGACCGGTACATCATCGATTATTCGTAAAATGGCTGATTAATCCACAACAGATTGTAAAGGGTTTCCATCAAATTAGACTCAATGATCAGTCCTATCATTTGGCCAAACCCATGTGCAAATGAGGCTGGTCCCCTGATCAGTGGGACACTCAGCTCCGCACCTTATTGTTGTATCAGGATTTGGTCCACCAAATACACAAACCGTCCATGATGACTGATCTTTTGATGGTAAAGTAAGAAGAAATAGTGCAACGAACAAGAAAGTGATTTAAAATAGGATGGAATGTCCTCCTTCTAAATACTTTATTCTACGGACTGGACACGCCTCCTAATTAAAAAAATAGAACAGTGCAAAAGAAGACAGTGACAATTATCTGTCTACATAAGGGCCAACATGTTTCTGCCTAACGGGTATTTAATCCCTTGGCATTTGTCAGGGCCTCTGCTCGTATAATAGTTACACTTTTAATTAGGAGGCGTGTCCAGTCCGTAGAATAAAGTATTTAGAAGGAGGACATTCCATCCTATTTTATATCACTTTCTTGTTCGTTGCACTATTTCTTCTTACTTTACCATCAAAAGATCAGTCATCATGGACGGTTTGTGTGTTTGGTGGACCAAATCCTGATACAACAATAAGGTGCGGAGCTGAGTGTCCCACTGATCAGGGGACCAGCCTCATTTGCACATGGGTTTGGCCAAATGATAGGACTGATCATTGAGTCTAATTTGATGGAAACCCTTTACAATCTGTTGTGGATTAATCAGCCATTTTACGAATAATCGATGATGTACCGGTCTCCTCTATGCATGTAGTGTTAGCCTTTTTTCCTTCTTTATCTTTATTAATACGTTATGTGTGTGCGATAAAGATATTTTGAGATCTTGTTGACTCAGTATCGACAGTGTAGCCTCTCAAATTTGGC
Organism: Triturus cristatus; assembly: GCF_964204655.1. Taxonomy (NCBI): domain Eukaryota; kingdom Metazoa; phylum Chordata; class Amphibia; order Caudata; family Salamandridae; genus Triturus; species Triturus cristatus. The sequence continues at coordinate 88,102,818 of NC_140579.1, forward strand.
TGTTAGACCCCCTGTGTTTCGTGTGTTATACATTCAGTGTGGGATTATGCCAACTTGTAAAGGGTTCGACACATGCCACTGGACACTGTTTAGATGGGATCTTCTCTGATGATCCTTCTCGAACATGGATTAGATCCATGTATGATTTGGTACAATTATAAGGCAATTCTCATTGCCACGAAATGCCCAAAAGGTCTCAGTGTATCCTTTGTCAGTCGTTCGTGGAAAAAACTACAGGCTAAACAGCTAAACCCCCTTTTAGAAACCTTACCACCTACGACCACAGACCCTGACTCGTGGCTTGACTCAGCTATGACGCAATAAGATCCCCCTCCCCAAATAGCCTACATTCCAGAAGCTCACCTTCTGAACCCTGGTATAATGACACTTGGAGCTCAAACAGCTATGCTGTAAATTGAAAAGGAAATGGAGACTTGAGGACCACTCTCTTTCTAAAACAGAATACAAATCATCCCTTCAAAGGTATAGGAACCTTATCCTTAGGGAAAAGGCTTCCTATTTTACTGAGAAAATAAGAGCGGCCTAATGGATGACCTAAAGTTTTGTTTACCATGGTAAAGCACCTGTCCAAACTTCCAGCTGCGCAAGACACTGAGGCCAGTCAGGAGTTCTGCAACTCCCTAGCTGAATCCTTTCAGCACAAGGTTAAATCCATTTTTGACACCTTTGTGCTCCTGGACAATGGTTTGACTCAGACCCCTGTCCATCTCAACAAGATACAATCCACAGTCGAACCGGATATTCCAGTTCTCTCACCCTTCACTGCCATGACTATCGAACAGACTACTAAAATCGTTGGCTCAATCAAATCCGGTTCTCCCTCTGATCCCATGCCCCCCAAAAATTCTGCACTTGTCTCCTTACATCATAGGCTTTCCCCTCATGGCTATTTTTAATGCCATGTTTACATTAGAGCAGTTTCCAACAGAGTGAAAGAGAGCTTCCATATTTCCTTTAGTAAAAAAACCTAATTTGGATGTAAAGGAGACCCTTATTTACAGACCGATATCGAGACGTCCCTTACCCGCAAAAGTGATTCAAAAAGCTATTAAAACTGAATTGTCCTCCTTTGTTAATGATGTTATTCTGGACCCCTCCCAATTTTGATTTTGTGCTTACCAGAACATGGAGCTGGCTCTTATCACAGCCACTGAGGAACTCAGGCGGACTTTGGATGATGGTGGGGGAGGGGGGGAGGGGAAGCGCTGGACCTCTCAACAGCTTTTGATACGGTTAATCATGTGCTACTGTTGGTCTGTCCAGCTTCGATTGGAATCCGGGATAAGACGCTCTCCCTACTGGACTCCTTTCTGTCAGGGCGATCTCAGTTGGTCGCGTTGGGAAATTATGCTTCACCCTCCTTTACGCAGTCGTGTGGGGTTCCACAGGGATCTTCCCCGAGTCAAACGCTTTTCAATCTCTGTCACTCCCCTGGCCAAATTGATAAAAAGCTATGGCTTTGCCCTTATATCGTATGCAGACGATACTCCGATTGTGTCGGTGAGCAGCTCTTCCAGCCCCACAGGTACCAGCTCTCATGACTGTATGAGCCGTATAGCCAATTGGATGTAAGACAACTGTCTGAAGTTAAACTCATCCAAGACTGAGGTTCTGGTATTTGGTAACAATCCTTCATTTTGGAAAGATAGCTGGTGGCTGGTCCAACTTGGTCCTGTTCCTACACCACAGCCTAAAGCTAAAAACTTAGGAGACATCTTTGATACTAAGCTGTCCTTAGGAGCGCAAGTCAACTTCATCACCTCTGCCTGCTTTTTTTTTTTGTCCTTAATTTTGAGGGAGATACTTCCTCATTGCCTATGGATTTAAGGAAAACAGTGGTTTCAGTACTGATAGCATCTAGATTAGATTATTGTAATGCTCTTTTCACCAGCGCCTCTAAAAGTAGCATCCCAAAGCTGCAAACCGCTCAAAATGCGGCAACGAGTTCTAGGTATCTCCAAATTTGATTCGGCTTCCTCCGCTTTATCTCATCTGCACTGGTTGCCGGTAGCTAAATTAATTCAGTTTATATCACTTTACATTGCCTTTAAATTGCTGAACAATTTGGGGCAACACAGCTGGCAAAACATCCTAAGCCTTATATTCCAGCAAGGCTCCTCAGGTCAGCTGACCTTGGAAATATTGCTGTTCCTAGAGTAAGTAGGGTCAGGTGGGGGTGGCAGGAGCTTCACTTATGTAACAGCTAACCTGTTAAAATTTAGAAAGTGCTTAAAAACATGTTTTTTCAAGGCATACTTTTCTAAACTTAGTCCAGTTATATCTGCATGTTTATGGCAGCGTCTAGACACCCAAGGGTATTTGTCGCACTTTATAAATTCTTTATCATCATAAAGACCCAATGAAGAGCAGTCAACTGGTTTTGGAGAAAAGCATCCATTGCTTTCGCCTTTGGGTTCAGTCTCCAGAAGAAGAACTGGAGCAGTTGCCTTTTCATGTGTGAGGCAAACCAGTCGATGGTAGGAAACCCTGTGGTCCATCAGCCCTAAGAATAATTCTTGTTACAGCATCCAGTCGCTGTTGTCTTATCAAGACTTTGGAATCCAGTCTGCAATCACGTTGGAGCTCCCTGGTAATTGTTCCACCAGATAAACCGCATTTAAATAGAGTTTAACCATCCAGTTGTCTAGTCGAAGGTTGTCCCTTCGTATTTAAAATGTTAGTTCAGTGAAGAATTGAACTCCCTAAGATTTACAACCACCCTGTGGCCTTCACCCTTCTTGTTACCTACAAAGATATATCTTGGCGTCAAGGGTGGGAGTAGGATTCCTTATTTGTGAGTTTTATATAGTGCAAACTTCAGCCAAAGGCATGTGAGCGTTTCACAGGGTAAGCACACAATAATAACATGCAGTACATAAAGGGTCAAAAGTAATGGGGGAAAAAATGCATACAGTATACAATGGGATATAGAAAAATAGTAGCACATACCAGGGTTACATAAAGTGCCACTCGAAATATATAGCAAAAATATTGGTTCTGTTGGGAGTACGCTTAATTTGAATGACATTAAATGTTTTTAGATAGCTATTGAAATTTATGCCTAGTCTCTTTCATACACACACACATAGAAATAATTTTTCGCAAAAGCTGAGAGATAAATCTCCTTTTTAAACTATATTTGAATCCACATGTAAATTATTGCTGTACAGGACTGACCAAAAAACATATAAATCACAACATATATAGTGACCAACAATGCATAATAACACATTACATCAAACTGAATACACACAAATTTAAACGAATATGTGTTTTAAATGAAGTTGATCCAAAGTAAATTGCATATAACACCACAACATATATCTTCTATTTTTCCAAATGATGAAATTGCATGGACCAATCTGATGAACAACGTCGACGTTTCGACCCTAGATTAATGTGTAAATTTGTACGCATCACTGGCGGGTCTTCCTCAGGACAATAATCTAAATGTCAGCCTGAAGGCTCGGAAATTAATCAATCCTAATGTCACATATGGTATGTTCAATGGACTTCGGTCTTCGTCTGTTCAATATTTACTCTTAGAGATAGAACAGTCACAAGTCGTGGGACGGTGCCGTCAAATCGATCACCGAAATTCGGAGCGCAGTAGATTAGCTTCCATTTCTCAACACGACGTTGTTCATCAGATTGGTCCATGCAATTTCATCATTTGGAAAAATAGAAGATATATGTTGTGGTGTTATATGCAATTTACTTTGGATCAACTTCATTTAAAACACATATTCGTTTAAATTTGTGTGTATTCAGTTTGATGTAATGTCTGTTATTATGCATTGTTGGTCACTATATATGTTGTGATTTATATGTTTTTTGGTCAGTCCTGTACAGCAATAATTTACATGTGGATTCAAATATAGTTTAAAAAGGAGATTTATCTCTCAGCTTTTTCGAAAAATTATTTCTATGTGTGTGTGTATGAAAGAGACTAGGCATAAATTTCAATAGCTATCTAAAAACATTTAATGTCATTCAAATTAAGCGTACTCCCAACAGAACCAATATTTTTGCTTTATGTACACACCCAGGTTCTGAGGGTCACTGGGTTACCCCATTACTCTTAATGGTCGAAATATATAGCAACATTTTTATAAAAGAGGAGTCCGAATTACAGTAGGATACAAGTAACAAAGTCCTGAGGTAGATATGAAATGGAGCTGCCGTGGAAGGGAGAGTAGATGTATAGATTAGTTTGAGGTAGTGAAGGTACAAGGCATCTTAGGGCTTTTGTTCAGGGCAACTTGACGCTATACAACGTAGGGATGATATCAGTAGCACGAGGTACTTGGTGAGAAAAAATAAAAATAGTCCACCAGGAATAGTGGGATTTATAAGCAGAATAGCAACGGTACCTGAGCTATGTAAAAGTGTGAACAGTCGCGCAGATAGTAAAATGAGGAGTACGATTAACGGTGTGCATAAAAGTACTGACATAGTTAAGGCGGGAGGAAGCCAGGTGGGGGAACTAGTGGCACAGTTATCACCGAGGCTGCGATGCGTAGAATAACTGGGGTGGAGGCAGTGAAACAAAGGTCCATGAATGGGGCAAGTTACTGCAGCGGATTGAAGGGGGGGGGTCAAGTGGGGAGCGAGGGGCATGGCCAAGACTTCAGAGAGGAATTTGTTGTATAGGAATTTTCTTCACTACTTTCTTGAAGAGGGCTGAGGATGGGTTAAATCTGATCTCCGTGGGGAGAGAATTCCAGATATTAGGAGCCATTCCGGAAAAGGAACAGTAGTTTTCTTCTTGAATTTTTTGGGTTTGAGCAGTAAGGAGCTGGTATTTCTGGACGACGATTTGTTCCTGGCAGAAAGTGTCAGTTTCTGGGACTGGTACAAAGGGGTAATGTGGTGCAACGCTTTGTCATGCAGCCAATTTCGAAGGGCATCCTAGCCTCAAGTGGCAGCCAATTCAGAGCTCGTAGGTCTGGGGTGATGTGATCACTTTTTTTTTTGATCCTGTGATGAGTCTGACTGCAGAATTAATGGTGGCCTTAAGAGGAGTAAGTGGGGTTTTCGGAAGGCCCACCAGGGTAGCACTACCATAGTCCAATTTCGAAAGCACAAGTGTCCGAGTCGCATTTATGAGATCATCCGTGGGAAGGAAAGGTTTTAGTTTGACACATAATAAAATTCCAACACCAATTTATAACTATAGGAAATATTTGTATCTTTAAAATTACACCAAAACGACAAAAATCCAATGTAGGGGACTGGAGATATGAATTTTCAAAGATTTAAAAAAATATAGCACTTAGAAGATTATAGCACCATATTGTGATACCTGCTCGCGATAGACCGGGGCAAAGTCAAAGATTCAGGCCGGGTGCGATGGAGCCCTGAGTGGCTACAGCTCCCGACAGGTCCCGGTCTCAGTTTCTACCTTCACACGTTGAAACTTTTCTGGATCTTTTCTTCCCGAGGGTCCTCAAAGCTCCCAGCCAGTCCGGATCTGGTGAGGGTTCGCCGGCTTGACTTGTGACGAGGTCCCGGTCAACTTCCCTGGAGCGGACTTAGAAACTATTTCAAGATTGCTTCAGCGGGGCAACCTAGGAATCCAGGCCGGTGCAGGCGGCTTGGCTCTTGCGGTTGCTCCCGGTCACCTTTTCTACGAGCGGACTTAGAAACTTTTCTGGAGCTTTTTCCTCACGGGGTTTCTCGATGCTCCTCATGTAGCCGGATCCAGTGAGGGTTTTTCCGGCTTCAGTTTTCTTGTAGTCTCGGTCAAACTCTGGAGTTTGTACCCATGGAGCTTTTAGCGGGACAAACCTGGATGGCTTGACCGGCTCGCGGTTGAAGGCAGGCGGCCTGGCTGACCAGGTTGAGTTGGTCCCTCTATGGAGCCTTTTTTTTTTAAGTTGCTCCAAAGTTCTTCAAACTTCTTGAACTTCTTCCTGCAGTTCCTCAAGGGGTCACAAAGTGACTCAAACTTACTCCAAGGGTCTGGAAGCTCCAAGATGGTCCTTGAAAGTTGAGGATGTCAGTTCCCACAATCCACTGGTACAAAACCCTTACAAATCCACTTATGGTTCTCCAAGGTGTAGATTTAGTTGGTGATGTTCCAGTTGAGCTCTTTTAACCTGTATTTTTCAGGGAGTCCACTCTAGTTCTTTTTCAGCAAAATAATCCACAGGGCTGTAGTTTCAGATGGTGCAGTTTTCAGAGGTCATGCCGTAGAAATCTTTGCATAGCAAAACTTCTCAGCAGGGCACTTCTTACTTCAGTAAGTTTCAAGCAGCAGATCTGGAGGGCTCTGCCCCTCTCAGATACTTATTCCAAGTTCTCTGTGTCATGCAGGAGGTCACTTCTGACCAATGGGAGCAGGGTAACTCCTAAAAGATATGAGCACATCCTGTAGAGTGTGGCATTATTTTGTCCCAGAGTGCATCAAATCTTCCAAATCCATATTGGCTGATTTTACAGCAAGGAGGTAAGAGTTGGTTAAACACACCCCTAGGATGGCTAATTTACTTAGACTCTAACCCTCTGCATCTGCTCATACCTTCCTTAATCCTACCATCTGCCTGAGGTGGTAAATTCAGAGCAGTAAATGACACTGGCCTCTGCTTTCCTCTTTGAAGACCATGGTTTACGACTCCTTCCCCCTGGCCTGGCATTCCTATGGAACAGCACGCTGCCGTCCCAGCAGAGCTGGTCAACCCCAGGGGCTCTTTATCATCTCTACAAGGCAGCCTGGCTAATCCACTTAACTCTGACCAATCAGGGCAGACCACTGGAAGACTGAATTTGGACTTACAAACAAGAAAGTCTTATATCTTGTATGTACACTTTAGGAGAAATTCAACCATATGAAATTGTTGGATTTAATAATACCTTTCTGGGAAGTCTTTGGCATTTCTAGCCCTCCTATCCATAGTTATTAATTAATAACTGCCTACCATGTTAACCCATGTTACGGGATTTGCAATGGGAACAAGCATTGAAAATGCAATAGGTCTCGCCCTCGTTTAAGTTAAAGCAATTCCGTTTGTAATTAGGTGGCTTTTAGCTTTGCTTTTATTAGTGTTTTCCAAACTTTCATGTACATAACATGCATATATATTTAAATAGATCTGCAGATGTGTATATATATATATATATATATATGTTTATATTTCCTACTGGCAGTCGCCAGTAGGTAGTTATAGTTAGGACCTATTTTCCATTGGAAATCCGCAACATTCTATTTGGAATAACGTTGGCGCCGATTGACGAATCTTAGTGAAATTTTCCAAACTTTTGGCCAGCTCCGGTCCGCTCCTATCCTGAAAATTTCACGGTGATTCGTCAAGCGGGGGCCGAGGAAAAAAAGGGGGGGGTCCCAAAACGCGTTTTCCCTATGCATTTTCCCATAGGAACTGTTGACGCAGCTACAACCCGAACTGCTGAACGGAATTACACCAAATTTGGCAGAGGTTCAGACTCGTGCCTTTTGCTTAAATGGTGTAAATCCGTTCAGTAGTTCCTGAGAAAATTAGAGTTAAACAGATAGATATATGTGGGCGGAGCCTAACCACACATCTCATCGTGAGATCTGATTGGCTGTCAGTACTTCATCCAAGAAGTGTTGGCAGCCATCTTGGGACCAATATACATGATAGCACCTCATTAAAAAGCATTGCAGTTAGTAGAAGGTTTTAAGACTTTAGTTACATTATAAATCATTTGTTGATGGTACCATACTCATTTTAGGAATTGTGGTGTGTTCTAAGGTGATTTTACCATGTGAAAAAGCCTTCTGCTGTGATATCATGAATCATGTTTGAGAGAAAAACTATTTTCTCATGCTTTTCCCACAGAGGTTTGGAAGGTGATCTATAAGCTAAACTGAGGGCATATTTTCTGTAAATTCACATTATCTTTCTCAGTCATGTGAGAATGAAGTCTGACATTCTCAGTAAAACATTTACATCCAACAAGGGCAGAGACTGTCAGTTGATTCCTTTGTGTTCTACTGCAACTTTCCAGAGTGTTCTAAAGAACAACTAGAGCGCTAACAGTCCTACTTATGACAAACGTATTGCACACCTGAAGCCATCTTGATTGGAATAAAGTGGTAACTCTTAAAACATTTAGGGGCAGATTTATGTTGCACTTGCGCCACTTTTGCGCCGCCGTTGCGTCACTTTTGTGACGCAGCAGCGGCGCAAAACCTGCGCCATGGTGCGGGGTATTTACAAACGTGACGCATCTCCCAGATGCGTCACGTTGTAAAGCCCTGCGCCACATGTAGGCGTTCCAGGGCAGGTGGGGGCGTTCCGGCGCAGGAACGCCTCCTAAAAGTGGCTGAGTGAAATCTACAAGATTTCACTCAGTCACTTTTAGGCCCATGCTGCGTCAAAACCCTGCGCCTGCTTGAAGCAGGCGTAAGGATTGACGCAGCATTGTACAGATAGGGCCCCCAGATCATTGCTGGAGCTGCGTCGCGCTTGCGACGCAACTCCAGCAATGCGCCACTTTTCGGCACAGATGCGTCACGCATCTGTGCCGTTTTTGCCCCATGGTGCGCCGCATTATAAATGCGGCGCATCCATGGTGGCGCAGCTGTGGCGCATAATAACTGGCGCATCCCTGCTGATATGCAGGGATGCGCCAGTCGTCATAAATCTGCCCCTAAATTTAAAAAGGAACAAAATGAGGGGGTTCATTTTGCCATAGAAATTATAATTAGTGCTGAAGAAAGAAAAATTAGGGCACATTTTGAGTGACTTCTCAAATCCTCTTCTATTAAATTAATACCAGCAGCAGACTTCCGGGGTGAGCAGTAGCTTTACTACAGTGATCTAATGAGCAACTAGAGTGCTAACATTCAGAATTTATGGCAAATGTGTGACATATCTAAATACCTTCTTGATGGAATCAAAGTAAAAAACTGAAAGCATTTCCTACTGAGGAACCTTCATAACAAATAAATCTCCCAAGATGGCCACCAGAGACAAAAGAGCCCAAATGTAGCACAAATATCACCCAGATGTAGCCCAATGACAGAAGTGTGCACAACACTTATTTTTTGTGTATTTGCAGTTTTATATAGTGCAGACTTGTCAGGTATTGGAGTGCTTTACATGAGCATTGGTTACATCACACAAGATCAAATTCATTTTGGTTGTAGACATGGGGAGATTAAGTGATTTGACCAGAATCACAGAATGTTGAGCTGAAGTAGAAACTCCAACCTGGTTCCCCAGTTGCAAAGTCTGCAGCTCTGGAAGTAACACCACATCCTCAACCCTAGGTGCAACATTTAATCAAGTGGTCAACTGGATAAAAAAACAAAGATTACAAATAATTTAAAAGTTCTTTGTCGCTATTTGAAAACTCTGAAAATATGTCCTCATTTTAGTTTTTTAGAGCACTAACCATAATTTTGAAGCAAATAAGACCCTCTCATATATGTAATTTCTAAAGGAAATGCTCTAGGTATTACAGTTTTGATTACTTCAAGATGACATCAGGCGTTCCACACTTTTGTAATAAATATAGAATGTTAGCAATCTAGTTGTTCATTGGGATACTGTTGAGAGGCAGAGGCCAGGGGCACGGACTCTGAAAATTGAAGGCAGGTAGGAGAGTGCAGAGGCACCAATTTGACCACACTGGGCAGGCAGGAAGGGCAGTGGCAGCACAACAAACTATGGAGGGCAGTGGAAAGGGGGGGCAGGGGCAACAAACCAACAATACAGGACTGGCAAGAGAGGCTGTGGCAATATAATAGACCATTGTGGGCAGAAGGAAGGCAGTGGTAGTACAACCATACATGCCAACCGACCCATTTCAATCAGGAAACGTCCAATGTTTTTAAGCTCAACTGGGCTTTATTTGATCTGTCTCCTGTCTACAATCTCCTCTTTTTCAATGTAACTCAAAGGGGAAAATCAATGCCCCATTTTTTTTCTCAAAATCTCCCTTACCAAGTTCAAAATGTTCGCAAGTATGGTACATTGGATCATGGTAGGCAAGATGAATTGGGGTAGGGACATGGACTCGGATAAAAGAGGACAGGATGGACATGGAGAGGTGCACCAAACTGACCCTACAGGGCAGGCATCAGGGTTTGCAGCAGCACAATACACCACACAGGGCATTCAGGACGGGAGTGCAGCACAACAATCCATAGAAAGCAAAAGGGTGGGGACAGGACCATGCACATGGACAACATAGAACAGAGGGGAAAGAGGCAATGGTAGCTAGCTGACCATAATGGACAGACAGGAGAGAAAGCTGCAGAATAACAGACCATAAAGGGCAGGAGGGATGGATCAGGGGCATTACAATGGAACAGACCAGCCAGGAGGGAGGGAATAGGGGTCTGCACATGGAAACAGAGGGCTGGGGGCAGGGCAGGAGCAGCAAGATGACCATGGAGGTCAGGCAGGATGGGCACTAGAAACAAGACACCATGGAGAGCAACAGTGAGACTATGATGGCATACACACAGACCATGGAGGGAAGGTGGGAGGGGGTCAGGGGCAGCTAGCTGACCACACAGGGAAGGTGGGAGGAGCCATGGCAGCACAGAAGACCATGCATGGCAAGCGGGAGGGTTAGTGGCAGCACAATGGCTATGATGGGCAAGAAGGAGGGTGCAGGGGCATGCACAAAGGACCATGGAGGATAGAAGGGAGGGTCAGGACCTGGGCACAGACAAGAGAGTTCAGGAGGAGGGGCCTCACAACAGACCGCGCGGGGCAGGCAGGAGGAGCAGTTGCAGCACAACAGACTAGGGAGGGCAGAAGGGTGTGGCAGTAAAATGGACCATGGAGGACAGGAGGAAGGGGATAGGGGCATGGCATGTGGACAGGCAGGGACAGGTTACAGTCATCTGACAATGCTAGGCAGGTGGGAGGGGAGTGGCAGCTCAACAGAACACTCAGAGTAGATAGGAGTGGCAGGTCCATGGAACATGGTGGGCAAAAAGGATGGAGCAGGGGCATGCACAAAGACATCGTAGGGCAGGGGGAAGAAGAATAGGGGCAGCAAGCTAAGCACAGAGGCTAAGCAGGAGGTCAATGATGGGCCATAGAATTGGGCAATGGAGGGCAGGAGGAGTGGACTGGTACATCATGCTAAATGGAGGGTAGTGGCAGCACATCAGACCATGCATGGCAGGAGGGAGGAGGCTAGTCCATGGATTAAGAGGATAGGGAGGAGGTGGATGGGGCAGCAAGCTAACTGTTCAGAGAAGGAGGGTATTAGGAACATTATTGTTTTTAAAATGTGTCTGTGCAAACTACTTGAAATATGAACAAGTATGCAGCATAATCTCACTTTTATTCAGGAAGAAGAGGACGTTGTGACTGTGACTCTGGGCTCACTTGGCAGAAACACCCCCTGACCCTCCACCCCCCATCGCAAAATGTAATGCCCGTGAAAAGGGTAGGTGGACGCAGTGTTATATAGAACATAGTCCTGAGAGCACGATTGAAAATGAAAACTAGATATAGTATATGGTATGAACTATGCACCAAAAAGTGTGATATAAGATGAACCTGGGCATGAAATATAATATGCAATACATTGTGCGCAATGACAGATTCATTGGAGAGCGCGAGATAGCACAGACACTTGCGCGTGGTATGCGATATGCGCCTTGGAGTCTAATATGCACAGGGCAGTGTTGTGTAACCTAACTAGTCTCTAAAGTTGTAATATAAAATATGTGCTGTGGAGTGTAACGTTGCATATGCACTGTGACAAAGATATGGATCCCAGATTGTAATATGTATGGCATAGCGTTGTGCGTTATGATATAGGCATCGAGGAAGGCACGTTAGATGGGGCAATATAACCCATGCGAAGGCAAGTGTGGCATGACATATTCACGGGTGGTGTTACAGTGCACATGGGCTAGAGAGTGTCATAGCATACGCACTAGCTGGTGGAATACAACATAGAGGTGTGTGGCACTCGGCGGGCACTGGTGGGTGTAACACAGCATTGGGCTCAGCCAGGAGCACGCTGTGACTCTCAAGTGAGGTTCGTCTTGTGGTAAATAAAATATTACGCTCTCAGACTTTTATATTATCAATAAGATCATGCATAAAGCAAGAGGCTGAGTCTGTGGTATCAGATTCATAAAGGGCTTTATTCCAATAACTCGAGTCAAAGGGAGAATATCTCCATCACCAAAAAAGGATCTGGACGGGGCTGAAAAGTATTCTCAATATTCTCAAAACATTATTCACAGAGTACAGTATATATACATTTCTCAATTGTACGTAAGCAAGAGAGCAAGAGAGAATGAGATAAGAGCATGTGGGCGTGTAAGTAGGCGTGAAGGTGGGCGTCCATGTGGGCGTCCACTTGATGATAATGGGTAAATTGTCATGTGTGGGTGGATACCTGGAGATGATTTCGCAATGTCAGCAGAAATACTTGGCAGAGATGCGCGCGCAGCAGCATGACGTGTGATAGACGTGCAACTAGAGGGAGAAAGGGACTTGACATTTAGCTCTACATGTGGAGACAAAAGTCTGGGGTTATGTCAACCTAATCCCAAATCATATCTAATATCCTATGTTTAAAGAACTGTGTTATCCACAAGGGAAGGGCTCTCGGACAAAATCTATTCTATACTGACTGTGCGTGCATGTACAAGCGTCTAAGTGTCTACACTAAATGCGAGGGGGTAGGAATATTCCATGGTAACGGGGCTATGAATTACTTGCATGAAGACAGAGAAGCCGGGCCTTTTGCTTGGTAACTGGAAGAATGTTTACTTAAACTACTAGGCAGGAATGCATCGGCTGAGGGGGAAGCAGATAATTCGAAGGTGAAATACAGTTTCTTGGCAGGCAGGCAAAACTGGCCGAGGCAGGCACCGTTAGCCGCACAGGGAGTAGGACAAAGTTCATGGATACAGATGCGAGCTCAAGCTGAAGCTGTCAGAGGCAGAGAGCAGGGAAAGGCTTGAGGACAGAATCGGGCCTACTCGCCTGAACTGTAAAAATGGAGTAACTGAGCCATATAAAGTCGGTGGCCTTTCATACTTAGGAAGCGAATATCCAGCCCATTCATGGCGGATCTGACAGAGGACATGTTGACGGTGGACGCACATGTGTTTGCGTCATCAAAACTGGAACTGGAGGGAACATACATGTACTTGTGACATGCACATAGAACCGTTGGGGTCCAAGATAGGGGACATAACTGACCAGGAAAATCCACATTTCCACATTCCCTCCTTGTCCCCTACTTGCCCTTCAAGAGATATCAATCTTCATCAATCCATTGATCTGTTCATATAGCATCATTTGTTCTTTCTTCTTCTTCCGTGATCTTGAATGAAATCTTGGTGGTGGAATACACGATGTGGCACACAGACCACAGATCGCTGGTCCACATTGTAGACATAGACAGCAACTGAATAGTATGAGAAGGCCAATACCTAGGAAGGATAAAACTCTCCATCCCCAGGCTGATATCACACTCCAAAACCAACTGGACCAAGTCCAAGTTCCTGGGTTCTGGTGTATCTGGTTTACAATCTTATGAAGGCGAATTTTCTGGTATGAAAAATGCAACAGCTTGATTTGATGACCCTACAAGCTCCGCCCCTATCGGCCAGGATAACGTCAAGGACAAGACTATTTGAAGCACAACAATCCGCATAGCAGACTGATCTTCTGTTAAATTGCCTAAGGCGGAAATAGTTTCGTTCACTACTGCTTCAAGGGTTCTGGTTAATCTACGTATCAGCTTACTATTGGTAACTGTACCTATATAGGGAAAGAAACCTTTATTGAAATCTGTGTATTTTTCCCATGCTGTTTCAGTGTAATCGACAATTGGGAGATCTCTCTGCTGTCTATTGTGTACTAAATGAGTATTTCTATGATAATCAGGAGGAGCTAGGAAAACAGGTGGTAGGAGGAATGCTATGTAACAGGTACCATCCCAATCTAGAGGTAGGCGTATATATGCGGTCTGGCCACATATAAAGTAGGAATGACGAGAAGCTCTAAATGTAGACTTGCCTTGATCACTGAATTTTATTACAGTGGTGCATTTACTATGGCCCATGTGTATGGAGCCATTCTTTCTTATACATAATTCCCCTTTTACTGGGAATACGGACATGGCGGGCAATATTGGTGTAGCTTCAGATTCAACGTTCAGGATCATGAGGTTAAGTGTAAAATTACCTAATCCATATACTTCATTTCTTAGATCAGTTCCTGTTCTTTTTGGAAAGTCCCTCCTTGTTAGGGTAGCAGACTTTAAGCAAAACTAAGTTCAGGTTTCCCCATACCCAGTTGTCTTGATAAACTGCGGAATTCGAATCTAGGGAATTAATCAAACTAAACCATGCTCCACAGGAGCCATTGTGTGTGAACGGATAGAGAATAAAGGGGCAAAAACTCCCTTATAGTTCTGATAGGGGGGGAGTCGGCCACAGACCCAGCAGTCTGTAGCATTGCTAGTCTGATGTGAATGGTGCAGCATCTGAATAAAGGTATTGTTGCGTAAGGCAAGTCGATATGATAGCTCATAGGATGGCAGATCACTAAATGTGTGCTTTATGGTATCATTAGTGGAGGAGTGTAAAAGTGAGGCAATAGGAGGAAAAATAGCATGTAGTATTAAGCTGATACATATTATCGTGATGTACATAAGAGATTGAAAAATTACAGTCACTATACATCTATTTGCTTCTTATCTAGCTCTCTTATTTTTGCTTTATGTTATTGTCCAAGATCTTATGCGAGCCAGAATACATGTTCAACCGCTTCACCACCTAGTGGACTTAATTGATCAAACGGGTTCTGACTTCTTGGATCACAATTTAGCTTTGTGGAAACTTCTGGGCATTCTCCTCTAGAAAATGTTGTTCAAAATCCAAAATCCAAGTTCAAAGTTTTTTTCCTTTGTAAAAGAGTGGTGAAGGTGCAATCATCCTTTCCGCCTTTTGACTTTAACGGCCGTCCCCGTGGTCCAGAGCACTGACTTTGGCGCCTTCCATCCAGGAGCGATGGAGTATTCTTTGACCTGGGTGTTGTCAGGCAAGGCGGCAGCAACCTGCGAACAACAAGAGAGTAGTGCAGACATCAAGGAAGCCAGGTAATCTGTCAGCATGTTACTGTCAACATAAGTAATCTTTTAGGCATTGTAGTGCCCACATATTTTGGTGGTCTACCAAAGACCACTTCATAGGGAGATAAGCCTGTTCTAGAATGAGCTACCATTCGCATGTAAAAGAGGGCAACCGGCAGGGCTACCATCCAGTCTATACCTTTGTCTGCGCAAAATTTTAATGTCTGATTATGTCTTTCTACAAGGCCTGCTGCTTCAGGATGTCGCACACAATGGAATTTCCAGGTATACCCTAACAGAAGGGACACCTGCTTCATTAGTACCAGGACATATTTGTAACCTCTACATCTGTTTATTTGGATATAATCCATTTGGAGCACTTCAAAAGGGTGGTCAGGTGGATGGAATCCACCTTGTTCCATCGGAATGCCTTTACCTGGATTGAATTGGCAACAGATCATACATGTTCTGACCTTTTGTTTCGCTGCTGCACGCAGGTGCTTGTTGAACCATATATTCTGTAAGCTATCTATCATTGCTTTCTCTCCTAAGTGTGCAGGACTATGTGCGGTATTTATAATCACTTGTACCATGGTATCAGGAAGAAACCATGTGGATTTGCCCTTATTCATCCA